>NC_072870.1:11272500-11591000 GCF_028858705.1 Grus americana
AAATGTCTGGGAATTTTTTTCCTGCTTGTTCCTTCCTATGTCTCATTCCCTCTTCCCTCCCTTTCTTACTGAGATTATTGAATATGCTTTCACAGAAACAGTGATTTTGGACAGAATGGTGGGCAAGGGAGGTGGGTGGGGAAAAGTGTTGTCAGACTGATGATATTAGTTTAACTTAATTGGGGAAGGGGCACGGGGTGGGATGTGTCGGTGTATTACTGTGCTTGGAAGGTGAAGCTAGACCAGTCAGTGCCATGCCTATGTGCGACTCTTTCCATGCTGGTTCTCCTGTGCTAGTGCCACCTGTTGTGTTGGCTTTACAACACTATATGGGTTTTTTTTAGTCTAATACTATTTGTTTTCACTTTTTTTTTTTTTTTTTATTCTTTCCCTGCCTTTCCACCCCTCCTAGATATGGACTTTGAAGAACCAACAGTAACCCTTGAATGGGGCTAATGTTGCTTTCAAAGTTAACTCTGTCTTGGTACATTTGTATTGCCCGAGTGGCAAGAGTGGACTCTTTGCTCCTGGCTTACCTCCTGAAACGTGGGTGTAGACTGAGCTTGGTGTCCTACCCTACAAATGTGGAATAAGACACAACTTAGAAGTGTCGTAACGTTGATCTAGACTATATTTTTGTCGGTTTCTCTAGCAGTCATCCCTTCCCTTTCCCCGCGTGCGACCCGCTTCTGTTTTTGGAGCCTCCTAGTCTGGGTAGCCGGCAGGTGGTGCTGATGGATGCCTAGTGATCCCTCCGCCGTCCCGGACCGCCGGTGCCCGCTCCCCCGGTGCCCAGCCCTGCTAGAGCCCACCGGCAGCAGGGCTGGGCACTGGTCTCCTGGGTCTTCCTTGTTCGGCACTTAATTCCTGCTTACTGCAAAACAAAGTCTAAAAAAACCCAACAACCAACCCACAAACCCACAAAACAAACCAAGTTGGTGTGGAGCTGTAGTTTATGTGAACGCTGAGGAGATAATGGGGGTTGAAAGATGTACTGACTGGGTAGCCTTGGAAATTGCTAAGTAGAAGTACTGTGATCAGTGGAACAATTTAGTAGCAATAATTAAGACTGAAATAAGCAGGTAAATATTGAAACGAGCTTTGCTTATCAGTCCCTAATAATGACTTTTTAAAACCTTCACAGAATGTCAGTTCACCTTTGAGAAGGCTATAGAGTACGTACCATTCGGTATGTACACTCTCTCCTCTATTTATAATGTTCCTCTTGGGAGGATTTTTTTGATTGTACAGTACTGTTTTTATGAACATCGAAACCCTCTTTATAAGACAACCTCGCTTGACTTCTCAGGAAAAAATGATTGAATTGAAATGAACTGCATGAGAGTTTGTATTTCTTGTAGGCTATAGAATGTTAACAGTTTTAACTTACTAATAATTCCTAAAGAAAATTATTTCAGAATTTGTACCTGTTCTTGTTTGGGTTTTGTTTTTGTTTTTTTTTTTTTTTTTAAATCTTGTCCATGGTTTTTTATGTGTTAAAAACTTTTTGTCTTTTTATGTCTCATTTTTAGAAGCTGCTAACTTGTGCCAAACCTCCACTGCTGCTACTACGCCTGTGACTCTTACTACTCCATTCAATATAACGTCCTCTGTGGCTTCTGGGACTATCACAAACCCAGTCACAGTGGCAGCTGCAATGAGCATGAGAAGTCCAGTAAATGTATCAAGTGCAGTTAATATATCCAGTCCGATGAACCTAGGGCATCCTGTAACTATAACAAGTCCATTATCCATGACATCTCCATTAACGCTCACCACACCAGTCAATTTACCTACCCCAGTAACCGCTCCAGTGAATATAGCGCATCCAGTCACTATAACATCTCCCATGAACCTCCCCACACCAATGACGTTAGCTGGTCCGTTAAATATAGCAATGAGACCAGTAGAGAGCATGCCTTTCCTGCCCCAGGCCTTGCCCACATCTCCTCCCTGGTAAAGAATTTCTAAACAGTATTAAAAAGGATTAAAATGGAATCCTTACCAGCAGTTCTTTTTTTTGGGTTTTGTTTGGTTGGGGTTTTTTTTTTGTTGGGTTTTTTGTTTTGTTTTGTTTTTTTTGTTTTGTTTTGTTTTAGTTAATAATAAATTCAGACTAAGACACTGGGGCAACATGCACCATCAGAGACCATAGTAGCATCTTCCCCTGTTGATTTGGCTCATATGGTTCAAACTTGAGTTTCACTGGAGCACTTCGTTTAAAGTAAGTTTTACCTTTTAGCTGACTGATGCTGAATTAGAGCAGATACTTATTTGCCAGAGGTTTTTTTTTTTTTTAAAAAAAGGTCATTAAAAAAACAGTTTTATGTTTTATCCCCCAAATTATAACTTAGAAAATTATTTTAATCTAAACACTAGCAAAGACCCCTCTGTATCTTTAACAGAGTGGATGGCTAATTTTAACTTGCCAGTCGTTAAGTCCACTGTTTCTGAGCTAGTGTAGAATCTTTGTCTGTGTTGATGTTTTTTTTTTTTTTATGAGTAAATGCATTACAATGTTGTCATTTAAAAAAAAAATGCATTTTGGAGAAAATATGCATTTTACCTTTGGGAATATGATAATTTCAGGCAGCATTCCCTATGGGAAAGGTGATACCAGCTCTGATATGCAAAGCATATGATAACTTATCATTCTAACTTCAACATATAATAGGGATTGTGACCTGATATTTGGAGATGTAAATATTACCCAACATATTACCCTAAGGGAATATAGCATTGTAGTCAACATTTTTTTTAAAAAAACTGTTATTGTTTGGTGAGAAACAGCCATGGCTGACAGAAGAGGAGTCGAAATGTGTGTAAACATGGTCTCTGAACAGTCAGACCCCTATGGGACTCTTATCTAGGAGCAAAAGGAGTGCTTTGAAACTTAAGAAATATTGCTTTAAGCTGGAAGATTCTGGAGGCACTGGGTATGATTTTTATGCCCTCTGCCTCCCAATCAGAGCCTGCTGGTGTTACAGCAGGGGACAGACGTGTTAGTTGTTCACTAGAAGTTTTGTCTTATATTAAATTGTATACAGTTTTTATTCTAACCACTAACTAGGTAGGATGCCCCTCCAGGACAAGCAGAGAGCGTCTTTTAATTTCTCCCCTATTTCTTAATCAAGTGTTGTGCAAATCTGTTCAACTTTGTAAATATTTGCAAACATCATCATTTTTACGTTATTCTTCTATTGTGTTAACACATTTCTATCAATTTGTGGGAGTTCTGGGGTGATGGTTTGAGCTATCGAGTCCAGAACTTCTCCACAAATGGTCACACATGTTTAAGCTACATGTGCTTTTTATTTCTTAACCTGTTTATCTGTACATAAAGTAGAAAGCAAAATCTAGGGAAACAGATATACTTTTTAGACTATCATGTCACATATTCACATTTTTAAAACTTTGTTTAAAAAAAAAAACAAACCACCCTAAACCCAAGACTCTACATTAAAAAAAAAAGAAATAAAATTACAGTTGAGATGTTTTTATCTTAATGAAGTTGAAAGCTATGGAGATTAGCGTGTGCGCATTTTCACAGAGTGCTAGCAGGACTGACTAGTCAAAATGGACTGCTTCCGTTTGTACCCTGCCGTGTCAGTACAAGCAGTGATTGCCAGGCTGCTGGCTCAGGTGACAGGTATCTCTATCATTACGTGAAACTGTTCTAGGGGCTTGGACTACATAGTAAAACAAAAAACAAAAAAAAAAATAGAGCTTAGTGTAAAATAATTTTATAAATGATCTTTTGTACTTTAGGACATCAAATTGTACAACTTTTGTATATATAAAAGCTTAGGAACTTTCTGTTTAGCAGAAAGGAAACACATTCCTACACTTTTAATGTATATGTTTGTTATAATGTCCATGTAAACATATGCCCTATGTTTGTGCCTTTTAATTAGTTTGTCTCAATAAACAAAAATGTAGAGAAGAATATGTAGCTATGACTTTGTTACCACTGTTCTTACTCCAGATGTGTAGAGGTCTTCATTTTTGCACTGTGTAGAGCATTGCGTGCAGACAGCTGCATGACTTTGGCCGATACGGCCGAAACGAGGCATGTGAGGCGAATGCACCCCAGCAAAACTCCTTCCTCCCGTAGCATAGAGCAGCCCGCGCCGGCGGGGTGTTGCATGTTGGGATCTGTAGTTTCCAAGCCATCTCTGTTCCCCGTGGCAACGATACCAACTTGCAGCAGTTTTACATCGTAGGCGTAGCGTTCTGGATCTGGGTAAATTGCAGAGATGACCCTTAGATGAGGTTTGGGTATCCCCGAGCTTAAAAAAAACCCCCAAAGCATTAAAAGCCAATATGAAAATGTGTACTAGAAGTGGTTATCTATGAATGACTTGCAATAAACAGGTATGAGACTTAATTGTATGTTGTCAATTACTGTAGTATTGACAGTGGGTCCTCCGTACAGCTAGCGTGCCCTGCTGATGTTATTTTTATCCCAGCAGAGTAGTGGTAGAATAAACACATTAAACACCGGCAAGGAAATTTTTCAACGTGACAGAGGCGTCCCAAACCACTAACCACGGTGCTCTTAGCATGACATAGGAAAAGGGCTGTTTCCTTTTTATTTTATGTTGGTTCTGCTCAAATGTACCTGGTTTATGTCCACAAAGTTACATTAGCTAATTGTCAACCTGTTTCATTTGTACTTGGGTAAACATTTGCTTTGTACTGTGTATAAATGGTTCCGAGGTGTGCTCCTCAGCTGTCTCAATACAGACATTAATTTCGCTTTGTAATGCCATCATACGAAATACATTAAGCTGGTTTTTGACAAACGAAAGCTACCTGGTCAAGTAGTTTCTGCGGCATGCATGCTACCTTCTAATCCATGGTTATCCCCAGCGTTAAGGAGGCAGTAAGGCCAGCTGCTGTCGGGAGACGACGTATAGTTGCACGACAGCGATGAGGGATCCGTACGGCGACTCGTGTCGCTGCAGCACCGGGGAGTTCAGACTATAAGAAAATGGTGGATGTGAAGAACAGATGCTCCTGTTACACCGAGTTAGTTTCTGCGCAGCTGATGCGCTTAGCCTAGTTTATTTCATGGAAACTTTTAAGCTGGATCTAGTCCAACATCCAGGGAAGCCTATTGCTGCCCTTGATTTGAGCGGGTTTTATATCGAGCCCATTCAGGTCTCCGATTGCAAGTAGTTCAATAGGGGTTTTATTTTTTTTTTCCTTCTTAAGTTTCCATAAGCGTTCAGCGTGAGGGTAATGGCTCAGCACCGACTGAAAGTGTTTTAAAGTTGAATTTTGCCTCGGAAGGATTTGTGCTGTGGAAAGTCAGAACAGTCAGCTCAATGGCACGAAAACTCATCCTCGGGGCAAGGAGAGCCCGCGGGTGCCTGGCTGTGTGCTGGCGAGGCACTGCGGGGAAGTAAGTATTACGGCACAGCCACCCACGCTGCCAGGAAATTGTATAAATGCTTTACCTTGGGCACGGGGTTTTTCTTTATTTGGAACACCCCACCGCTTCCAGAGGGTGTTTGGGGTGAGGAGAAATGTGGGATCCGACCTTTCATGTCTTGCCATTGGAGAGTTATACCCGAGTGTTGTAAATTGGGAAGATTTCTGTTCAGTCAAGATCACGGATGAGAGAGAAAATCACGTGTTATTCTCAACGTACGAGTTAAATTCTATTTGCCATTGTTCACAAATAAAAGAATTTTTTTTTCCCCTTTTACAATAACTTTTTCTTTAGAGTGGCAGAAGAAAAAAAAAAAAGTATTTAATGTGTTTGCATTTGTCCACGAGAGGTTTAAAGAAAACCACCAAAAACCCAATAAGCTGTTTGAGCTGTGGCAAACCCAGGTTACATAAAGGGGCCGGGGCTGCCGAGGGATTAGTCGGCGGCATTACTGGTGGCGATAAGCGCTCCAAGTTCTGCTCGCTCTTCGCTCACTTTTATTTTAGAAACAGTCGCTCTGAGCCATATGTTGAAAACTGCCTGGGGTTAGTTTTTGAGGCTGTCGGGGTTAGATTCCCACCAAAGAAAGAAGGAAGGAAAATTCGGATTTAAGGAACGCTCAGTAATATCCAGTACCCGGCTATTATTTTATCTCACCACTTAGGGTCCCAGTATGGGAGCTGAGTTGTTGAGAAGCAGACTGCAGTTTTTCCGAAAACTCCTGCCTCGCTTTATTGGTGGCTTAGTTTATCCATCTCAAAAATAGATTTAGCAGTATTTTCAAAAGGCAGCTATTAAAAGCACTTCTAGTTTTTAAATGCCTTTGAGGTCTGTCTCAGTGCTTAAGTGGACCTTTTAACTGCTGCTTTTTAGGATAAATAGTAAGTGTAAAAATAAATCTCTTCCTCTCCTAATTGTCAGGCGGGATGAAACTTAAAACTCGATCCCCTTCTACCTATTCGTTTAATTCAGCGTGTTTATACTTCTTATCTTTGGATCATTCGCTCACAGCTTCCAGAGCAGCAACTGAAGGATGACAGAGGAACTATGTGCTAATTTTTATGTCAAAAATAGCTTTCACCTTTAAACGCACAAGGCTCAGTGACTGTTTTCTAATTAGAAAAAGAATGCCTGAGCCTCTATCGTGAATCCATTTTACAGCTGTGTTCAGATTTGACTGTCAGCCCCTGGTTAAAATTTAGTTCTGAGGTCCTGACCTAGAAACAAACCTTTTTTGGTATTGCTGTGGAAAAAGTATTTCAGTGCTAAGAGAAACTGAGCCAGGCTGTCCAGCTAGCTCCCTCATCGCTGGCTGGCGAGACGCTCAATGTTAAATTAATTTTGTCGTACATTGCATCTCCCTGAAGCCCAAGTAAAGACCGCTGGGAAAGCTGGGCTTACGATTTTTAAAAAGAATAGATTTTTTTTTTGTTACTGTTCTTCAGGTTTCTGGGCTAATTTCAGCCATTTTTAAAAGCCCTGGGTTTTTCTTTAAGGAAGCATAAACGCTTTTTGAAAACCAGTCATTTATTGTAAAACATTTCAACATGGGCATCTGAAATTACCGGTTGCGTCAGACTGTAGACATTTGCTTTCCTTGCAAAGCGTTTCCAATAGGTACCTCCAGAATCAACCCATATAGTAAAAAACCACGGGGCATTTTCAGAATGTATGGCAGCTTTTGTTTTTCAGAGAAGGCAGAAATACTCCATTCACCTTTTCACTTAGTTGTTCTCACCAGCTGTCAAGACAAAAACATTTGTGTTCTGTGTTTTCTGTGCAAGGTTTGTTTTCCAGGGAATTATCAATTTCGTTGGAACTGGCTGAATTAAATTCACTATTTTAATTCTTCATAGTTGTGTATTTCTATTCCCATTTCTTTTTACTTCTAGCGTCACTAGCAGCTAAGACCCATATCAAAGGACAGTAAAGAAATTTGATAAAATCACCTGTTTCCCCTGAAACAAGCCTGGATTAGGAAAAGAGATTGCAGTCAACAAAGCTCGCTGCAAGGCGCTGTGTCACAGAAAAGATGCTGATCTGCGTTTAACTTTGGCAAAGCAAATGTTGTGGCACACGTACACACCGAAAGCCGAAGGTTTGCCTCTAATGTTTTCACTCTTACTGATGTCTGTGTTCCTTGTCAAAGCCTTACAGATTTTTACCCAGGCTAAGGATCGCTTAGCTGCCAGACACGGATGAAACGATTGAGCGGGCAAAAAAAATCTCTGCATGGAGAGCCATCCGGTGAGAGCGTTGGACCATCCCGAACGCGTGCTCGGGGTCTGGCACCCACAGATGTGCTTCCGAGCCGGTCTGGCTGTGGCAGGGTGCTGCCGGAGGCCGGCCGCGGGTGCCCGGAGGTGCGGTGTTCCTCCCGCAGCGTGTCCAGAAAGGTTTGGAGAGCTACGAGGGAAGCGGAGGCCCTGACCTGCTGCTGTTCGCGGTCTCACCCTGGTCTCTGCAAAACGGAAAGCGTTTGCCCTGTGTAAATTGGCTCCTGTAATTTGTAAGAGGAGATGACTTCCCGTCCTGAGCTGTTATGTGGTATGGCTGCAAGCTGTCAGACGCTGTAGCGCTGTATACCGGAGACGCCTGCTTTCTATCTGTGGTCGAAGTGATGCTTTGTTATAATCCGTCTCTCGTGTCCAGCCCCTGGGGCAGGAGCGGCGTGTCCCCTTCCTTACCCCGCGTGTGCACGGGGCTGGGGTTCCGAAATCCAGGAGCCTGGGATGCGCAAAAGCTGCGGAGCAGATAGACCAGCCCCAGCAAGCAGCTTCTCCGCGGGATGCTGCCCCGCACCCGGGCTGGCCAGGGCCGGAGGTGCCCGACTCCACAGCCGGGGGGGCTGGGGAAGCCTGGGGGCAGCGCGGGGGGTCCTGAGGCCCCCCCCCCCCCCCCCCCCCCAGACCGCCGTCAGGGGCCGTCTCACCCCCAGGGCCGGGCAGGCCCGGGGTGGCGGCGGGTCGGGCCCCCGCGGGGGCAGAGGGGACGGGCGGTACCGGCCCCTCGACGCCTCCGGCCGGGCAGAAACGGGACGCCGCGCTCCTCCAAGGGGGGACGCCCCGGCCCGTGGTGGGGGGGCACGTCCAGACCTGTGGGGGGGGTCACCCAGGCCCCGAGGGGGGCCCCAAGCGACCCCCGTCCCCGCTGCATTTCGGCCCGGCCGCCGCTAGGCCCCGCTCCCAGCGCCCCCCCGGCCCGGCCCGGCCCCGGCCCCGGCCCCGCCGCGCCGCCCCCAGCTGTCGGGCACGGCGGCCGCCCCCGCCCCCGCCCGCCCGCCACGTACGTCTCCCGTCCCGGCTCCTTTCCATGGTTCCCGGCGTGACTGGTGCCTGCCGCCGCCGCCCCCGCAGCGCGGCGCCGACCGCCGGTAAGGGGGGGGCGGGCCGGGGCTCTTTGTGCGCCGCGCCGGGCCGGGCCGGGCTGGGCCTGGGGCAGGCGGGCGGCGCCTCTCGGCCTGCGCTGGGCCGCGGCCCGGAGCCTCGCGGGCTCAGCCGGGGCCGGGCGGGGAGCGGGGGGGGGGCGGCCCCGGGGCTGCGCGGCGGGGACGGCGGCCGCCCCCGAGTCCCGGCGGGGCGGAGGGTACCGCCGGTTCGGCCTCCAGCGGGGCCCGGGCGGAGCGGCCGGGTCCGGGGCCGCGCCTGTTGCGGCTGCCCGGCCGCCCCCCTCCGGAGCCGGGCTGTGAGCCGGACGGTCGCGGCCGCAGCCCAGCGGCCTGGCCCCGCCGCTTCTCCCGGCTCCTCACCTCCCGGCGGAGCCCCTCGGCCGTGCCTGGGGCCCCGCTCCCGCCGGGCACCGGGAGGGTCCCGCAGAAGCCGTCCCGTGCGGGGAGAGCCCTTAGGGAGGCGTGGGTGCGGCTGAGCCCACTGCCACAGCGCGGGTGGGGCGCACGGAGAAGCGTCCCCGTCCCCGTGTGGGGCCGGGAGCAGGACGGCAGACCCCAGCCGCGGGGCAGGACCGGGCTGCCGGCAGCACCCGCATCCCCCTCTGCCCCCGGAGCATCGCCGCTCCCTGAGCATCACCCCTTCGGAGCGTGGGGTGCGTGGGCAGGGTTTGGGGTTTGGTGGCTTCCTGCAGGGTGCCATCCCCTTCCTCCGCACCCTGGAGGGGTGACATCTCTGCCGCGGTGGGTCACAGCTTAGCGAAGGAACCGCGGCAGGGCCCTGGCGTACCAAGGCATTGGCGGTCGCCTCCGGGACTCGGGGTTATTTGTGGACCCCCGGCCAGGTGCCCAGCCACATCTCCCCATAAGGATGGACGGCACCGTCCCGCCAGGCTGCTCCTCGCCCAGGGTTCCCGGCCAGCGCTGGAGTTGCCACCAATGGGTTGTGGGCAAACGGCAATGGAGAAGGGTTTGAGAGCTGCCTCGCCTGTGGAAGTCACCGTTCAAAGCAGCGCTCTCGTGCACTGTCTGTCTCGTCAGGCGGGTTGGAAAGACTCCTTTTTATTATTTTTTTAAAAAGCAGTGGAGTCGCACCTCCTCCTCACACCTCCTCCTGCTGCTACCACTGACAACAAACGTGGGGGACGGAGCGGTAAGGATATCTGCGCGGGAAAGCCGCCGTCCTGGGCTGACCCCGAGGCTGTGACTGGGGCTTTGCTGGTGGGACTGCCCCGTGACGGGGGGAGCTGTGGCTCTCTTCGCCTCCTCCTCGTTCATCTATAATGACACAGACTGAAGCGGCGTCTGTTCCGCTGCAAAGCTTTTTGTGATTTTCACGGAGTTTTTCCCATGGAAGCACCTGACTGGAGCCCGGCAGCGGGGCAGCAAGACCCCAGGGGAGCTGTGCACCTCTGGGAGGGGAGATCGGTGCCGGCGGTTGGGCTAGAGGAAAGCCGTCAGCAGTCCTCGCTGCAGAGGAGACCCAGCCTGTCATCAGCTCGCTGTGCCTTTCTTGTCGCTCCCTGTCATTGGCCTTTCCCGCCATGATGTCCAACCACCCCGGCAGTGTGGTGAGGATGTGCCTGATGCCGGCAGAGCCTCACACACCGATCCCCAGGTGCCCACAGTCCCTTCCCGGTGCCGGAGCCTCCGATTGCCAAAAGTGTTTCCTTCAAAGACAGGTCAAAGGCGCCCATCCTCTTCCCAGCCGCAGAATTCCCAAGAAAGTTTTGACTTCCACAGCATTTTATTAAAAAAGAGCTTTCAAATTAAAAAACTCCAACAAACCAATGTCTAACCTGTGCACCGACACCTAACCTTTTCCCCCGGCCAGATCCGCGATGTCGCTGAGCACGCTGAGCAGGCTTTGCCTTCGTGGCGGTGCTGTGGTCCCCCTCCACCCCGGGGCTGATAAGAGCACGTGGGGAGCGAGCAGGGTGTCCCAGCGCGATAGCGAGCGCTCGGTACTTATCTGTCTGCACAAACACCCTCTGCGGGGGCGAAGATAACAGGGGGGTGCTGCGGATGTTGGTGTTCGGAGGGAATGGCCGGGAGAGGAGCTGGAGGGTCATTTGCGCCCGGTGTCTGTGCCGTGAGGGTAAAATCCCGAGGGAGGACCTGCGGGGAGGGGGCTGCTGCCGCAACCCTCTGGGTACGCTCGCTGGCCAGCGTTGCAGGGTGCTCATGGTCAGAGCCAGGAAGCTTTTGAGCAGTGTGTGCTAATGATAATTGCATACTATAAAATAAGAAATATGCTTGAAATAATAACGTGGAGCCCCTTGCAGGTGTGAAAGGTGGTGGTGATGGGTCCCTCTCTTGTGGCCCGGCCAGGGCAGCAGCATCGCTGTCCCCGTGGCCAGGGTGAGGAGGGATGTTGGCTGGAGCCTTGTCTCTGCTCGGTGGCACTGGGCTTGCAGCAGTGGTTCAGGGACCACGTTTTCCCACGCCTTGGTCCCATTTTTGGCTGTTCTGCTGGTTCCCTGGGGTCAGTGCGGGAGCCGGGTGGGCACAGCGGTGTGCGAGGCGAGTGGGACAGGGAGCCTGGCTGGCACAACAGTCCCTAAATGGAATAGGGAAGTTGGGAGGGGAAAGAAACCCACCCCAGCTGGGTGGAAAGCTGGCTGAAAATAGCAGGAAAGGAGAACACGGGGAACATCTGGGTCCGGCTCTTGCACCACTTCCGTCGGGTGCGTGGTGGCTGCCACCTCCAGGCGATGGTGGTTGAGACTCGGCTCCTCTGTCAGGCAGCCCTGCCTGCGGTGCGTCCCCATCGCTGCTCCGGCAGTGCCGAAACCGCCGGTGTCCCGCGAGCGTCGGCTGCCGGCCAGCCTCTTCCCCTGCGCGGGGGGCCTCCCCGTGTGCCCCGGTGGTGCTGGGGGGGGGCAGGCTGCAGTGCCCCCATCCGCCGTGCCCCCGTCCCGCCCCGCCGGCCGCCTTTGATGCGGGTGAGTGGCAGGTCCATTGTGGCCCCTTTGTGCCTCCCTCGGTTCTCGGGGTCCGCACAAAACCTGCCATGGAAACCAAAGCCAGCCGCTGCCCCAGGAAACCCGCAGGCGCAATTAGGAAATGCAAATATAAATGCAAATTCCTGCGCAGCCTTCCAGGGCCCAGAAAGTTGTCCCTGGGCCACTGATTTGCCAGGCCGGTGGTGTCCCCAGCTGCGGGAATGGGGAAGGCATGGGGCAGGACTGGGCAGGCAGCAAGAGCTGGGGTGAGCTGCTTTTGGGGTGCCTTGGGCTCTTCCCCAGCTGCCCCGTGCTCGGCGACGGGAGGAAGGGGCCATCTCAGCCCGTGCTGAGCGGTGACTCATAGGTGACAATATGACATTGATATTTTTTTCCATCCTCTTGGTTGCCCAGCGACAAACAAACAAACAAGTGTCTTAGAACCCAAACTAACTGCCTTGCAGGAGCCGTCCCCTCCTGCCACGGCTGTGTGTGGCGGGGCTCCGGCGTGTCCCCGTCACTGGTGGTTCTGCCTGTATCTTCTGGGGTTTGTTCTGGGGAGATAACTGGCTGTCTCACATCCTCTGCAGCTGCGGTGTGTGAGCCTGGCAGAAGGAAGGCAGGCTGCCAGCTCGCTGGTAAGGACCCCCCTCACCAAAGTGCACCAGGAATAGATGGAAAAGGAGTTAAAATCTACCCACAAATAACTCCAGAAACCACAAACGCTTCAGGTCTTCATTTTCTAGGTGGCATTTATGAGCGATGGATGCTCTGGCCCTTCCTCGGGTCCCCAGAGGAGCGTGTGTGGGTGGAGTGGGGATAATGGGGCTGAAGAGGATGGAGGGGAGAGCGGGGAGGTTAAGGGAGGATGCTCATCTGAGCAATTCCCCTCCCCGGGGGGAAGCAATAAAGTTTTTTTTTTCCCATCTGCTAGAGGAGCTGTAGCCAGGAGCTGGGGAGATGAGGCTGGCGCATGGAGGGCATCGTCCGCAACAATAATCCGTGTGGCGAAGGGCAGAACCTTTATGCGCCGATCTGAGCCCAATCTAGGGCTATACTGTTTAAAACCAAGCATTGCTGATGCTTTTATTTTTCCCAGCTGCAGCCCCTAGGTCCTTTCCTATCGGTGGCTGAAGTGGTGCAGGATGTGCGTCCCCATTAGCGGTGCTTTCCCCCAGCCCCAGTCCGCTTTATTGCTGGGAAATGAGCTCTGACTCCTGGAAGTGGTATTTCTTCCTTCTGCCTGACAGCTTGTCGATCCCTGCCCTCGCTCGCTTCCCCAGGGAAGGTGCACGCAGCGGGGCACGCCAGCACACCGGCAATGGAGCCTTGCTGCTCTCCTTGGCGTAGGAAAGCAGGGCTTGAACACGGGGAAAATAGGCAGGTCGTCTCCAGAAAATGGAGCATGGCACGCTGCTAGGTGGGTTACGGTGACATTCAGGCTCAAAGCTGATTTTAATATTTGCCTCGGTTACGGAGTCAGTTACAGCAGTGGTTCTTTTCTTTGCCACCACGCTTCCAGGCAGAGGTTGAACGCGCACGAGTGTGCCCTTTGCAGCAGCCGGGGAGTGCGTGGAGGCACCGCGGGCTGCGCCAGCACCCTCCTCCCTCGGGCACAGCCCTGCCTTCACTTCCAGGTGCCACCTGCGAGGGGACGGGGAGCACGGCGGGGGCCAGGAGCCAGGGCACAGCTCACGGGCAGGGACCTGCCGCTGCTCCCCGCCACGTCTCTGCGGAGCCGGGCTGGGCACGGGCGGGGGAGCGGTGGCCGGAGCCCCGGCCGATGGAGGTGGGTGGCGTGGGAGCACATGCCGGGGCCGTAAGGCAGCGGTGGGGACGGAGGATGGCCTTCCATGGGGATTCCCGGGCTCCTGGAGCCTAAACTGTTGCTCATAAAGTGCTTGTGGCTTCGAACCTCCCCGGCTGGCAATTGCCACGGTCAGGCCAGTGCAAAGCAAGTGGGACGGGATGGCGATGGGGTTGTACGTGACTTAATTACGCAAACTTAAAAATAACGGAACAGAAGCAAGATGGGATTTTGAAGACGAACGTGACCTAGTTCGGTGGTTGGGCACAGCAAGCGGCCGGCGGGCGAAGGGGGCGGCGGGCAGAGCTGCTGCTCAGGGGCTCTGGGTTTCCCTCGCCACCGAGACACAGGGCTGAGCTGGCACAGGAGCAGGCTCTGCTGCTGAGCTTGACAGGAGACTGAGAGCTTATCTGAGCATTGGCCTGGCTTCAAATCCGGGTTAGCATCCCGTATAATTTCCGTGATGTGCTGTGATGGAGCAGAAGGAACGGAGCAAACTCAATACTTTGGCTTTCGAGGGCTTTTCTGTCCCCCGTGAGCCCCATTGTGCCAGAGATGGAGGAGCCTGTTCTCGAGCCTGGCTGGAAACGCTTCTGCAGGAGGGGCCTGACGTATTGGCGTTAATTAAATATCTGTCCCTGGCGAGGTATAGCATTTCAAGCAGGTTCTCCTCTGCTGAGCAATGTCACCCGGCGCGAGGGAGGACAAAAGACTGGTGCAATTACAGTGTGACGCCGTGTCCCAGGACAACGAGGATACGGCAGCGCCTGAATTGTCAGCTCGGTGCTTTCGCGGGATAGCTTGCATCAGCCATATGGCTTAGTGACTCATTAAAAAAAAAAAAAAAAAAGAGCTCCTCCATTTGCAACTTAATTAGTCCTTTTCTTCCCCCCAGTCTTGGCTCACAGCGATCCCGACTTGTAAGCGCGGTGCTGAGAGGCACTGTGAGCTGAGCAGGGCTGCGGCCGGATCCTGCCTTTGGCGTGGCAGCAGCGTGGGCTCATCCTGGATGCCGAGGGATGGGTGACTGTGCCGGGCAGCTGGCACGGGCATCGGGCCGGAGCCTTTTCACTGGCTTTATTGCTGCATCGCTGCCATGCTGTGTAGCAGGGGGCTGGGGAGGAGGGAGAAGCCAGGTGTCCTGCCTGGGCATGCAGACTGGTGTCTTCTGCTTTACCTCTGCACCCAAAATACCTGCAGGGTGCCCCCGGGCTCCCTTGGCTTCCCCAGGGAGGCTCTGCCAGGGTGCCTGCACCCGCTCGCCTTCCCGGAGGGCACGCAGGAGCCAGCTGATGAGCAGCCTGGCAGAGTCCCCGCGCTCGCACGCCTGCTCGTCGGTACGGTCAAGTTGTCGTAAAAGAGCAAAAGCACAGGAAGGCGACGGCTTGGGACGCCTGCGGCTCTCCTCTTTCACGCCGGCTTATTCCTGTCTGCTCATCGCCACGTCGTCCCCGTTGCTGCATGTCCCTGTTGTCCCCCCTGTGCCACCCTCGTCCTGTCCCCGGGGACACCTGAAGCTGCAGACGTGGCGATGGAGGCGCAGGACTTTCCCATGCGGGTTCACCACGCGCATGGCATGGAAACCCAGGGACTTTCCTCCTCCTGGGCTGTGGTTTAGGGCCCCGAGGGAAGGGGTTGCCAGCAGCTGGTGCAGTGATCACCTTTAAATCTTTTCACCAGATCCTCATGGCCAGGGGCCTGTCCTGGTAAATAATTCACCCTGCCGTCAGTCGGAGTTTTACTCGACTAATTTTGTTTCCATAGAAACTCGTGTGGTCTCACCGCTCCACCGCCACGGAGCCTCGGGCAAATCAATAAGTTTTTTTTTGTTTTTTGTTTTTTTTTAACTTTGCATGTTAAGCGATGGCCCTTAAACCCTGACGACGGGAGAGCAGCAGCCCGAGACGCTGGCGACTGGGCGGCACCTCGGTGCTGCCTTTGCCTGCGCCGCCTCCTGTGCTGGCCCTGGTCCGTGCTGCCTGTCCCTGCCTGTCCCTGCCCGTCCCTGCCAGGCTGCCTGGCTTTGCAGGATGCCCAGGGCTGGATCCTGCTGAGATGCTCTGCACCATCGGGCTGGGGCAGGGTAAGCCCAGTCTAATCCCAGTTCATTCCGGTCCATTCCCAGTATGTTCCCGCAATGCAAAGAGCTGGAGGGGAAGGGGCTGCCTCTGCCCAAGCTCTTTTTCTCTTTTTTCCCCCTCCTGTCCTTTAATTTCTTTGACCCTTGACCTAAAATGGCAAATTAGCATTTGTGAATCAGCCGCGCTAATTAGCCAGGGAGCAGGGCCAGCCCTGCGCACAGCCTGGGTTCTCTTTCGCCTGCTCCTCATTAGGTGCTCGCTGACCAAATCTAACCCCAAAATTGCCCAAACGTGGCTCCTCCACGCACCCTGCCCTGGGTCAGGCCCCGGGGAGAGCCGCACACCTTTGTCTCTGCAGGAATTTTTATTCTCTTTCGCTCCCTGCGGCTTCCCGGTGCTTTTGTGCCGAGCCGGGGGCACAAAGGGAGAAGAAGGGATAAGCGGTTAAAGACGGGTTTGTGTGACATATGGTGCGAGGGCTTTGCGTGATGGCTGCGGCCAGCGCCGGGGGAGACGCGAGCGGGCACCGGGGTGCCTGGGCTTCCCTCCTGCGAGGCTTGAGATGGATGGGTAAACTGAGGCGGGGAGTTTGGCGATGGGCTCGGGGCTTTCCCGCGGGATGGAGGCAGCGCTGGCACCCGGACCGTGCTGCTGTCGCGTGTGCCTTTGCACCGGGCAGCACTTGCTCCTCGTAGCTGTTTCAGACGAGCTCTAAGCTGATTTTTCACTGGGACGGGTGGGTTTTGATGTCGGCCGTGAGAGCCGGAGGAGGAAAGGTCGCTGATGTTCAGCCACCTCGCGGAATAATCTTATATCGGCCTGTCTGCTTTGGGCAACCTCTTGCATCTAATTTATTACACGTTGATACAAGACGGAGTTGAACAGAGATGCAGTTAAACCATACAAAGGGATGCTGGGTTACTTTTAATCGCTCACACTTGCTTGACCTATTTTTTTTTAATCCCTTCCTGGAAACCTTATTTCATGTTTGAATTCCCTCAACTATTTTAGGAATGTCGTCCTACCAAGATCAAATTACCTTCAATGAAACCAGTGCAAGGCAGCCTCGCAAGGCAGGCGACTTTTTGATTAAGATCTAGCGCTACCTCATTAATACAGGCTTAGTTTGGGGCGGCGGGGGGGCGGGGGGCTGTAATTCTGGCATGGCAAATGTGTGAAAGCCGGGGATTAGCGCGGCGTGATGCCGAAGGGCAGGGGGTGGCTCTGCCCTCGCTTGGCAGAGGGGGCCGGGGGCATCCCGGCATGGCCGCGCTGCGGGACCCCCTTGCAGCCCTGCGCATCCCGCTGCATCCCGGCACTCCGTCCGGGAGGATGGCATGGCCGGCCGCAGCTGGGCGAGCGATGGGTGCCCCGAGGCAGCAGCAGTCGCCGCGTCTTCTCTTAAACGTGGTTATCGTGCATTTCGGAGCGCAGGTCTGGCCGCAGGCTCCCCAGTAAAACCGTCAGGTGAGAACGCTCTGGCAGTAACGCTGGCGATGCCCCGCGTCGGGACCAGAATCGCCCCACGGCTCTCCCTGGTCCCCTCTGGGCGGCTGCTCTGGCTTTGAACGCTGTTCTCTGAGCCAGGAGGGGAATTGCGTTTCGCAGAGAGGTACGTGCTGCGCAGGTTCTCAAACAGGGCTTACTTCTGCTCTCCTCCCTGATTGCTTTTTACTTTGAAAAGGGCTTAAACCCAGCCATTTTAATACGTGGTAGAACAAGTATTAAAGGGGATCCTCAGGTGCTTATTTGTTTCTGTGAAAAGGGATTTGCCGTTTTGCCAGGCTGCTGGCCTGGGAGGAGTGCATGCGCATCCCCGGCGGTGGGCAGAAAGGCGATGGGGGGGATTTTGGAGAGTCTGACAGAGCCCCATCCTGCACAGCATCCTCAGGGCGTGCTCTGCCTTTCAGTTTGCTGGTAGACACTACTGTAATTTTTGTTCCCGACCACTTTTCATCCCAATTTCAATCCTATTATAGTCATACCTGCACCCACCACGCTGTCAGGTTCCCGGACTTCTCGTTGCTGTATCGAGCAATCCCTTTGCAGGGGCCTGGCTGCAAATCTGCGCTGGCCAAAGCTGTTATTTCTGGTTTAACATCCCTAGTTTTGAGACTTCCTCCAAGAGTCTTCCCTCCAGAAGCCGGGGCACTGGCAGCCCTTGTCTCTAGATAATCCCGTGCATGGAAATGCCTTCTGCATTTCTGCTCTGATCTACAAATGCAGCATGGCAATAGAAGGGGGGGAAAGGGCTGGGCTGGTTTAGCAGTGTTTGAGCAATCCCATCTGTTGTCTGAGCTGCAGCAGACACTGGGGAAGGGAACATTCGCGTTTGCGCTTGGTGCCAAGGCTCTTCCCTGAGCTGCGAGGGCTGCGAGCGATCAGTCCCAGTGCTTTTACAGCTGTTCGCTCCTCCGTTCGGGCTGCGCTGCTCTCAGAGCTGAGCAACTGTTGTTTCCAGCATGACGTTACCGGTTGGACCAACCGCCGGGATTATCCAGCTGCTCGCCTGCACCGTTCCCGGATGGCTGATGGCCGAGCTGCAGGCAGCCTCGTCCGTGCCTTGCACCGTGCTTGCTCCCGGCTGGAGCTGACCCGAAGCGCCCGCAGCCTCTTGGGCTGTCCCTTGATGTGAAAAGTCCATTTCTGCGAGGTATCGGGTGCCCCGCACCCAGGGTTGGGTGAAAACCGGCTTTGTAGAGGCGGGATGCCGGCCGGCACAGGAGGACGTGCTCCCCCAGGCTGTGATTGCCTTATCTGCTCCTTGATGAACGTAATTAAGGGTTTCTCTGCGGCTGTGAGGTCTTGTTCTTGGCGCTGGCTCAGGCGAGGGCAGATCTGAGTTGTGCAAGTCGTTAGCGGCTCTGGCAGGAGAAGAGGCAGGGTGCACCCATGGGCTTGCAGGGCTGAGCCTCCTCCCCGAAGGTCAGCTTTTCTTTGGTCTTCCTTTCTGTTTTTTAAGTGATGAGCTAATGGCAGGAGCCAGACCCAAAGGTGCGCCTGAGCACAGCGTGCAGTGAGAAAGCAACCGTGGACGTGTGCAGGACAGCACCCCGTGCCACCCTGGCTAGGCGGCGATGGCAAAACCCACGTGGGCGTTTTCTGTGCTAGCCCCCGTCCCTGCTGTGGAAGTGGCAACGGGGAATCCTTTCCTGCGGGTCTGGTGGCACAGCTCTGCGCTGTGCGGTGGGATGTCACCTGGCACTTTCTCCGCAGCGCAGGTCAGTGCCGGGACAGCCACGGCTGCCGGCTGCGGAGGCGGCTCAGCAGGGACCTGCCACCGTGTCCCCAGGGCAAGCCAGGACGGGCACTGCCCGTGCCCTGCGGCAGGGATGGGAGGTTTTACCCCGTGCTGCCGGGGCTGGTGGGGGCCGCAGGGGCAGTGCCAGCCCCACCAGGGTCCCTGCTGCCACCTCGCTGCTCCCCGCGACCCACGGGACGGGGCCATGCGCACCCAGAGCTTGCAAAGCCTTTAAGCTCCTCCTGTGATGGACGCAACAGGAGGGCAAAGGATTACGCCTGTGCCTGGGTTGGGATGAATGAATAACAGCATTCAGGGTCCTTTTTGCGTGATAGCAGGGAGGAACTATTTTAAGGCAGGAGGAAAGTTGATCAGGAAACAGCTAAACGAGTAATCACAGCCTAATTTTGCAAACGGGGGGCACGAGGCAAAGAGAAGCCCAGCCCGCGCGTGTGCTCGCACCTGAGCTGGCGGTCAGACACCAGCTTTCTTCCGTCCTTTCTGGGAAACGTGAATGATTTTGCTTTTCCTGGCATCTTCCCATCCCCTCATTGACATCACGGAAATCAGGGCCCGTGGTGTGCTGAGCCCCTTCCCCGCACCAGCGGCTGGGGGTCCCGCTGCCCTCCCCACCGCCCGCCTGAAAGGGGAAGATGCCGATGCGGACAAGCAGGAATCGGGGAGGATCCTGCGAATACATCAACTGGTTCATCTTTCACATTAACTTGTGCTGATGTTGTGACTTTCTTTTCTCTGGATTTTAACTCGTGCTGGTGTAGTGGTTTGTGTTTCTCTGGATTAGCAGCAGGACTTTAAAAAATGGGTTTAAACGCCTGCGTTTGCAGTGTATCACCGCCGTCGGCTCTGCCCGCAGCGGTGTTTGTCCGTGGGGCACGTGGAGCGGCCCTGGGCTGTGCCGGGGCACTGGCTGCACCTCGGTTTTGCCCAACGCGCCCTTCGTGGCAGCGTCCCGCCAGCCCCGCAGCCTCCGGGCGTATTTCAGGGGCTGGGAAGGTCCCAGCAGCGCGATCCCTTGGCGTTGTTTGGAGCCAGATGTGCAGCAGAGCCTTTTTGGCGTGTAAATATCTCGTCCCCATCCCTAATTTAGTTCATCTTCTGACCAGAAGCGTTCAGTTGCTCGGCGCGTTGCTGCGCTCAGTCACGCTATCCAGCGTGGGCTGCGATTTCGGTGACGTGACGTTGACTAACAGCGTCCCCAGCACAGAGGCGTTTGCGTCGGGAGGAGCCGGTCCCTCCCCGGCGGGGCAGAGGGATTGCGGGGGGATTGCCAACGCCTGGCGCGTGGTGGGCTGGGGGCTTTCGCTCCGGTAAATGGGATTTCCCAGCCTTCGTGGTTACAGAGAAGACCTTAAATATACACTCAAAGGTCAAACACTGGGAGACAACGACCCCCAGCCACAGGCTGTTCTTGTTACTTTATAGATCTTAGCATTTTAAATAGATCTGGGAATTTCCAAGCCCATTTCCTGATTTTTTGGGGGGGCTGATTTTACTGTTTGAGGTTTATGGGCTAGCATGGCATTGCTGAGCTAATGGTTCTCTGCAGAAGCTCTCATCTTTATATTCGGATCGTGTGTGTGTTTGCAGCGTCTCCTATATAACCTGTTTGCCCCTTGATGTCCAGGCTCTTTCCCCATCCTCTTGAGCAGCCAAATCTTTTAAGCAGCGTGTGTGCCCTGTGAATGTGTTATAACTCAATTTAATACGTGACTAAACCAGCCATGCAATATTGCAATTAAAGCATAATACCAGAGGTGCGAACAATGCCGGCTTTTTGCTATGAGTGAGTCATGATAGCAGAGGAGGAACCGAGAAGCTGTATTTATTAATTGACTCCAGCAGATTTATTTGTCCTCGGTGAATAGAGCCGGGCAGGGCTGTCGGAATTGTTCCTGCTCCGCTGGCACAACGCTGCTCCGCGCCTGGCTCCTGACGAGCAGGAGCCGATCCCGGGGACAGAGGACGACTGCGGGGATGGAGACGGTTCTGGGCTGAGTGATCTGTTAAATGCTTTTTGTTAATGAGCATGGGGGTTCCTCGAAATGGCCCCTCGAGCCAGCAGTGAACTGCCTGCTGCTTTGCCGCCGGTCCCATCCTGCGGGATGAGCAAATGGCTCGGGGGAGGTGGGGTCCCTGCGGGGCCATCGGTGCGTCCTGGGGTCCCCAGCTGCCTTTCCCACCCGGAATGGTCTGTTTGCAGCACAGCCACCCCGTGCCCCCTGGGAGCATCGGCTGGAGGGCCCCGTGGCACCGTGCTCAGCGCAGGGACCACCGCCCGCAGCCGGGGTGCAGGCTCTGGCCGGGTGCCGGTGTTTGCGGGGGGCTGCCGTTCGGGCTCTCTCGCGGGGCTCGGCGGCACGCTCGGTGCATCTGATGGTGACGGCATCCAGGATTACCAAAGAGCCAGGGAGGGAAGGTGGAGCAGGAATCATCCTCCCATCCTCTGGAGGTGTCAGCAGTTCCTCTGGGTCCTGAGCCAGAGCAGGGCTGTCCCTGGGCACAAAACCGGGGTTAACCACCGTTGCAAACGTAAACCTCCTCCCAGAGTTCGCACCGAGTTTCCCAGGTTTTGCGAGTGCGTTTTGCTCTTGGCAGCCTCTGGAAGCCCCTTGGAGCAGCTCGGAGCTGCGAGCCGGCGCGGTGGCCGAGGCCGGGCGATGCCGGGGACGTGGCTGTCGGAGCCGGCCTGGCTGCGGGCAGCCGAGAGCCCGGGTGACCTTCAGAGGTGACTGCTCCGCTTAATGGCTTTGAATCTGATTATAGCCTGTTTCGCTAAGAAATGTGCTTGGCACGTTCTTCTGAATTAAATACCATTTTAGGGACAGTTGTCTTGAACTCTCTGCCTGCCGCTTAGGAAAAAGCCTTTGAAAATGATATTACGGATCAAAAGTGTTCCTGGGGTAATTCTGTTTCAACAGTGGAGTTAATCCAGAACTGAATTTGGCCCTGCATTTCCAAATGAGAAGCGGTAGCTGTATAATCTGTTTATGGTTTTAAAGTGAATGTTAATCTTGGATTTGGTGGCTTTTCCCAAGGGTCGATTTGCCCTGCTGCAGAGTATTTTAGCCCCTTGCTCTGAAACTCTCTGAGCCGACTCCATTTTTTATTTTAAAGAGAGAATTTACTGTGTTTATAAATACATGTGAAACCTGGAAACGTTAAACCTGGGGAGCCCTCGGTGGTGGAAGTAATGGCATTTTTCTTACCTGGCATTTTGTTTGTACGGCACCTGGCACAGCACATCCGAGCTCCGGCGTGCCGCCTCGCTGCAGCGATGGGACGGTCCCACGAGGACGTGGTCGGATGGGTCAAATTGAACCGAATTTCCCCTGCTGAGACGGGGATCTCGTGGTACCCCTGGGCACCCTGTCCTGCGGGTGACTTTCTCTCCTCTCCCCTCCGCAGGTGGGAGGATGCTGCAGCGTGCCGGGGGCTGACGCGCGGTGCCGCCGGCCGCGGGGAGCGGGACCCCCGCAGCCCGCCCATGCTCCCCGCCGGCTGCCGGGGCAGCGCCCCGTGACGAGTGGCGGTGGGCGCCCGCCTTGCCGTGGCCGGGACCGCAGCCGCCTTGTCCTTGTGCCAGCCGCCCCACCATGACGAGCCTCTTCCGTCGGAGCAGCAGCAACGGCAGCTCGCGCGGCGGCTCCTCCGCCCAGGAGCTCAACAACAGCCGCCCCGCCAGGCAGGTCCGCCGGCTGGAGTTCAACCAGGCCATGGAGGACTTCAAGACCATGTTCCCCAGCATGGACTACGACATCATCGAGTGTGTCTTGAGGGCCAACAACGGCGCCGTGGATGCCACCATCGACCAGCTCCTGCAGATGAACCTGGACAGCAGCGGCTGCGATGACAGCTCGGACTCAGAGGACAGCATCCCCCCCGAGGTAACCCCTGCCGGTGCTCCCCGGCACACGGCTATGGGTGGGGGTCCCCTGCCTGCACTCCTGGCTGCCACGGCGGGCTCATCACGAGCGGGCAGCTCAGTCTCATCCTGCCTCGTTTCTGCCTGGGCACGGTGCTCCTCGGCTGCTGCAGGCAGGCAGAGGTTTGAGTGTTGGATTCGGCTGACGTGGAGCGTGCAGCCTGGCTGGTTTGTCTTGGGCAGTGCTTGATGCTCAAGCCAAAGTGCTCTCCTCCTTCCCTCCTACCCCAAAACCCAACAGAGCCCCTTCTGCTGCTGTCAGAGGGCCCCCAAAGGCAGGGATAGGCTCACCCACCTGAAACGCGGTGCCTCGTCCCTTGAGAGCAGCACCTCCAAACCCCGCCAAAAGCCCCCCGGTGCAGGGGGACCGGTGCCGGGAGGTTGCCCCCCTCGTCTCTGCAGCGGCGTTCAGCCGGTCCCATTCCCGCTTTGCTGCCACGTGTGGGGGCCCAGCCCGGCGGGGAGCGTTTCCCTGGCTCACCCTCACCCCATCCTCTCGCCCTGCAGATCTTGGAGCGGACCCTGGAGCCGGACAGCTCGGATGAGGAGCCCCCTCCTGTCTACTCCCCTCCTGCCTACGAGAGCCAGGCATTCGGCAGTCGCTACCCCCGCGCGCCGCCCACCCCGCCGCCCCGGTGAGCCCCCAACCCCGTGCTGCGGCAGCACCAGGCCTTCTGCTCGTGGTGGCCAGCAAAGCACCCTGTGCCCGGCGGGTCTTGCTGTGCGTTCGCTGGCCCCGGCAAGGGGCATCTGGCATCTGTTTGCTAGGGCTGGCTGAGCCGCAGCCAAGGGAGATGAATGAAGCTCACAGCTGGCTAAAAAATCCCTGTGAGGCCTTAAAAAGTGAACAGCTGAAGGGCCCGGAAAGCCACTCTGGCAGCGTGTGGAATGGCAAAAATCAGCTACCAGAGGCGGGGAGCGCTTGCCCGCGCTCAAAAAACACCAGGTGCTGGGCAGCCGCAGCCCTGCGCGTCGTGGCGCTCGGCACCAGAGGCCTCGGGGCGGTTTGACTTGCTGCCGCCGGGTTGCTGAATCTCGGGGGTCTCTGGCGCTGCAGGGTTTTGGCTCTCCCCCAGCAGCACCGCCTCAGCCGTAGGCTTGGGGCTTGTGGGAAAGCAAGCGTCGGTGCCCTGGCTGCCTCCGTGCCGGCCATGTCGGATGAAGGTGCTGCTGGCTGTGCGTGACATCTGGTGAGAGACGTTCACCAGCTTTGTAAGGAAAATCCTGCAGTGCTAGGGCTGTTTTCTGGGAGTCTGGGCAAAATGGGGAGGAGAAGGGAAATCCAGCCTGTCCAGTTGTGGGGCAAGGCTTGAAAAGCAGCTCCCCAAAATTTCAAAGCGGCTAGGAAGGCCTTTGGCTCTCCAGAGCTAATGCTCACGCTGCGGGTCTGGGAGGCGTGCTGTGGTTCCTTGGCTCCCCGGACCGCTGGCAGAGCTGGGCAGGGGGGTTGCTGGCCCAGCCCTGTGTCCCACTGCTGTGGCAGACATCGGTGGGTTTCTCCATCACCAGAGACGCTGTCTGTCCTTGCCCACAGGATGGATGTGCCGGGGCCCGGCAGCACCCCAGCGCCCGGGCGCTACAGGAACTGGAACCCGCCACTCCTGGGCAACCTCCCCGAGGACTTCCTCCGCATCCTGCCCCAGCAGACCGCTGGCACACAGGTGAGGCTCGCCGCCCCTTCCAGGGCTCCACGGTGTGGCATGGAGCACCAAACCCGGTCCTCGGCCATCCTGAGCTTGCAGTGTCAGTGCTCAGAAAGCTCACGGAGTCACAAGGGGTTGCAGGTGCCTTTCTGCCCACATAGGGCAAGCAGCGCCCTGTGGGGAACGAGCAGCCCCAGCACAGACCGTGCTGGGCACCCGGCTCAGCTCCGGGCACGCCGCATCCCCGGGGTGTCCCTCAGCCCCTTTGCTCCCACAGGAGCCAGAGCCCTCCTGGCACGGTGAGGGGCTGGGGGTGCTGCAGGCACCCTGCCTTCCCCGTGCATCAGCTCCTACCTCCCTTTTTGGCTCCAAAGGCAGCCTGCCACGTTTTCATAAATGATTGCCCTGGAAGTTGAGCTTCGCGGGTTATATTACCTTTCTGGGAATAGGAACGTGCCAATTCATTTGGGCTCAGGGGGAGGAGAGGAGCAGCTGCCCTTTTCTTTCCCTGGTAATTGTGTGCTTTTTCTTTTTATGGCGCTCTGAGAGCAGCTACAAATCAGATAAATATTGTAGGCGAGGATGAGGTTGCGGCTGTATGGCATGGCTCTGCTGCTCCCCAGGTGCGAATGCACCGGGAGCTGGGGGAGAGCGTGGGGTGCCTCGCACAGGGACGGTTGTCAGCAGGAAATCGCGGTCTCTGCTTTTTAGATAGGGGGAAATAAGAGCAGCGACGCTGACCACGATCCTTCTCCCTCACCTCCGCACCAGGTTCTGTCTTGGCTCAACCCCACGGTTTTAAGTTAAAAATCTTCGCAAGTCTGTGCTCTGCAAAGTTGCTGAGGCATCGGTTCCTCCCCGTGCCATGCTGAGACCAGAGCTCCCCATCCCCACATGGGACGTCGGTCCCTTCCTGCCTCTGCCCGTCCCCCTTCCCGCGGGGCGGAGGTGGCGGTGCCCTGTCCCCATGTCCCCTTTGCAGCAGCATCGTCCCGAGCACAGCCCGGCCGAGGGGGACGCTGCCCCGGGCTGTCGGGCACAGGGTGTAGGATGGAGGGACCCCGCTGGGGAGCAGCAGGTGATGGCTGCTGGGGCTGGGGGTGCAGTGGCGTAATGGAGGAGCAAAAGGCTGAGCTCAGCCCGAGGCGCTGCCGCAAGGAGCCTCCTGCACATGCCGGCGCAGGCACTGACACCACTGACCGACCTCTGCCATGTTTGCCTCCTGGCCAGGGCTCCCACGGATGCCGGCAGCCCACACTGCGGGCGCTCGCCCCGCGGGGCCAGGGCTCCCTGGAGCAGGAGCGGCGGTGGAAGCAGTACCTGGAGGACGAGCGGATCGCACTCTTCCTGCAGAATGAAGAGTTCATGAAGGAGCTCCAGAGGAACCGGGATTTCCTCCTCGCCCTGGAGAGAGGTGAGAAGCACCTTCCAAAACATCTGCCTCTGCTTTTTGGGTGCGTGCCTCCCCCTGGGATGCTGGCTGGCTCCCGGCAGCGCTGCCCTGCCTGTGGTGTTGTGGCTCGTGCCAAAGCAGAGCCAGCGCAGGATGCGGCCAGGCTGGTGGTGGGTGGTCCGACCTGCTGACACTGGGCAGCGGGCTGCTCCCCAGGCTCCTGCTCCTGGCGCTCAGCCGCCTGCCACGAGGTTCTCCTCCCCCCGCCCGCCTCTCTGCCATGTCTCTGGCAAAGCCCAGCAAAATCCCTAGCAGGGAGCCTCGGAAATGTCCTCTGAGCCCAGCCTGGCCAGTGTGCCCCCCCGGGCTGTGTGCCCTCCCCAGGGGCTGGCAGGACCCGAACTGGAGAGCAGTTCTGCCACGATTGCTCCTTCCCTGTCACCACACTCCTTCCCGGTGAGCCGGCAGCTCGCCTGGCACTGTGGGGAGGGCTCAGGGGTGTTCGTGGTTTTGCTGCCGCTGAGCAAAGAGCCGTCCTTCCCCTTCCTCACGCTGCCCGCCGGCCATCTCCCTCAGAGGTCTTGCTGCTAGGACCCCGCAAACCACCAGCGTCCTCGCTGCTGGGCTCGGCCCCGGCCGCCACGGCTGGAAAACCACCGGCGCGCTTGTGGCGTGCTTGCAGTTCCTCTATGGTGGTGAGAGGAGCTCTCCCACCTGCTGCTGCGGCCTCCCACCGAAGCGCTTGTGGTCGCCGTGCTGAGGCGAAGGGCTCTCAGCGCCGGAGCAGTGAAGGTGCTGGGCGAGAGGCCGCCTTCCTCCTGTGCTCGGCCCCGGCCCTGCTCCTGCCGTGCCGAGCCCCCCCGGGTGCAGAGGACAGGATCTTCGTTCCCGAGCTGTCGCAGGGGAGAGGTTTGTTGTCCCTGGAGCACGGCAGAGGCCAGAAGCACGTCCCTGAGGAGGAGCACATCTCTGGAGAGCTTTTATAGCTTTTTGGTAGATCGTTTCTACCCGGAGCACGGCACATCTTGTCCCACGGCAGGATGTACTTTGGCAGGGGGTGCTTCCCTGTTACCTCGGGGCTGCAGCCCGGCTGTGCAGAAACTCCCTTGCTGGGCTGGGTCAGGCCATTCCCGTGGCGGCTGAGCTGCTGTGGGATGCCGGGAAGCCCGAGCTCCCTCCCTTGCTGTCAGCCTGTCCCTCCGCAGCCATGGGGACCGTGAGAGGAGCCGCGTGCACTGCCTCGGGGGTCTGATCGAGTGGGGCACCGGGCTTTTTGTTTTTCAGATCGACTGAAATACGAGTCAAAAAAATCTAAGTCAACCAGTGTTGCTGTCAGCAACGACTTTGGTTTCTCCTCCGTAATACCAGGTAACTTTGAAGATGCAGGTGAGCAGCTCCTGTGTTCCCAGCCCTCTGCCGCTGCTGGCTGCCCGGCAGGTGGGGGGGAGGAAACTGGCTGATCCCCCCCCGCGCCGGAGAGGAGCTGGTGGGTGATGAGGATGGGTGCTGCTGCCCTCCCCATGTGGAGGTGCTCCTGTGTCCTGCCTCCGTCCATCCCTGTGGGTGGGAGCTGGGATCCAGTTCCCAGGGGAGACAAAGCCGGGGCAGAGGATTGTGCCTGGGAGGCATAATGACCGTTCCCCGGTAATCCTGATTAACCTCGGGGAGTGGAGCAGCTGCCCGGGTTCAGAATTAGAGCTGGTGTCTGTCCATGTCCCCGTGCGGGAGCGGGCAAGACGCAGTGGCTGAGCGGCGTGGCGGAGCTCCGGCTGGGCACGTGGTGCTTCGAGGGCACCCGGACCTGGGGAAGGGGCACGGGCCGAAGGGAGGGGCACAAGGACGTGGCTGTTGGGGTCTCTGGTCCACCTGACCCAGTCGCTGGGATGCCTGAACTTCTGCTCCTGACCCGGTGGCCCTGCCGTCCCGGGTACTGAGCACGGGCACGATCTAATACCCAGAGTGCAATTAGTGCCCGGGGTAATTTGGGGGTACCGTCCCTGGAGCAGCACAGAGGGAGGCTGCCCGCTCTGCAGCGGTGCTGGGGGGGGACTGAGCTGCCGCTCGCCCCACGTCCGCTCACAGGCGGCTCAAGGTGGGCAGCCCCGCGGGGCTGAGGCTGTGCTGTGAGCCCACGTCTCTGCACCCGCAGTCTCAGGGGTTATTTCTGCAGAGGGTCCTTGTCCGGAGCCAGCCCCCACGTGCCAGTGCCCTCATCCTGCCTGCTCTTGCTCAGCTCTGCTCATGACAGGGCTGCGCTTCGCTAGCGCAGAAACTGGGTCATGGAAATGATTTGTCTCAGCCTCCCCTCGCCGCGCACGCACTCCCGGTGACCAGATGTTTGCCTTCCAGGTGACGTAGCCCCCTCTGTAACCAGCGAGGCCGGCGGTGCTGTGTCTGACGATGCCTTATTCAGAGACAAATTGAAACACATGGGAAAATGTGAGTCGGTGTGCAGGCTCTGCGTTGGCAGCGGGACGCCTGCGAGGGCTGGAGGGGCGGTGGGAGCGGAGCGGGCAGGGGAAGAGCCGGCAGCATTGCTCGGTGCTCCTCGCTTACGCAGCGTGCCCGCTCTGTGTGCGCGTGCCTGTGCGTGCACCTCAGCCGGCACACGCGTGTCTGCTAGCACACGTGCCAGGGGGTTTCTCGTCACCTCTCTCAGCAGCTGGGCACACGCATCCCCGTTACCCCAGGAGTCACGCAGAGGGCTGGCACGCTGGCAGGCGAGGCACGGGCCACTGCACGCTGCGGTGGCAGGTTGTGCTCTGACGGTGCTCAGCCCCGGCAGCGGTGCTTTGGGGCTGAGTTTCTGTCTGCGCTTCACAGTCCTGGGCTGGCGCGTCCCTGCCCTGCGGTGCTCTCCTCACCAGCGGCAGGGAGCTCCTGTGCCGCACGCCAGGGCTGGGTACCAGCAGGACGGACAGGAGACGGAGACCTGGGTCCCGGTGTCCCGGCTCTGCGCTGTCCCTGTGCCCCTGGTGCATGTGAGGGTTGTGGTGTGAGTCGAGGATGCAGGCGGTGTTGGGGAATAGAGGAATTTCTGAGCAGGGTTTGTGAGAATCCTAGAAAAGCAAGCAGAGGGTTTGCTCTAACTCTCCCTTTTCCAATCCCTTCCTCTTAGCAAGTCGCAGCCTGCTTCTCCTGTCACAAAACAGACCGAGGTCTTTGGGCAGTTTGAGTGGGGCTGCAGCCAGCTGAGACACCGGGGAGGTGTGGGTCAGTCGTGCGTAGGGAAGGTCATGAAAATCCCAGTGAAAGGGTAAAAACGTCAGCCCCCCCGCCAGGGACCAACGTGTCCGTGTTGGTCGCAGGACCCGGCTCTCCGAGCCCGGCAGCCCTGTGTGGTCCCGGTGTTTCCAGGCAAACCCGGGGTATTGGCGTCGGGGCATGGGTGGCTCTCGCACCGCTGGCCCTGGCCGTCTCCTCCCCACCACCCATGGCAGCTTTGG
This sequence comes from Grus americana, assembly GCF_028858705.1. NCBI lineage: Eukaryota > Metazoa > Chordata > Aves > Gruiformes > Gruidae > Grus > Grus americana. Next base: position 11,301,822 of record NC_072870.1, read on the forward strand.
GAAGGGTTCTGGGGTGAGACCCTCACTCGGCTGCTTCCTTCCAGCCACACGCAAGAAGCTGTTTGAACTCGCCAGAGCCTTCTCCGAGAAGACGAAGATGAGGAAATCGAAAAGAAAACACTTGTTGAAGCACCAGGTGTATCCTAAAAGGGGCTGGGGGCTGCGGGGGTGCGGGGCTGTCGGAGCAGCCTTGCTTGGGTGCTCCCGGGGACTCCCCAGGGCCGTGGTCTGGCTGGAGCCTCCCGGCCGCCTCTCACGGCTGGGCCGTGGTCTGGGAAGGGCGATGGTGGTACTGCGGCCATGTCCCAGCCCCACAACTGGTTTTCCTTAGCGGAGGGCACAGGATGGGGACGGCAGCTTCCACAGCAAATCTTCTCGACGACGTCGAAGGACACTCGTGCGGTAAGAAACACCGTGCCGTGCCATGCCATGCGCGCTGTGCTCAGCAGGGTTACCTGGGGTCCCACGGTGCCCGGCCGCATCCCACCCTGCGCCATCGTCCTGCTGGAGTGGGCTCCTGTGGGGCTGTGCTGGGACATGGCCACCCAGGGAACGGGCTCGCCCCTGGTCCCGCGTGGCTCTCCAGTGAGAGGATCTCTTTTGGGGAGACGCGGGGGCTTGCAGCCGGGATGGGCAGCCCTGTGAGATGTGTAGCTCGGGGTTGGGGCACGGTCCTGGCAAATCTGTCATCAGCCAGCTTTGCACAGAGGTGGGTCTTGGCAGTGGGTTTTGTGCCAGCCCCGACCACCCCTGCGGCTGGCTCAGGCGTGACCACGTCGCAGAAATGTCTCCGTGGGCCAAAACCTCCTTTCAGTGTTCTCAGGCGTGTTTTGGCGGAGTCCCCGTGTCCCAGTCCCTGGGTATTGTCTGTCTGGGTGAGGAAATCCCTGTCCCAGGGCAGGGGCCGGGCGTCCTCCGCGCTGGGGCACCTCGCTGGGGCTGGGACCACGGTGCGGTGGCCGGTGTACCAGCGTGGAAGTGACTGCAGCCCCCGACAGCCCCCACCTGCCTCTGCCTTTCAGATGAAGACTTCCAAGCACGGAGGCATCAGCTCCGGGAGGAGGAGGAGATGCCGAAGGAAGGGCAGTAAATGGTGAGAGGCACCTGGGGACGTACGCTTCCCGGTGAGCCCGCAAACGGCCCCGTCCGTCCATCTGTCCTGGCTGGAGGGGGCAGCCGGGTGCTCTGGGTCAGGTCCAGAGCGAGTCCAGGGGGGGGGACGAGCCCCAGTAGCAGCCGTGGGGGCCGTGGCTGGTAACGGCCTGGGTGCCACAACGGGACGGTGCCGGTGCTGGCCACGGTGTGGCTGAGGCTGAGCACGCGCCGTTCTCCTTCCCTTCCCTTCTCCTCCCCTCCAGGTCCCAGTGCTGGGGTTTATTGCTGGCACACAACATGCACAAGGCTTCATAAGAAGATGGCTGAAAAAGGAAAAAAACCACCCAACAAATAACCCAGTTTTTTGGCTGTTCCCCCTCTGCTGTTGTACTCCTCCGAAGTACAAGTGTTGAAGTGAGGCACAATGTTTTCTTACCAGCGGTTTGAAAACAACTTCTCCTATCTAGCAAATCAGCCAAAAAGGAAAAAAAAAAAAAAAGGAAAAAAAAGTTGGCAGCTGATGTGGGCTGCTGCTGCTGCGGAGCCAGTGGAGCTCAGCCTTGGGAGGAGCAGCGTCCCGCCTGCTCTCTCGGTCTGAGCAGCGTCGCAGGAGGAATGAAAATCAGTTGTACTAACGAGGATGCATTCACACGTGGGATCTGCTTGGCCAGAGCACTCCTGAACATATCTCTGTAGCGATCTGATGTAACTTTACTCTGCGCACACAGGAAAAAAAAAACCCACGTGAGAAAGAGAACCTAACAGCCGTTGTCTACTATCGCTAGGAGTAATGAGCAGAGATTCAGATCAGGTAATAGTCAAATAATATAAATTGTTTATAAAAGGAAAGGCCTTCTTTTCCTAGGCATTTCACTTTGAATTAAACCTTTGCCTTCGGCATTGCTAAAACTGCCTTGAAGTCCGGACACTTTGTGGGCCGTGGCGTGGCTCACGTCCCGGCCGGGCCGGTGCCGCAGTGGGGCAGGACGGCGGGGCAGCACCAAGGGCTGGATTTCGCATCGGTGTAACCCTCGCTGCCGCAGCAGGACACGTCCCGCCGGGCGCGCCGTGCCGCTGGTGGTGCTGGCTGCCGGACAGGGCGCTCAGCGGCTTTGGGGGTACCCCCACCATAGGCGAGACGCAAAGCCCGAGCTGGGGGCTTTGCAGCTGAGGCTGACAGAGGTGTTTTCGGCACGGGGTGTTTGCACAAGGGCTCGTGAGCGCCGCCGGGTTTGGTGCGGGGCCGGGGCTGGCCCAGTGGCAGGAGCAGAGCACCCTTCCTCCTGCCCACCCCGGGGGCTCGTTTCGCTGGGGAGCACGGCGGAGGGCTGGGGGTCCGGCAGGCAGCGCTTGAATCGTTGCAGCTTTCGGAGATGCTGTCAGGCTAAAAATAATTACATAAACAAATTCCTTCCCTGTGTAAGTAATGAGTGACGAGCGTAAAGTCAGAAATCGCTCCCGCCAGCACATTTTCTTCTCCTTTATCGGCATGATCTGTTTACTGCTAAATGCAGGAGGTGGCTATAGACGTGCCTCTCTCAATTTCTGGCTCCTGCAAACCAGCACAAATGTTGCAAGATCGGAGCTGCGAAGGCGGCAGACGCAGAAACCCCAGCCATCAAACACACATGCAACTGTTTTCCCTGCCTCTCTGCGGGGTTTGGTAACAAAAGCCCACATTGCAGGCGCTGGCTCCCGACAGGCTCCTTTTCAAACCCGCCCGGAGCCCGCATGCCTTTGAAGTGGACGCCAAGATTTCCTTCCCCGCGAGCGGCGCAGCCGGTGCACCTGTTGAGTGCCGCTGCCGTCGCCCCCGCAGCCGCGGCGGGGACCGGTGGGGACACATGTGCTTCGCCCCCTCCCTGGTCCCTGGCCAGGACCGGGGCTGCTTCGAGGTGTCTGGGGCGGCAGGGTCTGGGTAGCGAACTGCTGGCACAAACGAAGCGCTCCCGGCAGCACCGGGGCTCGGTCAAGGCTGGGGTGCTGAGGGCGAGGGCAGGATGCGCTGGGCTGGAAGGGGCCCGGAGCCCAGTGGGCTTCGGGTTCCTAAAATCAAAGCAGCAGAAGACCCACCCCACCGAGCTGATCCTGGCTGTGGTGTCTGCTCCTTTTCTCTGGAAGGAAGGAGAGAGGAGCATCCCTTGAGTCGTGGCAGCCCAGCTGATGGGTTAGAGCCGTCCCAAGCCGCAGTGGCTGTGCCTCGACGCGTGCGGGCTCCGAGCCTGCCCTGCTCCCGGCTGCGTGCCCGGCTGTCGGGTGGAGGGAGGTGCCGGAGGCACGGCGCGCTTTGCACCGGGCTGCTCTGCACCGTGTGGGTGACGGGTGTCTGGAGCAGTATGTGTCCCCGCCTGGCTCGGGGTGCAAGCGTGGCTGTGGGCGCAAAGGGGCTAAGCGTGAGGCTGGGCCTGGGAGCAGAAGCTCCTTTAGTCCCTGGGTGGGACTTTTATCCCCAGCCTGAGACTGGTGGAGAGAGAGGAGGGGCTCCTGTCCTACCCTCCGCCGGCTCTGGGGTCTGTAGGAGCCTGCCATTGCTCCCTCCCAGTCCAGAGCAGCTCTCTGCATATTTGGAAGAAAATCAAGCTTGGAACCTGGTCAGCTTGTCAGTGTTCCAGCACCTCTTAGCTACCAAGGGCTTAACTTTCAGCGAAGTTTCCATGAACGCAGGAAGCACCAACAGGCAGTTGGGCAGGAGCTGAGGCTTTTGTGGGAAGGAAATTCTGCTTCTCCCGGCCAAGGAGGTTGTTACTGGAGGGCTGGTGTGGCGTGCGGGGAGGAGAGGCAGTGAAGCGCTTGTGCCTGGGCGGTTGCAGCTTGCCTTCCCTGCTGCCGAACCCTTGGAGGGTTTGCTGTGCTGCTCGTCCTTGCTGGAGGACGGGCTGCGGCATGCCGCGGCTGCGGAGGATCGCGTTGAGCTCTCTTTGGCAGTCTGTAGCGCTGGGCAAGCCACGTTTCGCATCACGTCACAGGTCAGTCCTGCTGGAACCGCTGGCTTTACCGGCAGCAAGCGGCGCGGTGGTAAATGCCGCTGTTTCCGCTCGCCGCTGTCTGCTCAGTCTGCACGTTAGTTAACACGTTGCCTCCAAGTTGTCTCTGTCACTGAGCCGTAGTTTGCTGGTGGAGAGGAGCCGGGAGGCAGCGGGCTGTCTCTGCTTCTGCCGTGGGCTGGTCTGGCATCGGACCCGGGGCGTCTGGCATCCTCTGCGATGCTACCGGGACCCGACGGAGCCCGTGCAAGGCTGCCTGCCGGGACCACCGCTGCGGTCCCGTGAGAAACCCGGGAGGGGAAGCGCGGTTTGGGGGCTGCGAGCTGGGGCGTGGGGCCACGGGGAGGGGATGGGTGTCACTGTGCACGCGGTGGGTGCGAAGCCCCCGGCCTCGCTGGCTCTGTCTGCCCTGCCAGCAAAGGTTTCCTGTCAGGGGGTCTGGCCACACGTGCTAACCACGAAGGGTCCTGCGCCAAAAGCGGGCACCGCAGCCGTGAGCACCGGGGTGGCAGCGGGCTGGCAGCGCACGCACCCCGCGAGGGCTCGGGGATGTCTTTGCTAACACGGTCTAACAACTTGCCCTTAAATATCCTGGGCTAGGCAAAGCCTCTCTGAATGATGTCACTCTGTAGCCATTTCAAAATGTCTTGGAGGCACAAAGCATCATTTTAATGGAGGATGAAGAGTGATTATTTTTATGTCCTTTAAAGAAAAAAAATCGGGTCTAATGAGTAGAAAGTTCACTAAAACCGGCTTGGAAGCCGAAATGCATTTCTTACATAAAAATGTACAATTCTCAGTGACGTTTGTATCACTTCTATACAAAATGGTTTAAAAGGAACAAAAGATCTGTGACGTTTGTGAGTGTCGCTATTTTAGAATTTATTTCCGTAAGTGATTTTTTTCTTAAAGATGTTTAATAGTAATTCATATAATAAAGTCCTGTTGTACTCTTAACACTCTGGTGTCTTTCTGGTGTATTTTGCTTTTTGCTCCCATTTCTTTACAGAGGGAAGAAGAAAGAAAGGGGGGTGGGGAGGGAAATGCCAGCTCTAGCCCAGCTCTAGCTGTGCCCCTTCTTGGCTGCAGATGCCCAAAAGCCGCCCTGGCTCGTTGCCTCGCTGCTTGTGTTGGTGCAGAATTTGCATCCTGTGATTTTTCTCAAGAAAGCGAGCGCTGCAGGAGACCCATCACCAGCGAGCTCCTGTCTCCGTCCAGGAGCAATTCCTGCTTCCCCCCGGCAGGCTGTGGGGTTCGGGAGCAGGTCCCTTCCAGTGCCTGTTGTGGGAGAGCGTGAGAAGAGCACCGTGAGCTCACGGCGAGCGAGCGAGCGGCAGTGAGAGCCTGGGGCTTGGGGAAAGCCCTGGCACAGCCGAGGATGCTTTGGGGACACCACGTCCCTCCCTGCTTCACCTCGGCTGGCAAAGCAACGCCACCCCGAAGCACAGTGGGTGTGTGGGGCACCCACCACTCCCCTCCCCACGCTGGGGTTTCGGCCAGGCTCCAGCGAAATCGGCTCCCCTGGGGTCAGAAGCTGCGAGGGTGGGCTCCACACCGGGGAAACATCCCAGCACCGAGCAGGATGGGGGGCAGAACTGCTGACCCACGCTGGCGGGGGGGGCTGTGCCCGTGGCTCCCTGCGGAAGCTCCCAGCACGCCCGTGGCCAGCTACGCGTGTGGGAACCTGCCTTTCAGGAAAGAGCGGAAAAGGAAAAATGCTGTGGCTTACCCACTCCATTCTGAAAATAACAAGCCTCTTGGGGACAGGGCGTGTGAGTTTTCTTTAAAATGTTTCATTAGCTATCGCACAGCAACTCCTCCGCATCTGTCAAACAGGCAGTCTGGCTCCTTCGCAGTGTCTCCTGGTGGAATGGAAATACGTTATTATAATGAATTATTTCTGAAATACGTGTTATTCATCTCCAGCCCTGCACGCTTCCACACCGTGCCGAGCTGGCGGGATCACCGGCCCTGCGAAGTTGGAGAGTGCGGAGCTGGACGGCGTTGGTGGAATCGCTCCCGTAGAGGCTGGTCCCAGCATTGCTCCCGTAGGGAATTGCCTGCTCAGCGCTGGGCTTGGCTTCCCCTTCCTTTCATGTTCCCTGCAACAGCGTGGAGGAGGAAAACTTTTGGTGAGAAACTCCTTGGAGGCTCAAAAAGCAGCACATGGACTCAAAAGTGAGGGAGGGTCTCTGCCAGGGAAGGGCAGGCACCCGTCAAGCCCCACTGACAGGAACTGGCCCCATGTCCCCAGCCAGCACCCAAAACCTCAATTTCCCACCCTTCATTTTGGGGAAGGGTAGGACTTTTGACCTGTGCTGTCTGTGAGGAATACCCCCCGGGCAGCCTCAGCAAGGCAGTGTCTCACCAGAAGGGCTGTGAACCACGGGGACCGCTCCACGCCTCCAGCCCCTCTTGCTGTGGGCAGCCGGCACGGCTCGCAGGAGGAGGAGGAGAGCCGCAGGGGAGCCGCAGAGCCTGCGGGGCATGGCGCTTCGTGGGCAGACCTGGGCGGCAGCGGCAGGGCCGGGGGCACATGGAGCATCCCCCTTGGTTGCGGGGATGGGACCGTGTGCCTGCAAGGGACGGGGCTGGAGCCTGCTTGCCCTGCGCCAACTGTCCGGGAGCGGCTTTCGGTTGCTGGCAGGATTAGAGCTCCCCAGCCTCATGTGTGGCTTGGAAACCTTCCCTGTGAAAGAAGATGCTGGAAAAAGTCAAGGCATTCTTGCCTTAAATGTCAAAAGCATCGAAATGCCGGCGAAACCCTGGATGTTGCCTTCCTGCCGTGGCCAAGCAAGCTGTCGCGAGCCTGTGGGGGAGCCAGGGCTTTTTCGGAGAGCTGAACAGACCAGCGCCTGCCAGGTCCTTTGAGCAGCTCAGATGCAGCCCTAGAGCGGTCCCAGCAACTCCCTTTGGAATTCTTCTGCTGTATGGGGGCAAGGGATTTGTCTTTCAAAACTGTGTTTTAAGAAAACCAGCAGCTGAGAAAAGCCCAGGACTGAAAACTGGGGGGTCAGATGACGATGAATGTTAGAGGTGGTGTAGACTGGCATCGAGTACCTGCTGGCTGTCAGTCTGCAGTGGAAATTTACTGCCCCCTTCCTTCCCAAGGCTGGAAGATGAAAAGAGGGATATATTTTTTTCCCCATCAGCTCATTCCCAAGCTACGGGCTGCACCTAGTGACCAGGCACTGCTCGCTGCCACGCACTTCTACAAAGGCAGGAGGGTGGAAAGGCTGACTGGGGGGAGACTGTTTACACAGGGCAAATAGCCTGGGTGCAGCTGCTGGATTTTATAAATCAAGGTAAAAAATACAGACTGGGGCTCTGTGCGGGTCAGGTACCGTCTGCTGCCACCTCCTGGGCCCAGCAAGCAGTGCTGGGGCTGGCAGGGCAGGATCCGGCCATGGTGCAACCCCTGCACAGGGCTCGTGCACACCAAATCCCACCATTTGCACCCAAAGGCGACTGGGGTGAGACTGATCCTCCCCACATCCCACTGCTGGTGATGGTTTGCGGCCCAATGTCACCACCGGTCCCCAAGCTCCTTGGCTGCCGTGGGGACATAGCGGTGCTCAGCTCAGGGGATGGCAGACAGGGCAGATGTAAAGTGCCATGGGTGGAGGAGACGAGCCCCAGCCTCTGGAGACACCATTCCTCTCGTACGGAGAGAAATGACTTTGCTGAGGAGACACAGCATGCAACAGCAATCTCTGACGTGTCCCCTCCCTGTGGGACCAGCTGGCATGGACGACAGCAGCTCCTCCTCTCCTTGGGACCGTGTCCCTCACCCAGGACAGCTGTCCTTCCCCAGCACCCGCAGCAGTCGGCCAAGGCCGGCAGCGGGGCAGCCCCGACGGCTCCGTCAGAAACCAGAGACAGCAGCCAGGCCGCTCTGCCAGGGCCCGCACGTGTTCAGCCACTGCCGCGGGGCCACAACCGCGGCCTTCACAGCTGGGCTTTATCCACCATCTTGCTTTGCCGGCGCTCACGGCCCTAAGGCCAGGGTGGGGGGGCTTTAGGGAAGCACAACTGGTGTCATCTTATTCCAGGGTTGGTGCTAAGGAGGACCCTGGTGTTTCTGGACACAGCCCTTCCGTTTCACCTGTCCTCAGCACCCCTGGAGGGCTGCGGCCCCAAGCCCTGCTGCTGCCGGGTGCCGCCACCTTCCTCCCCGCAGGTGCACGACATGGCGGCAGAGGCTTCTTGAGGAGCTGTGGCTTTCCGCAGGCCTCGGGACTCCTGGTCCTTCAAGTGCTGGGGCTGAGGCGGGAGAGGTTCGGCCGTCCCGTCCGGACAGCCCCGGTCCCGCAGGGAGCCCCGGTCCCGCAGGGAGCCCCGGCCTCGGGCCTGGCACCGCCATCTCCTGAGGGGAGACCAGCCCCATGGAAAGGGCTGCCATCCCTGGGTCTCCCAGCCTCCCCGGGAGCCACGGCCGGGCTGCGAGGGGGGCGGGAGGGCCACGCTGCTCAGCCGGGTGGCGGGGCCCGGCCCCGCGTGTCGGTGTTCGGGCAGGGGGTGGCCGTGGGGCCGGCGGCGCTGGCCCTTTAAATGGAGGGGGAACACGATCGGGCTGAGCCCCTGCTCGGCCATCGGCTGGCGCTGCCTGGGCGCTGCCTTCCGCCGCCGTCCTTCGGCTGTTGGCTGCGTGCCCTGGCAGCGGCCCGGTCGGTGGCGGAGAGGTCGCGCGTTTCCGCTTCCGGGTGGAAGGGCAGACCGTTGCTAGGGTGGCGGCGTTGCTAGGGGAGGCCCGGCCACCGGCGCTGCCATGGCGGGGAACCGCATGCAGAAGATAGGGAGCGTGTTCAGCCGGTGCGGAGGGCGGTCGGTCGTGCGCGGGGCCTCCTGCTGCCGGGCGGCGCGGGGGCCTGGGGGACGCTGGGCGGGCGAGCCGGGAGGCCCGGGGTCCCCCGGGGGGGGCGGGGAGGCGCAAGTCCGGGGCGGTGCGGGTGTCCCCTGAGCTCCCTCCGCCGCTCCTCTCCCCCGGCAGGACCCGGAACCTGCTCCGCATCGGGGTGATCGAGAAGCCGCTGTGGTTCGACGTCTACGCTGCCTTTCCCCCGCTGAGGGAGCCCGTCTACCGGCTGCCGCGGCCGCGCTACGGCAAGGTGAAGGATGTCATCCCTCCCATCTTCTACCAGGAGGACGAAGTGCGAGCGTGAGTTACCGCTTTCCCTGCCGGGACGGCCGCCGCGGGGTGCCTGAGCTCCGCCGTTCACCAGGGAGGTTCCTCTGGGCCCTGGCCCCGGCCCCGGCCCCGCGGGGGGAACCCCGCCGCCCGTGCTGTCACCGGTCCTTCAGCCGGTGTTCTCTCTGCTAGTTTCTGTCGTAGAGAAACTGCACTTCGCGTTTCTCCCGTGTTCCCTACCTCCCGTGTGTTTATAATCCCGGGCAGAGGATGCTCATTCGCAGTAGAAAAGGCAGACGCCTGTACAACGCCGAACTCCCGTAAGCCGCGGTGGGTGGCCAGGTTGGGCTGACTTAACCCCTCTGTGGAGAAGTTACAGTGCTCCTCTGGCTCACCAGTGGTCGTGAAGATTAACTAGAATTTATTGAAACAATCACAAAATTCTGGAAGGACTATCTCTGTGTAACATAATAGCTAATGGAAAAAGGAGAAAGAGTTATGTGAATGCTTTTTGTTGTAGCCCAGATTAGCTGACTGATGTTGTTTATTTACTGCAAGATGTAGCCGGTTTTGATGGTTTGAAAAATGAAATTCTCTTATTTTTTGAATAGGAGATTTTACAGAATATATGGCAGTGGTCCAAGACCTTTCGACCTGTCGCAATCAAACTACAAATCTATTTGCGAGATGTAAGATTTATTTGTAATTAAACTAGAAATATTTTGAAACTTGTCCCTTTCTCCTCTGAAGTCAGTGAACTAAAATGTTATTTGTGAGAGTAAAAATGTGATCTTGAAATCCAGGTTTGTTGAAAAGTTCAATGAACTGAAAGAAGAAGGAAAAATTGAAGAAGAAAAATTGTTTGAAGAAACAGGAAAAGCCCTTTTAGCCAGTGGAGTAATTTTACAGAGGAGAGGAACAGATAAAGTAAGTATTAAATATTCACAGAGTGGATTCAGAAAACTTCACTCCCAGGCCCTTAACGTAGAGTTAGTCTGAATTAAATTCTCAGCAAGGCAGTCACGCGCCGGATGGTCGTAATAAAATGTCTTTGCTGTGCAGAGTAACCTTTCCTCTTAGTCGTGAACGTGACTGGCCAAGGTTGGGGTACTTCTTGTGGGACAGAACAGAGGAGTAATCGTGCTGGTGATGAGAGATTTAAGTCTTCAGTGCTTTCTATATAAACCATTTGGAAATATGTATATGTATTACTGTATACGTGTTATCTCCATACAGTAGCGGGGGGTAACCGAGAACCTCTTCTGATTCAAAGACAACTAACACACTTTCCCATCCCTTTTCAATAGTTAATTAGTAGCCTAATGCACCTTCACTCTTGTTCTTTAATCTTTATCCTGAACTGGAATGTTTTGCTTAAGTCTTGCAGTTTGGCATTTGGTTTTGTTTGTTTTGCTTTTTTAAAGGTATTGAAACAGAGAATTGAGGTCTGGGGGTTGTTTGTTTATATTTTTGGCAAGAAAGTAACTGTCTGAAGTGTTCTGTCACTGCTTTTTGTTTTCCCTGATCTACAAGAGGGGAAACGGCTCCTGGGCACGCGGAGTCTAGTTCCTCATTACTTCAGGCAGTTGTCATGTAACTCAGATCGAAAACTGGGGTAAAACACCAAAGTGAAGAAGCTTCTAGAACATGCGTTGGGTAGAGTAGAACCTGGCTGCCCTGTGATGGTTGGCAATCTTGTACCTTGTTTATGACTAACTGATTATAATTTCTTCTGAGAATGCTGTCCTTTTAGTTGAACACCCTCAAAAAGAAGGGAGAAGAGCTGTTTATAAAAGCTGCAGTTTTAAACTCTGCTAGCTGAATTAATGTATTATTGTCTTTTGTAATACACCCTCCATTCTCCTCGTTATCCAACGATCCCTGGGCCGAGCGTCCCTAGTGCTTTCCCCAGTAAGAGAGGCTGAAGAGGAACAGAACTTGGTTCTACTTGAAGTGTGCTGTCCAATGAGCCTGTGAAAAGATGAAATCAGTAACTTTCTTTCATCTTTCAGCTTGAGGTCAGCAGGCTCTTTTTAAATGTCTTGCCCTGGTGATACCTTGACGCTGTATTGTACCTTCACAATAATCTAAGCATGAATTAGAAATTTTTTAACAGCTTTTTTTGGACATACAAACTGGGGCTGTCGCTTTCTATTGCTCTCTTCAGTCACACTTTGACAGAAACTTTTTCCGACCCTGTTTTTTGGTAATCCTTGTCTTTAACTGTAGGTAGCACGACAGGATCATCAGGAGGTTGAAACCAGGGATTCCATGTTGCCCCTGCAGCTTCAGACTGCATTGGGAGAGAAGAAAGATCAGGAGGAGCAGACACCAGAGTTGGCAGAAACTCAGAAGGAGAATCCCTCACCCTCCTAACAGCCGTGCTGTCGTCTTGTAATGCTCAGCCGCAGTGTGTGCCCTGGCTGCGGCAGCCGCCTGCTCGGGAGCCAGCATTTCTGCCGCTGCATCCTGGGGGCTGTCAGATGTTTTCTTACGGGGAATATGCCTCAGTTATCCGGCTGGTGCCTTCCACGATCATGTTTGTGGCACGCATTCTTCTTCTTCCATCTCCCCATTTCTAAAATTGGAGATAATCCCCTTTTTTCGAGGTTCAAGAATGTTATCTCAAATTGTGAGTTGGAAAATAAGAGAGGAGAATTAAACATTTTCTTTAGAAATTGGAATTCCTGTCTCTTCAGGTGTCTTATTTACAGTAGTAAAGGTGTTTCTTAACTTCTTGTGCTTGATGGTAGAGGCCTTGTGACAGTCCTGCTGTGGAAATGGCAGATACCGCTTGCCTGATGCGCTATAACAGCCGCTGAAGTGTCATCTTTTTATAGCTAATTGAGGAGAGTTGCTATTTATATAAACCTAACAATGTGCTCTTCCTATTCCATCATTTGCTTAAAGTCAGATGAGGGTAAAGTGTAACAATACCAGATCATTTGGACCTTTGCAGGTTTTTAGTGACTGTTCAATGAAATTGGTCACTGCAGAAGTGTGGAAGATGTGACGTTACAGCTGTTCACTGGAGAGCTGAGTGCTGCTGCAGAAAGTCGTGGAAACTTTGGCATAGAACAACGTAAGAAAATAATCTTAGTAGGATTCAGAGCCGACTGGAATGGCATTCTTCCCATGCCCGCAAACTCCAGTGCCTAGCTTACTTTTTATTGAAGATTTTGGCTTTGAGCTATACAAAAACCGATTACTGTTGGCGGGTGTTTTTCCCTTTTTGTTTGTGTGGGTGTTTTTCCCTTTTTGTTTGTGTCGTTTTTAAAACCCCAAACTCCCACCATCACCAAAGCCAAACAGGTGTAAATCACATCAATCTCCTCTCTCCTTCCTTGTCTGCGTCTCTCCTACCAGGCAAAGAGGGGATTTCCTTTTGGTTTCGTGCCCGTCTCCCAGACACATTCTCTGCAACGCAATTTTGTGACACTGCTGCTGTATGTGATGCAAAACCCCTCCTTTAGGAATCCGTATTGTGTGGCAGTGAAAGGGAGGATTTAAAAATGCCCGTGGTTTGGCTTTGTGTGGCTTGGTTCACTTCCTGGTAGCAATGTAATTACAGTAGAATTACTCAGTTATCCTTGGAAGGTCAAACTTTATTCCTAATTCTGCTCTGTAATTCTAGAAGAGCGTGAGGTTTTATTACAAAGAGCAAAACCCCTCTGTCTTAGCCGTAAGCTCTGGGGGATCGGTTTCCAGAGCTGCCCTTGGTGCACGTTCACCTGCCTGAGTGCGGTTCTTCCACGCGGAGCAGGAATTACCGCCTGACTCGCTAAATCCCTCCGCAGCAGCCCCGCAGAGGGAATATAGTGGATGCACTCACCTCCAGTTCCCAAGTTTGGAACCACCCTGCTGGGTGAATGGTGGGAGAAACGTTAATGTAAACAGGACAAAAATGCAATAAAATGGGGTTCAGCCTGAAGCAGCACAGGAGAGGACACGTACTGTGATTAAATCCCTTTGCTCCTCAGCAGGCAGCCTTTGGGTGGGGGATCCCTTGGTCGCAGGGGTCTCTGGTTTGGCTGAGGACTGGGCAAGCTGCCTTCCTCAGGAAACCGCTGGCAGCTGGGATGTGAATTTCCCTCCTTCTGCCCGGTTTTCTTGCCTGGCCCAAGCGACTATCGCCAGCCCAAGGGCAGAGTGACGAACAGCTCTGTGTCTCCTACGCTGCAGCTTGGTGTCTTTGCCTTTCATGGATTTCTACAGAGGTAAAAATTTTGAGTGTCCTGTTTTGCCTGTTTTGTTGATGATGCTCTTAGCTTGGCAAAATTTGCAAAGGGAAGTACTTTAAAAGAAGAAGTAGTTCTACGAAGTCGAATGTAGTAACACATGAGAGATTTCTCACTCGCTTCATTCACAGCTTGGTGGTCTCCTGTTTGTTGTCACTTCTCTAAAAAATTGCCAACATTACTTAAAGAGCCTTTTCTGCTAGCATCTGCTGTAACTAGCTTCATCCTTGCATCTTTACTGAGCCTGGTTGTGTCTTCCTTTAGATACCTGAAGCAAATTGAGCAATAACACATGACATTTAGAATACAGACTAGAGCGGCAGCCTTGCAGTGTGCCCTGAGCGAGTTCCTGTGCAGAGCAGACAAGAAGAAAGTTGGAACTAATTTTCATTCTGTGTTGGAAAAAATCACTGGGGTGGCTCCCCGGGGCAGAGCACTCCCAGCTGGACCAGCAGCTCTGCGACAGGCTTGGAGGGGGAGCGGTTGGATTTACCCCAGGTACAGCTCTGGCCCAAAGGGTGGGAGGAAGAGACCAAGACCCCTCCTGGTTTTTCCTTCCCCTTGTAATCCTGAATGGTGATGGTGGTTGCCTGGCTTCTTAACCATTAGTTTTTGTGACCACACGTGAGAAGGGTTTATTGCAACTTGCCCTTCTGCTCGGAGCCCAAACCCGGCGTGCCCGGTAAGCCAAACTCTGACTTAGAAGGTGCAAAGAAACTTGGATTCATGCAGCAGCGGTGTGACCTGGCTGCTGGACGGGAGGGTGTAGTTGTAATCCACGCTTTGCCAAACTCCTGTATAAAGCAGTTGCGCACTTCACTATGCGCGCAGTGTTATTCTGAAGCAGGTACGTGGCCAAATTAGCTGGAAAACTTGGGCGTATGTAAGGAAGGATACACTTTTGGTGGGGCAGCAGGAGTGGTGAGGGAGGCTGGAAGCCCTCACGTGGTGTAAATCAGGACATTATTTTGTGGAAGCTCGCAGGGCAGAGCCAGCCTGTGGGGCTCGGGTGCGTCGTTGGCTGGGCACAGCGGTGGGGACGCTTCCAGGCGAGTGGCTCTGGATGGAGAAGCAGTTTGAGATGTTCTTCTGCGCTGCGGGTTTGTTACGGCTGGTGGGTAACGGGGAACCTGTTGGGTAAAGGATGTCAATTCGAGTATTTGGTGCAATTAGGAGAAAACACAATCAGGACCGGAGTTCTGTGTTTGTTTGATGGATGCATTCGCTGGGCCGGGATTGAAATGCCAATCACCGTGACCTTCGAGTAACTCAACTACTTTAATTAAAAGGTTTGAGCGAGAGCCTGGGGTGAGCGATTTATTATTTATCAAGCGTTTACCCTCCAGCCGCCAGCAAAAGGTCAGCGGCTCCGCGGGAGCAGGGTTTGCCGGGGGGCTCGGCTCCCGCCGCACCGGCCGGGGCTCCCCGCTAGGTGGGAGCAGCGCTCCGCCGCCGGCCCGCGGAGGGTGGGTGGGGGGAGCTCCGGGGGCCGTAGGTGCCTGGGTCCCTGGGTCCCATCCTGAGCCCCCCCGCCCCGGGAAGGAGGAAGGGCCGGCCGGCCTTGCGGGCTGAGCTGGGGAGAAGGTGGAGTTTGGAGCAGGAGTGTTTGAAAAGAGACCCCGGTGTCCCCTGGGGTGCGCAGCGGGAGGGATCCCCGAGGGATGGGGATACAGGATTCACCGGGGTACGGTGGAACCCGGCGCTGCCCTTCGGTGCTGCCCGTGCTGGGGAAGGCGAAGGCTGCTCCTGGGCTTTGCAGGCGAAGGACACGGACGTGACCTTGTCGCTTGCCCTTTGCCTTCGCCGGGCAGCTCGCGCGGTCGGGTAATTTCCTTATGCCTGGGCAAACCTGTCCTCTGCTATTGGGACGCTCGTTAATGACGGCAGCAAAGCTTTCGCCGCCTCGCAATCCTACACCCTGTTGTGGAGCAGCAGTATGACCTTTTCTGGGCTAAATTGCTGACCTCCTTCCTCCTGCAAGATGAGCGGTGTGTGTGGCAGTTCCTGTCGTGATTGCCAGGCTATTTTTAAGTGATAACAAATGCTGAAGTATCGGTTACAAGGTTCCTTACTCCTTGAGGCATCAAAAAGACAAGGCAATTGCGGGCAGTCGGTAACCCCTTCTACAGCTCTGAAAGCCAGCCTGAAGGTTTTCTAAGGTCAGTTCCTAAAACCGTGGGCCTCACCTGAAAATCTGAGGATGAAGAACTCTGCCCGCTCTCTAGCGGGTCCCACTGTAGCATCTAAAAGTCTTGGTTGCAAAGTCTGCTGCTTTTGCGAGCAGCCCACTTGTGCGGCGATGCCCACGTTAGCTTGCCCCAGCAGCGTTAGCAATAAAAGCAGCTGAGCAGCTCTGCTGCAGCTGCAGAGTTTGTGCATAGCACTGCGAGGGCAACCCCCTGCCCTCTGCCCGTTTGGAAATTCAGGGGGGGCTGTCACTCGGGGCACCCTGGGCAACGGCATCTCGCGTGGTGGTGTGCTGCAAACAGGTCCTGCGCCGATGGAAATGGCTAAAGAGGCAGCAAATGATGCAGGAATATTGGTGCAATGAATGGTCAGAAAGAAGGTTCCGAGGGATGCCATAGCATTCCTCAGACTGCTGCTTGACCGAACAGCATCAGTGCCTGTGTGCAGGATGCGTCCCACCGGAGCGAACGCCCCGGTCCCGCCGTGCAGGGCTGTCGGACTGGGCGCTGCTTTCATCCGAGGGCAGCTGCCCCCCGCAGCGATGCACAACCCCTTCAGCAGGTCGCTGAGCCGGGCACGTGTTACTGTGCCGTAACACATCTCTGCACTGTTGGTCACGTGCAGGCAGATTATCCGCTGTTACGTGTTGAGGGCAGGGGAGCTAAGGATTTAATAGGATCAGGTCTTGTGTCTGGAGCAGCCAAAATAATTCATCAGCTTTGCTGGAAAACCAGGTGATCTGACCTTGCCAATGCCAAGCTTCATCGAGGCAGGTAATAAAGCATTTAATGTTTTAAGAATGTGGCTCCAAGAAAGATACAAAAACGTTGGTGTTGCCACGCTGTAGTATTCTTCTGTGATTTACCTCTGCCCACCCTTGTCTGCACACATTTGGTCTTCAAATCAGCCCCATTTGGAGCTTTGGAATATTCCAGAAATCTGTATCTGTTAGGATCTTAGCTTGAATTTATTGTGTTTTTATACTTGCCTTAATATACAACACCTGACAAAAGATATGCGGAGATCTATCAAGGAGCACGATGGCCTTTGTAACCCAGGGACGCGGCAGTGGCGTTGCTCGGCACTTGAAGCAAGGCAATAGCCCCCTTTGCATCACCTGCACCTGGAAAGCTGTTAGTTGGGTAAATTGCCGGCTCTCCTGAAGGAGCAGGGCTGGGGCTGCTTTCCGGGGCAGCCCGCCACGATGGGGCTCTGCAGCTGCCGTTCCCCAGGGCTGGGGGTGGCCAGGCGGACGAACCAGGCGTTTTACGCTCGTTTATGGGAGCAAGGCACTGTGTGCTCGTGGAGTGCTGCAGGTTGCGGCATGTTGAATTTCCACACCGGGAGAGGGGATGGCACACAGGTGGCTTCCGCGTTCGGGGGGGGGGGGGGTTTGCAAAGCCTTGGCAGCATCCGTTCCTGCCATCTGCCTAGTTTTGTTTTTAAATTAATGGTTTTTAAACAAACTGGGATCGGTGCTCTTTACTGCAGCACCAGAAATGCCCATGCAATAGTAATTCCCAGCCCAGCAGTTCTGGGATGGATAAGATGCAGGACAAGAACCCAGCGGGAGGGTCGGAGCATCCCCACGAGAACAGCAGGCTGAGCCCAGCGGTGGCTCGGGGTGAAGCAGCAGGCTGCTCTTTTACCAGTAAATTTTAAGTACTTGCAGGACTTGACCTGTTCCTTGTTCAGCTTTTCGATCCGTTGATGCAAGCCACCGACGGTTTGGCTAACCAGCTGGCTCGTGGCCGGGTCAGCTGGAGGGGCTGAGCCCCAGAGGGACCCCGGCTGCGGGGCAAGCGCGCGGTTTGGCACTGCGGTGCATTTTCTTTTAATGAACATTATAATAATAATTCAAGGAAGGGCAGGCCGTATCGTGTCCCGTGGCTCGGTCCGGGCTGCGAGGGGACCGCTCAGCAGCGCGAGGGCTTTGCTGGTGGAGAGCGATGAGCGGCGGCGAGGGACCCCCCGCGGCCCCGTCCCGGTGAGCTCTCGCCCCGGTGCCGGCAGTGGGGCTGGTCCCTCGGGGCCAGTCAGTCCCCTGCCTGCTCCCCGGGCGGGGGATTTGAAATCTTCCCGGGATGTGGCGGTGATTTGGGGGTGTCCCCTGCTGCTTTGAAACGGGGAGCGTCAGCGATGCTGGGGTGGGTGCCCAGGAGCCCCGGCGGCTCAGCTGTCCTTGCTCTGTCTGTCTCCCTGTGCTGCTGCTGCCTCTATGCATATTGCAAGCTCATTCTGATGTGCGCTAATGCTATTATCCTCCAGAAATTGAAATCAAGTCTAAACCTATAATGTTTCACTGGGAGGGAATTGGGGTTATATATTCCTGTGTACAGCAGCATTCTATTTCAGTCATAGCATTTAATTATGATTGGTGTGTTAGTGCCCACCAGAGCATAACAAATTGTCATTATGTTATTCTGCTGAGTCTAATTTAATTGGCAAGTTGTCACAAAAGCAATTATCCATCATTTATTTTGTTGCCATAACCACATCTTGGAGAGCACCTGCTGTCTGAAGTGGAAAGGCTCTGCAGTCTCTTGGTCCTGGATTTCTTCCACTTGCCTGACACAAAGACACCATTTCCTCCTCTTATTTAAAAATATGTTCCTCATTTCCCAGCGTGGGCTCGCGCGCGAGGCTGGGAACGCTGGCGGAAACGCGCCGTGCAGGTAGAGACCTGTTCGAGCATCCCGGGGCTGGTGCGAGTTACGGAGGCTTGTCCCCTCCGGAGACCTCGGAGCCAGCCCGGCGCGGTGGCCGTGAGCTGTGGGCAGGTGAATAATTCGTGGAACCTGTCTGTGTGCTCGCTTCTGGAAAGTCAGGATGAAAGGAGGAAAGGGAAGTTTGGAGATGAGACGTTCTCTGCCTGCGGTGAATAAAACGCTCGGCTTCTTGCAAATTATTTTTGGGCAATAAGGGAGGAAAAAAAAAGCCCCCAAACTGCTGATGGTTTTATTTTGGTGTCTAAATATATGCGGGTGGGTAGGAGCGTGCACAGAGATGTTCAGAGGTCTCTGAACCTCTGCCCCGGGCCCCTGCGCCCAGCTGGACCCGCGTTCTGGAGCTGCTCAGCCCGGATGCAGCCAAGATAAAGAACAAACGTCTGATGTTTGACATCTGTGTCACCAAACTGCTCCCACGCCGGCGCATTTGCTCCCGCCGGCGGCACCGCTGGTTGGCACGGCGCTGGGCACCCCGTGCCGGCTGCGGCACAGCAGCAAGCCGGGTGCCAAACCCCACCTCCGCTCCCCGCCTGCCATCCCCCGGGTCCGAGAGCTGCTGCAAACCATCAGCCGGGCCACTGCCGCACAATAAGCAACTTTCAGATAAGGTATCTGCGTTCCCATAAAGATTAGGAGGCTGGCGAGGGAAGATTAGTGGTTTCTTATAATCTAGCAGGCAATGCAATATCAGACTTCCCGAGACCAACCCAAAACTGCAGCTTTTTCTCCTTCCTGAGATGGTGCGTGGCTGGGACATATTAACTTTTTAGATTTTGGAGGCGGCATCCCAAAATCCTGCAAGGCTGCTGCAGACTCGAGTGAACTCGAAGCCTGTGACTCACTGTGATAAATGGGTAAATAAATGAAAATCTGTTTTGATGTCTGTATTTCTTTCAGTTACTCCCCTCTCCGCCCTGTCTGTAATCTCTTCCCCTCTGGTAGTTCTGATTAGCTGCTAATGAGGAAAGATGATTTTGTAGTTAAAGCACAGAGAGAGGGTTTTGTTCCTCGCTCTGTTTTTCCCCTTCCGTGCCTTGATTTCCCCATCTGTAAGCCAAGATACTGTTTATTTAAGATGGATGTTGTAAAGTTAAATTAATCAGTATTTGCAAAGCAATTTGCTTCAAAGGTAAGGTACAGCGACTTGAAAAGGAAGGTTAAACCTGAGGAATCCACTTTTCCCTCCCCGTGTCCCTGCTGGGACCGAAGCCGAGCGCCAGCCGTCTCATTTCCCAGCGACGAAACCGTTTGCCAAGCCCTTCACCTCGCCTTCGCCAAGGAGAAGGAGCTCTGGAGGTTTGTGAGGTGTCCGGCTGTCGCTCGTGTGCATCAGGTTTTTCCTCCAGTGATGCAAGTTATCGTCAAAAGCCGAGGCTTGCGGGGGGACGCACGTCCCCCCAGCCGGATCCCTGCTCGTGGGGTGTTCGCGCAGCCCCCCCGCGTGCGAGGCTCGCTCTCGTTTGGGGCTGCAGCCAGCCGAGGGCGTAATCCGCAGCAACGCTGCGTGAGCGTGGCGGGTGGCAAAATGGTGTGAGAATGTAGGATTTGAGTTAAAACCTTGGGTTCTTTCTTCCTCTTTTCTGGATTGTGGGGAGACAAGAGCAGCTTTTGTCCGATAAAAGTCCCCGCGCTGCTGCGGGACGCACCGGTGCCGAGGGGACGGCCTCGTGCTTCTCGGGTGGTTGGTTGTGAGAGGCCGGGGTGCCGAGGCGGGTGCTCTGGCTTTGCTGGCGCTCTGCGGCAGCAGTTTCGAACAGTTTGGGTCCGAATCCGGTTTGCTCAGCCGCAGAGGGGGCTGGGGGTGCGGCGGGGGCAGAGCCCGGCTGCTGCAGGGGGTAACGTGTCCTGACAGGCCGGTTCCACTGCTGCTGAGCTGGAAAAATTTGATTATAGAAGATGCACTCTTGCCATCCCCAAATTACATTTCCTTTTTTATATCAGAAGAGCTCGTAATAATAATGGCTCAAGAATTGCCAGGCGCTGACTGGACGCCACTCGGTGCAGCAGGGCTGAGCTCTGCGCCGGGGCCCGTGCTCGTTACCAGAATGTCATTGGTGTTTTGACGACGCCTCGTGTCCCACTACCCAAACGCTGCTGCTGTTGCCCAAGAGCACCAGGAGATCTCGGTAAGTAAGTGGAGCCTGTGAGAATTTTCCCCTTTTCCCTGGGCTGGTTGTCAGTTCGGAGGGGGGAGTAGGAGCGCCCATCCGCTCGGTCTCTCCTTGCTGTCGGCGATACGCGTGCGGGCACTCGCTCATCCTCTGCTCTGTCCTGAGGGCGCCCGGGCATCGCTTTGCCAGGCGGAGGGAGAAAGAAGAGTCGTCCTCTCGCACAAATTTGGGGGAGGGAGTAACGCTAATTTGAATAAACTGATTTCTTTTTCCTGCTGCGTGACTCAGGCTGGAATTCCCCAGCCACCCGCTCTGGAAAACTACCAGCTCCCTGCGCGCCGTGGATCCCTCCGCACCCCTTACGCAGCCTGTCGCGGGAGCCGAGCGCCAAAAAGCTGCCAAGGCGCCGTCCTCACCCGCCGTCCTGGGTTGCTGCGACAGTCGCTCGGTGACGCCTGCGCGCGGGAGGGCAGGCGACAGCACCTGGCTCCGTAAACGGCCACGTTTGCTGGCCCGGCGTGGCTCTCGGAGCAGCACCGCAGCGACGCTCCGACCGCTTTCTGGTCAGCCGGTTTATGTGCAAACACTTCAATTCTCTGGTGTCAGCTCAGCCTCAGCACCGGGTTCCCATTCCCTGTATTATTTTCCTCTCTTGCTGGCTCTCCGTCGGGTCTGCGTCCCTTCACATCACGCCTGCCACCGTGCCAGCCCCCTCCCGGACCCCGGCTGCCTGTCCCACGGATGGGCAAACCCGCTTGGGCGCTGGCACAGCCCTCGTGCCGGCTGGATCCGCCACCGCCTGCTCAAACCCTGCATCCTGGGTTCCCTTCGCTTGTTCCCGGGGCTCCTGGAGCCGACGGTGCAGGCTCGAAGAGGGGTGCTCCCGGAGCGAACGGACGAGATGAGGGTCGCTGGAACGCCCGGCTGGGAGCTGTCGGAGCGCTGCCCTGCTGCAGGAGAGCTGCGGTCCCGCACCAGCAGAATGCTTCCTCTGGACGCGGTATCCTGGGAATACAACTCCTCTTCTTCACGCGTGCGTGTGACGAGCGGCACCAGCAGACGCCGGGTTCGGCTGGCGAGCCAGCGCCGGGGGCAGTGGGGCTGGGAGGGCCGTGCCTGCAGGAGCCTGGAGCGCAGCCCAAAGCACCCAGATTATTTTTCCCTTGTGGCTTCTCCACGCTGTGAAGTGGGCGCTTCCAAGGTGCTCAGGCCGGAGCTCCTGCAGCTTGAAAATCAAAAAAAAAAGAAGAGCAAACCAGCAGCCCCTGTGCTCCTCCCATTTTAGGAGCATTTAAAGTATTTATATATTTACAGGTGGCTGGGATTTTTCTCTGTTGGCATGTGCCTGGCAGATGAGTGCCAGCGCCTGTGAGCTTTGCAGCACTACAGCAAACCGGTCAGGTCCCAGCCCATTTATCAGCTCCCTGGCATGACCAGGAACAATTAGGCTCGTGTCCTACTCGCAGCGCCGGCCTCTCCCTTCCCATAGCTGCTACCTGCAAAATGAAGCAGAGCCGGGCGTAGGGATGGGTGCGTGGTGGCACGCGGGGTGCGAAGCTCTCTGACGGGACTGTTCTCTCTGGGTCACCGGTTCGGGTGAGCGGTGCCTGGAGGTCAGCAGAAGTTTTGGCTTGTGCGGAGATGCACTCGGTGGCCGCCGTGCAGTCCCGCGGGGCAGAGTCCCCGGCGTGAGCTGCCCGTCTGGTTAGCGCAGGGACGGAGGAGCAGCCCGATGGCCGATCCCAGAGATCCCAGGGACGGACTGTGTTTTTCAGGGCACGCTCCAAATGTAAGGCTGATAGAGGTGTTGCAGCCTCGAGCCCTTCCCAGGTTAAATGAGATGAGCAGGTAACTGTGCCGCGTTCGCCGAGGGCTCAGCTCGGGCCGGTGGCTGCCGGCCATCGACGCTGCCGATGCTGCGGGGCAGCTCCGGACTTGCCTGGCCTCGCTGGGAGAGCTGCATCCTCTGAGTGTGCTCTGCGATCTCCCGGGGGAGCCCTGTGCTCGAGGGACAGAAATACCCAGCTTCCCTCCCAGGGTCCCTTTACATCCTCAGAGCACTTATTTCAATGAATTTTCTCTCGTTTGCTTCTTGGTGCCGCTTCTGCTTCTCCCACCAATATGGTCCCGACGACAGGAGCGGGAGAAGTGGAGCTCCCAGCAAAGCTTCCTCCTCCGCTTGCTCTATCTGCTGGGTTCCTGTCTTTTATTATTTCTCTTTCCCCTTTGCCCTTTGGCTGCTGTGCAGAGGAGGACCACAAGGAGAGGAGCACCCGAGGGACGCACGGCCGTCCTGGGGCACAGAAATGCCGCTTGATTCAGGTGATGGCTCTCGGCAGAGCCCGGGGCGGATGCTGGGTGTGCGGCGGGGAGGGGGGGGAAGGCGCTCGGTGCTGCGGCAATGTCAGCAGACGTTTGTGCAACTGATTTATGGGTGAAATTCCTCCGGATGGAGGGGGGATCACGAAGCTGCCGAGTGTGATAAATAACTCATTGTAATGTATTATTTAGCAAATTGTAATGAAAAGCAGAAAATATATGGAGGGGAGCAGACAAATACATTCCCCAGTTGGCAAGTTATTGACTGTTTAGAGCCAGGAAGTGGATATTTAAGAGGGTTTGGGAATTTCCATGTCTTCCCCGACAGATAAATCACCCCTCTGCAGACATATTTATTGGGTGCCGTGCTGCTGCGTTTGATCCCGGGGGACAAAATCATTCCAAGAGCTGGAAAGAGGCTAGCGAGCACCTCGCTTCCAGGCTGCTGGTTTGAGCGTAGCCTGCCAAGAAGTTGCGTTTGGCTGCTGGCTGGTGCACAAGGAGTTTTTTCTGGTCCGGGTCCTGTATTCCCAAGAGCCCCCGAGGACTGCCTCCGAGCTCGTGCTGGGCAGAAGGTGCCTTTTGAGAGACAAGAGCATCGGGAAAAGTCAAGAGCCGGGGCTGGGATACAGACCTCCTCTCTTTCTCTCAGCTTCTCCGTTGTTGTATTAATGGTTGTGCGTTGTCTTGCCCGTGAGATTACAGGGTTATTCTTCAAGAAACTTTTTTCTTAGCAGAAGTGAGCGTCAGGAAGCACTTGTGGTTCCTCGGGTAAGCGAGGCAGGAGCCCTTTCGTTAGGCCTTCTCCTGGGGTGGCTTTGGCACGCTGCAGCCCCGGCTGGCACGGGACCAAGCGCTCCTCCTTACGGAGTCCAAAGGCAGGGACTAACAAGGCAGAGTGACAGGAGTCTGGTGATTACAGCTCCCCACTCGGAGGCAGGGCGGGTTTCTTCCCTTATTAAATACCCGTTAGCATCAACTGACGAGCGTGAGGTCAGTTTTTCTCTCCGTATTTCTGCCGTGTTGGGGCTGGGAAGCCCCTGGCAGACAGCAAGTGAAGTCCGCTTGCCTCTCCCCTCTGCGACAAACTTCTCCCTGAAGTGTGTAGAGAGCCCCGTACAACACACGCAGCAGCAGCTTCTTTTTCCATCACCGCGGCCGCGTTCCAGTGTGCTCTTTGCAGACTCGCCCCGTGCAGCTCTGGGACGCTGTAAGAGGATGTGTGAGCATCCCTTTATTTTTGAATCCGGATTAAAGACCCGGTGCTATCGCACGGGTTGCCGATGACCACAGCCAGGACAGGACCCCGGCTCCTTGTCTTGCTGTAACCAGCAAGGCGGGAGCTGGCACCGCTGGAGCCGTAACCTCTTTCTTTCCCGGGAAGGAAACCGCCCAGATCTCCTGGATCCTGGCAGTCGGGATGGGAACAGTCCCAGAGCAGCGTGTTTTGTGCTCCGAGCTGGGCAGGCAGATTCGCCTCGTCGCACTCATCAGTTTGCGCCTCTCCGAAGCATTCGTCTGGGCATATGCTTCTGTGCAAGAAGGCGGAAGATTTAATTCTCGTTGCAGCTCGCTGAGGTTTTGCCAGGCGATGTGCCGGTTTGCCACCACCCACCCAGCCTGGTCCAGCTCCCATCCCCGTGGAGTGGGGTGCCCCACGGGCAGAGCCCCAGCGCAGCCGGCCCCGGTGGCACCAGGGGGTGCTGCCTGATCGCAGCTCGGTGCTGCCGAAGTGGGAATAGCGAGAAGGTGACTATTTTACCCGTTTGTTGTTCTTTTTAAAAATTGTTATTACTTTGATTGCTCCCAACTCCTGTCCCAGGGATGACGATGATGATGCTGATGCTATCAGGAGGGGCTTTCCCACGGCGACATGGGATGCTCCCTGTGCCCCTTGCTGCCCAGATATTTAAACTTCGGTGGTCTAGTGGGGGAAAATACATCCCGGTGCTCGTGACCTCTGCCTGCCCTTCGGGGCCCAGTCGGAGCCTCCCCATCGAGGACATCCTGGATGGCCTCAGCTGGGCTTTTCCTTGCAGCTGCCGCCCCGTGGGGCTGCAGGGCCGGAGGTGATGCTGAACCCCGCTGGGCATCAGCAGAGAGGGGAAGGCTCAGTCCCCGGCACTGCGTCCTCCTTGTTTGGTCCCTTTGCACGGAGCCGCCCGTGGGACCTTCCAGGCCAGGGGAGGGAGGCGAGGGCTGGGCAGAGGGAGCACGAAGGAGCCGCATGTCTCGGGATTTTTATGTGCTCTCCGATGCCATCTGTGACGTGGAGGCTCCTGCACAGCCGGCTGTGCCGCGCGATGCTCCGCGCTCGCAGGGCTGCCACCCGGCACAGCCTGCGCCACAGGAGAAGCTGCCTTCGCCCTTCTCGCCGTGCGGGCAGCCCCGGTGCTGCGGTGCTGCTCTTCCAGGGTGCCCCAGTGGTCAGAGCCCTGTGCTGGGACGCCCCCGAGCACGCCAGAACCAGATCCTCAGCCGCTGCGCTGCTCTCATCAGCCCCGGCTCTGGTTTCTGCGGCTGGGGTCTCCCAGCCCTCCCAGGGCCAAATCCAGTTCTCCCAAGCCCAAGGGAAGCTCTGGCGTTGTTTCTGGTCATGCAAATGGACAGTAAAATCGGGAGGTGGTTGCGCAGGTTGATGATGTGCTTAAAAACCCGAGGCCAGTATTTGCTTCCAGGATAATCGGGACGAGGAACGAGGCATTGCAGCCGTTCCCAAGCGGAAGTTGGGGAGATCGCAGGTGCTGGCGAGCAGGAGGAGGAGGAGGAAGAGGATGTAGCTCGGCCCCTCCAGCCATGCCTGGGATGGCAACCAGCAGCCCCCAGCCTGCAGTCCCGGGGAGCAGCTGCCCTCGTCCCCCCGCCGCCATCCCTGGGGTCCGCAGGCAGCCCCGGGCACGTCTCCTGCGGCTGGGTGGGAGATGCCTTTCACCTTGGCAGGAGCTGGTGCCGGGTTTGAGCGATGAACTTCCAGCTGGTGACGAGCACGGGGCTTCCAAGGTCTCCTCTTGGCTGGGGCACTGCCCGATCGGCGCGATCTCTGGATTGCCACAGCCGCTTTATCGGCAGCACAGATAATGTAGGTGCTTTCAGTCGTACGGAGGAGGAAAAGATAAGGGGCTTGGAGAGAACTTGACTGGGTGACTAAGATAAATTTACTGTACTACAGGAAATCGAAATGTGAAATAAAGATCTCAAACAACTGAAATATTTAAAAAGATACAGAAGTTGGGCGCGCGTGAGAGCCATTCTGAGCGAGCTGGCTCCCACCGGGACCGTCCCTTATCAATCCATCACCTGGCCTGGCTGAATTTTATAAAAGATAATAGGGTGGAGGGAGAATTGAAATAGAAACTATCCATTACGGGAGGCTGAATGACAGGTTCTCTGTGCAAAATAAGATCATAATTAACGGGAGAGAGACAGAAAGTTTTCCGCTCTCTGCCGCTGTTTGTTTTCCTTTCCGGCTCTGCGGGGCAGGGTGGGTGCACGAGAGGGTCCTGGGGGACTCGAGGCGCGGGCATCCACCAGCACCCACCAGTTCGCAGGTGTTGACAGGCGGGGTCGGAAGGAAACCAAACCTACCCGACCCCAATACCTTCACCAACCAGCTGAAACAGCTAAGAAAGAGGCGCCTTCGCACGGGTGGGAATTCCCCCGGGTGAGCTGGAGAAGGCGGAGGTGTTCCTGCCGCTGCACGCCGCGGCCAGGGTTCCATACTGGGCTGGCCATCGGACGTCTGCAAAGTGTTTTATTCAGCATCTCCTTTTTTATTTTGCTGCCTCGCAGTCCCGCTCCGTTCAGGTGGCCTCGCAGCCTGTGAAACCCCTGGAAGTTTGCTGAGAGGGAATCCGCTCTCCTGCGTCACCTCCTGGGAGGGAAGAAAAGTTTGGTGTCCGGGCTGAGACCCAGTTTGCCTTCCTGTGCCTGCGGCGTCCTTCCCACCGTGGGTCCTCTGCCATTTTTGTTCCTTATTTTGGGAACGTCTCCTTAGTGCCGCAGCCACTTCTCGAGGTACCTCCATGTGTGGCTTGATGGGGAGGGGGGGGCTCCAAAACAGCAGCTTTTAAAAAATGTACGTGCTTTTGCAATTTCTTGGTATAAGCAAGGTTACTTGGTCTCCATCTGCTGCTGCTAATGGCTCTTTGCTTTCTCAACACAGGACCTCCAAAAGTGCAGCTGAGACCACCAGCCCGTCCTGCTCCGCGGGACACCTGGGCCGACTGGAGAAGTAAGTTGCGCCTTCCTAATGTCGTATCAAAGTTCACCCCCTTTCCTTGCTGCGCTCGAACACCCGCTTGTTATTCCTCTTTCGAATAACTGATGAAATCCTCATGAACATCAGCAGGAGCCAGGTTATGTTCTCCGTCTTTAAAATGTCCTTCAGAACGTGAATGCCCAAGTGAAAACGTTTCAGAATGTTTTTTCTTCTGGCTCATTTGATTTTGAAGCAGCGTTAGGAGCACTGCTACTACTATTAAACCCAGTATTTAGGAATGCGAAATTGCAATACAAGTAAAGGGGTTTGTGAAGCACTTTGAGTCGCAATGAGAATAGATTGAGTAGATGTAAATGCTGGGAGCTGGGAAACCGTGGCTCATACACGGGAAGCTTGACAGGGAAATCGTCTAGAAAGGCTAATGAAACTCCTGAGTGAAAGGGAATAGCAAACCACAGGCTTGCAATGCTGGGAAGCAAATCATCCTAATTTGCTTGTGTTTAGTAACCCAAGATGTACAATTAATAACATGAGTAGGGACATTTGAAAAAAAATATATAATGCCTATTTTGAAACCATCCATCTCTGCATGTGCTGCACATAATGTTAATCCTACAGCCAGAGACTGCGGTCGGGCTCCTGAACCTGCTGCTGATTTATTCTGTAACCAGAGCAGACTCGATGCTCCCCCTTCCCGCGGCTCTGCCTCCCCTGTTGCAACGCAGGAGTTTGGAGGGCTTTGGGCAGATTTGCTGGAGAAGGCTGGGTCAATCCATGAATTTAAACCAGGGCAGTCATGGGCGTACCAGCCCGTCTAACGCTATAAAAGGTGTCGTGGGAATACAAACCCCACCATCTGCCTGTCACTGAGGCAGCGTCCAACACGTCGTCATGCAAAAAAACCGCTCAAATTGGTTCATTGCTGAGATGAGACAACCTAGAAACACCCAAGGTAGAGGAAATGGATACGTCATTATTTCTTGTTATCTTCATCACTGCGATCGCCCCGTGCGTGGGAAGGCGGGTGAGGGCTGAAGTGTCAGTACAGATGTGCGGGGGGGAGCTGGAGCCTTTCGAGCCGTGCTGTTGAGCTGCCCGGTAGCCTTCAGACTTCAGAAATTAGGCAAACAGAGCCGGCATGCTGATCCAACACACTAATCGTGTGGTAACCTTTGCATAACCTTTAGAAAATCTTTGGACATGTGGATCCAAAGCCCAGAGCACGTGCGCTCCCGGGATGCGCAGCAGCAGCGCTTGGGGTTAAGGTCCTTGGACTGGGGGAGACGCGGGGGTCAGTCCCAGCCCGGGCTTTGAGTGCTTCCCTCTAACGGTTCGGGTCACTTCTGCTTCCCCCGCAGAGCCAGGGGGTGGGCAGGGTGGTCCCTGGCTCTCCCGCAGCACCTATCTTGGGTCTGAGCTTTCTGGTTTGCAGAGGAGTAAGGGGAGTCGGCAAAACCGGGGCTGCCAGTGGTCACGCGTCCCCAAAATGTCAGTGCGGCAGGAGCGTCGTGCCCGCGCATCACCCCCCGGGTTGATGGCACCCTGTGCCGGTGACCGGTCCAGCAGCAGTGGCTCCATCCCACCCGGCAGCAGGCAGCCCTGGGGAGGGATGCAGCCCGCAGCCCGCGCCCCTCCGTCGCGCTGGAAGCAATCAAAGCTCCGCGCTGCTGCCAGATTGCCTTGTCCGTTCCAATGATCTTTAACTCCGTTTTTCCCCGAGCAATCAGAAGCACTTTCTCTTCGTCCAGGTGGTCTTTTCCCATTATGCTCTTTCCAGTCCCAGGACCCAGGGCAGTCACATCTCATCACGCCTTTTCTCAAGCCATTTGTACGTCCTGCTTTTTCTGTTGCCATCAATTCAGTCGCAGCCTCCCTTCCCTGCTCCGCTCCCTCCCCTGCTAACCACAGCTTATTTGGGAATGAAACTGCCTTCAGAGTCCCAGCAGATGCAAAAAAAAGCTGGAGCTGGAGAGGGGCTGGTGCCAAGGGTGTGTAGTGATGGGACAAGGGGAATGGCCTGAAGCTGCAGGAGGGGAGATGGAGATGGGATGTGAGGCAGAAATCCTTCCCTGTGAGGGTGCTGAGGCCCTGGCACAGGGTGCCCAGAGAAGCTGTGGCTGCCCCTGGCTCCCTGGCAGGGTTCAAGGCCAGGTTGGATGGGGCTTTGGGCAACCTGGGCTGGTGGAGGGTGTCCCTGCCCACGGCAGGGGTGGCACTGGATGGGCTGGGAGGTCCCTGCCCACCCAGACCAGGCTGGCGTTCCGTGATGATTCTACGATAAATGCAAATCCCTTACCCCTGCAGCCGGGATTTCCAAGCCTGTGCCCGGCCCCTTTGCATGCAGACGGGAGAGCGTCTCCCCATTTTTTGGGGGGAGGTCAATCCCTTTGAAAACTTTCCCCTAGAGAGACTGTTACAAAGCAGATACGAATGTGAATTTTTAGGAGTGACGTATTGGCTGCTGAGGAAGCGAAGACTGAAAACATGCAGTAACGCTGCTTTCCCGAAGGCTGAATTATTACAGTTATTTATTAACGACAGGCAACATCCTTCGGCCATCCTAGCTTTGACCTCCCCGATTCACCGCGTTCTGTGCCTGCGTGCTCCCTCCTGCTCTCCTCTGAACAAGGTGTCCCCCTGGTCACCCCCACGTGCTGAAGGTCCTCTCTGCCCCGGAGGGTCCATCCGGGTGCTCCCCAGAGGCACGTCCCTCCCCAGGGGAAGGCAGCCCAGAGCCCTCCCTGCGGGCTGTCCCCTTCTGAAGCGCTGAGGTCCGTGGTAATTAAAGCAACAGCATTTTTTTTTGTCCTTAGCTTGCCCAGGCTTCAACCCGGACTAGAAATCATTCAGCAGCAGATTGCAAAACACAGGGTCATCTGCACTGTGTATCAATAAAAAAGAAAAATATAAGGATATGGAAATAAAAGATCACTTAATAGGAAGCCCATCCTGCCTCCAGTGCACCAAGCATCAACTCAGCAAAACACTTTAGCTGTGTGATTAAATAGAAGCTTGCTCTTACGTCCATCGCTGTTCAGCAAGGCAGTTTAACGAGTGCTGAAGTACTTTGCTGAATGAGGGTTTTGCTATCTTTCTGTTTTTCCTTGGGCAGAGGAATTAAACTCGCGTTGGTATCACCTATTAATAAGGCGGCAAGTAGCCGAGGCAGTACTCGTGCAGTGCAACAGAGCTCATCATTTTTCTATATAGGAGCAATTAAGCTGCACCAGGAGGCCTATGTCTTTATATCATCACCTAATGACAGTGCAAAAGTATTCAGGGGAAAGAGAGGGGAAAAAAATCACATCCATATTTAATTGGCAAAGTTATCACCTTCACTTCAGGGCCCTAACTTACAGCCCTTCTGGCCAATTTCCAAGTCAGATCTATTTCCCCAGACTGGAAAGCGAGTAAAGTGTCCATATATTATACTTCTGCAACAAAATACCGTTTGAGAGCTCGTGAACGTGCTCCCAACTGCAGTAAGTAGCAGATAGTCTCTTTTCTTTGCAGCAAATGAAGATGTCTTTGAGCTGTTAGATTCTTTTCGGTTTTTTAAGGAAATTATTTGTGGTGGTGTTATTATCCAGCCCCACACTTGCCTGTCAGATTAGTTGTTTTATTGCACTAAAACAAAAAGCCATCTGGAGCTCCTTGCATCCTGCTCTCGATACCGGAGAGTGGCGGCGTGGCCCTTCTCGACGCAGTGTTTTGATTCCTCCCAAGGTCTTTTTTTTGGTGTTTGTTTTTTTTTTTTGTAAATTCTCCGGTCTGTTGTTTGCGTCCGTGTGTCCCCTAAGTCTCTCTAATTCTTGACTGCGTTCCTTGGGGCTCAGCATCTTTACGCCCTGTCCCTCAGCCGTGCGTTTCTCGGGGCGGCATCATAGCTGGAAAGCGAGGAGCAATAGAGGCTGTCCACTTTCGTTACGTGTGGGAGGAAATCCATCGCTGTTTCAGGGGACCGTATCTCTTCAGCCAAATACCTCATTTACCAGCTTCTTCGTTCTGCTTTGCAAGCCCCCAGGTCCTGCTGCCGGTTCACAACGCTTTGCTCGGGCCCCAGGGTTGAACTGAAGCTATTTATCTTGTTCTCCCCTTCTCTCCTCCTTCCTCAGACGGAGCTGAGCCCCGGCTGGAGATGGAGGTGGCTGGACCCTCAGGTTTCATAACGCGCCTCAGGACTCCCCAGCTGCCCTTAAGTATCTGTGTCAGCGGTGTCTGACGGCTCCTTCCGAGGGCTGTCCCTGCAGCTGCGGCGAGCTCCGGCACCCGCCGGCAATGACAGCGAGGGACCCGAAACTGCGGTGGGAGAGCAGGTCTGGCCCCCGTTGGCTGATGTTGGGAATGACTGCAGAAAAATCTCACCAGGAAAGAGTGGCCCTGACCACCCAGCCCTTCTTGGCTTGACCGCCCAACCCTCCTTGGCTTGACCGCCCAACCCTCCTTGGCTTGACCACCCAACTCTTCTTGGCTTGACCACCCAGCCCTTCTTGGCTTGACCACCCAGCCCTTCTTGGCTTGACCGCCCAACCCTTCTTGGCTTGACCACCCAGCCCTTCTTGGCTTTGCAGCGCCCTGTCGCAGGGCATATTGCCTTACCATGTTCTGAAGAGACAGAGAAAGAAGAAAAGAGAGAAAAAGGAAAGGAGAAATATCGATAACTTCCATCTCCTCAAGCCCAGTAACTAGCCTTTGACACTTCTCTGCCACTTCAGCTTCACAAAGCCCTGGCTCTCTGAAGATTAATTGATGTAGGCCACTCAACCTATTTTCAAATCCCTTTCAGTTACCATTTAAAACCTTCTGATTTATTTTTTTTGATAAAGTCACCGAGGCTTTTTATTGATTCTCAAATGATTGTCCAGCTTGACAAATTGGATTCTTAAAGCTGGTTCTTTAGAGAAAAGGATGTGGTTTGACAAGACAAGAAACAGCTCATCTTTGAGACAGGGGGATAAATAAAAAAAAAAAAAAAATCCCATTCTTCGAGTCGGGTGTTACTCAATGGGTGTCTCGCTCGTCACTGATAATCTTATCTGTCTGTGATGGGAAGGGACCTGCACAAAGGGGCCCCGACCGGGCTGGAGGGCTGATACGCCTCTGATTAATAGGACTGTCCAGCGCATGCAGAGCCTCAGGAAAGGTGATTAATGCCATTTGATATGAACTCCAGCCCCCTCCCCTTGCCGACACCGCGCCGGGGCACCTCCTGCCGCCGGTGATGGATTGACTCTCGCCTCCCGGTCCGCGCGCGCGATGCAGCTGGCAGGGTGGTGGTGGCTGGGTTGTCACCCCTGACTTGTGCTGAGATTTGTAAGGCCGTGTCATTCCCTGGTGCTGCAGTTGATGTTTCTGATGGAGTTTTTATTGCCTGTGCTCAAACCCTGCTTTCCACTGAAGTCCAGGTACCCATCGTGTCACCCCAGGCTTTGCAAACAGTGAAACTGCATTCACGTCTAGCGTAGGGATGGGGCAGAGTAGCTATGGAGCCTGAGCGGTGCTTTTCTGATGTTTATGAACCCAAACTGGGATGCTCCTATAAGATCTCTCCCATACCTGTTGGCAGTCTCTCATCTACACCCTTGCAGGTGCGAATGTCCTTTTGGATGTGCCTGAATAAAACCCGTCTGTGGAAATGTAGCCAAGCACCTCCAAGAGCAGCGGTGCTAAGGTGAGGACCGCTGGCAGAGGAGCTGTCTCTGCCCCTCTGAAGGTTGGGCCCTCCACGACGTGCTCGGGCAGAGCCCAGGTGAGGCACCTCGGAAGATCAGCATTGCTGGGAGCTCTGGGATGAGCTGGGCGATGGGGCTGCTCTGATGTGCTTTGTCAGAGCCCCCGGGGGCTGGCATCGCTGCTCCTCTGCCTGAAGGGCAAGCTTGGAGCAACCCGAGCTGCCGGCTCAGACCGATGCCGAGGAGATGCTCAGCTCTGGCCGTGCAGAGCAGTCACACAGACGGGTCCTGCAGGGCCACCGTGAGCTTTGGCCGCATGGCTGCATGGCACCGCACTGCTGGCGGTTCGGCTTGGGCTGCAGCGGGGAGGAGAGAGGCGAGGAGAAGGGACCTCTGCGCATTGCAGCCTCAGGGCTGCCGTCCGGCCAGGAGCCAGAGCATCCCGTCTTCCCGGGCAAGACGAGATAGAATCTCTTTCTGTTTAAGTAATATTTTAATTGCAGGCTTTTGCTTTTCGTTTTTTAATTGACTACTTTTACTTTGAAAATTTCACGCCTAGCAGTTACTATGAATAATGGAAATGCATCATAACTCCTACCTGTTCTCTGTATTGAATGACTCCAGGTGATACTTGATATCTTATTATGATTATTTATTATGATGTCCAGTTTAGTTCTGTAGCAGAGGGAGATCATTAACCTCTCCTGCAGTAAAGAGAACTCTTCGTGTTGTTTTCAAAGCTATTAAAGCTTTGAAAACTCCTCTTTTTTTTTTTTTTTTTTTTAAACTAAAAACCCTACAGGGCTGCAGAATAAAATGCTGACACAGGTCAGCTAATGCAGGAGGAGCTCAAACCCTCCCACTGTGTCTCACTGAACTGCAAACGGAGCTCCGGAGTAAGGAAGAAGTTATTTGCTTGTTAGAACACGCACGTGAGGTGCTGGGAACCCGGAGGCAGATTTCGAAGGTGCTGAGAGAAGAGGAGGTGGCTTGGTCTCAGGAGGGGTGGGAGATGCCACCTGGGGTCTCCAGGGACCAGTGTCTGTGCCTGCCTTGGTGAAAGCAAGGAGGGTCTTGTACGGATTGCCGCCTTCAGCAGCTGCGTGTGGTCACCTAACAGCGGTTTATGGCCACCTAGAGCCTTCCACAGATGGTGGCCGTGGTTGCTGGGTCTGCACGTAGTGGGAGCCTGGAGAACCTCTCGATTTTCTGTGGCTGGCTGAGGTGTCACCTCAGGTGTGGCTAATTGTTGGACACACAGTTCGGCCCGCTGAGAGGTTTAATTAGTCTTGCGGGGAATTTATCTGGAGAGAGATGGAAGCAGATGCTGTGTCTCCCACCCGGGCAGGTAGCTCCCGGAGATGTGTATCCACTCTGGAGACTGCATTTTGCTCAGGACCGAGAGGTGATCCCGATTAAAATCCTGTCTGCAGGAAGAGGGACGTGCGTGTCCTACAAAGTCACCTTGCCTCCCAGTCCATGTCATGTTCCTTCACACCCAAAAGATCCTGAAATAAGATGTTCCCCATCTCCATATAACCACAGGCTACTTCAGCGTGACGGCTGATGGTAATAAAGCCTTTGTAGATGTCCCGGTTTTTTGGAAGCATATCGTGCTGACCATATGGCTGGGGAATACGGAGGCTCCATTCATGATGGGATGCTAATGAATTGGTAACTTTATCTGGCCTGTCTGTGCCTCACAAAACCAAGAAAATGCTGTTCATTAAGCTCTTGTTAAAGTGCCATCATAAAGAGAAACGCACCTCTACATAAAAAAATCGCTGCAATTCCTTGTTGTTCTCTTCCCGGGTCTTCCAGGTGAAATTTGCTCTGTTTGAAAGCCAGGAGATGATTTTCCTAACGGCTGTGACTACATTGCCCACGCTCTGGCTGCACAAACTTGCTCCAATGGCTGCGACGCGTCTCAGGGGAGGTGAGTATTTGCTTTCCTACTAAGCAAACACCGTGACTTGAGGGAATATTGAGAATCAGGTGCTGTTTTCACAAGGCCACCTCCCCCAAACAGCTGCGGCTCCACGTACCTGCTTGCAGCACCTCCATCCCCATGTCCCAGGGAGCTTTCTTCCATGTTGGATGCTGCCTGAGAATGAGTCTTCATCGCTCATGGAAACATTATTAATGTCGTTTAAAAGATTGTGGTGTTGAGGTCCAAAAGAAGTTGAAGGATGTGCCTACCTGGGAACAGAGCCCCAATCTCCGCACACCCACCTGGGGCTGTAGGCACCAGAGCAGAGCATCCATCACCCCAAGGTTAAGTGGGCAGGGACCTCTCGGCAGTCTGAGCCTGGTGTAAACAGATGAATAATAATTACGGAATATTAATATTATCCATGTAACTCTGCCAGCAGATCGCGTGGGGTAACCTCGCTGCCTGAGCAGAAATCCCGGCTGGCTCCTGACTCATCTCAGGAGCTTCCAGCATCCCCCAGGTGAGCCGGACGGAGAAGCCTGGAGCTGCGCAACACGAATTGCTGTAAGCGCTGATCTGCTGAGCTGCCAGCCGAGCCGCCCGTGGCGGGTGCCGTGCCTGGGTTGAAGGCCAATATGCAGTCCTTGTCTTCTCCTGGGCTAGGAGAAGGTTTCACCCTGTGTTACCCACCGTAACACCAAGGCAGGGCGCAGAGCTGGTCTGCTCAGACTGCTCGTTTCCCACTCGGTCAAACTGCTGCTCTCTCCGCTGCCGCAGAGGAGGTGGAAGCTCACAGGCGGTGGTCCTCACGCCAACGTCCCACACCGGTGGACTTTTGCATGTAGAAGTTGTGCTCGGTGTACGGAGAGCGGAGTGCATCCCACCGCTGGCAGCGATGTACAGAGAGCAGAGTGCATCCCACCGCTGGCAGCAAGCACCGGGGTGGCCCAGCGCCATCCCGCGTGCTGCAATTAAAATGCAGGAGCGTGTTTGTGGTTGATGTTAGTCTGAGTTTGTAAAGGCGTCATGCTGAGCAATGTGGGCGCTGAGTGACCCCTTAGCATCTCCCAGGAGCCCGTAAGCCCTGGGTGCTGGAGAACAGTCGGGGTCTGGAGCAGGCTGGAGTGGCGCGCGCCGGTGCGGGGGCTCATGGAGGGGAAGAACAAGAGTTTGAGATCGGAAAGGAAACTAGGGCAGAAAATGCAGCAGATAGTTTGCAAAAGGATGATCCAAGCAGCTTTGATATGGATATGTTCCCTCGCAAAGACACAGCGCCGGAGAAGCTCTTTATCAGTGTCAGACGATGACAAACGACAGCGGGGGAAAGTCACGGGGCTGCAGCGCGTTGTCGCAGCGGCAGCACCTTGGAAATGGTACAGGTATCGCTGTTGCTCCGTGCCTCGGGGTCCCGCTTCGGCCTTAATTAATCACAGAGAAAAAGGATTTTTCTTTTTTTCTGTTCTTTTTATAGCGCGATAAATGAGGGAAGGAAGGTGAGGAAGAGGAAAATTGCGTGTGGGCACATTTGGGGAAGATCGTGCCCCATCCCTGGCTTGGACACAAAGCCATTGCGGGACCTGCTCCTGCACTGGGGGGCGAGGAAGAGGAGGGGAGGCAGCAGCAGTCAGACAGGCGCCGAGAGCTGGGACCTTGCCCAGGGTGCTGCTGGAGGCCAAGGATGGCACTAACCAGCGGGGCTGATTAAACAAGAAATAAAAAAAAAGGGGAAAAATCGCGCCAGAGTTTCTTACCACTACCTCCAGCCCTTTTTTTTTTTTTTTTTTTAAGAGTTCCCTTGAAGCCTTGTCTATATAAATGTTGAATTATATGGTTCTTTGACTCTTTACTAGAAATTGCTCTGAATTACTTTTTTTTATATAATCTGTTTCATTTCCAGCACTCTGCCGTATCTCGCAGAGGAATATCTGTAGCTGTCGACTGGCTCATTCTCCTGCTGCCAGGCTGCTGTGCTGTGTCTTCTAATAAAGCTGCCCTCTGTTCCACTACAGGGCAGTAATCTGTAATGAAAATTTTATATGAGTGGTTGGGAAATGGAGTTCGAATCTGGGTTTCAAGTACGATTTTCATAATACCCCAGGCATATATACGCGTGGTGTTTGGGGATTCAGAAATAAAAGGGATCATTTCCCAACAACCATGTTTTCTTTAACCCCCTTCTCGATGGGATCATTGGAAATGTTTGTGGCTCGGACCTCACCCTTGTGAAACCCCCGGTAACGGTGAATTTGGGAACCTGGTGGGATGGAGCATCCCCCAAGACGTGGCATCACGGTCATCCATCCTGGAGATGGCAACATCCCCGCGTAACCCGCGAGAAAACGGGGCTGTTCGGTGGCACTGCTGTCACTCCGGCGCTGTGCTTGGGGCTGCGGCGGTCCTCGCCAGAACAACCCAGCCAGCGAGATTCACGGGTCCTGACGGTGGGCTCGCTGGCAGGCGGCATCTGCAGAAGCGGAAGGAAAACCGACGCTGTTTCTCTTTCTAGAGGCTTCCGACGAGATGGGGAATTTTATACGGGCATCATCTCTGTCCTGCGGGGGTCAGTGGGAGTCTCTTCATTGCCCTCACTGAATCTGGCTTGTCCTTGGGAAGTCCCACTTCTGGACTAGACAGGCTAGGCCAGACGGGTTCAGTCCAGCGCAGCGTTTCTGATGTTCTCACTGCCCGCGAAGCCAGCCTCGACGCCTGGGCTCGCTGACTTGTTAATGTTTGCGCACAGCGTCTGCGTGCGCACGTATATTAATAGCTGTATTTCCATTGCGCTGATATTTTCGGTGGCTGCGGGTGCCGGTTGCAAAGAAGGTAAAAATCCTCAAAAATGTAGGGGAGATAAAGTCTCTTCAGAGGTGGCTGAAACCTTCCCTGGACTTATAATGCCGGGCTGAGCTTAAGGATGTGGGCTGGGAGAGCAGAGCCAGCATGCTGCTCACCGTGGGGACGGTGCGAGGGGACGCTTGGTCTCCACGCTGCAGACACCTCCCGGGGCGTCCTGGGGGTCCCAGGCAGCCCTGGCCCCAGCGGGAAAACCCAGGAGCAACGTCAAAGCTGCTGGTCCTGCGCTCCGGTTACAGAACCTTGCTGCGGGGTCGCGGCCGAGTGCCGGGCAGGGTGGTCTCCCATGGGGACGGGGTCCGCGGGTGCTCCTGGTCGCTGGCCCGAGAGGTTTCTGCTCTTGCCTGGCAGCGTGATGAACGTGTCAGTAATTTCTTCTCTGCTTGCCTGTGATGATCCCTGTCTTTTCCATCTCCCATGTGGTATTTTTCTTGTCGTGGTCGCTGTTATTGTAATTATTCTATGAAAACCAATTAAACGCGGAGCTGCTGGAGTGGGACTGGGGTCCGTCCTGTGCCATGACCGGGCAGAGGTGCCATCGAGACCCCTCTCTGCCCCCGTTCGTTACCTCCCTGGTGCGGAGCGACTGCTGCGAGGGTCGCTGTGGCCCGGGACGGGATACGGGCAAGCGTTCGGGCTCAGTCGCTGCTGTTTGAATTTGACACGTCTCTACCAAACAGGCGGTATTAGCCCTCTCCGGGCTTGATCAATATTTAATGTGGAATTTACAAAGATTGACTTGAGGACGCGTTTAAAATTGGAGCATTAGCCGTAGGTGGCAATTTCCGAGTCGCAGCAGTAGAGTTTGATTATTTAGAGAGACGGCATTTTGTACATTTAAAATAATCCTTAGGACTGCGGGGCCTGCTGTAGCCCTCTTTTCCCCTAAACTGTTGACTTTTCAATAGTTTTGCTTATTTATGTTCAATATCAATCACTCCTCCTGCTCGTTCGGCACCGGGCTGGGCTGACGGGGCTCGCGCAGCCGGTGCTGGGGGTTGGCGGGGATGCGGCTGCGCTCCCTTTCGGGGTTTGCCATTTTACCGGGGTCCAAGAACCAAAGCTGTTTCGGGAAGCGGAGTCTGCAGCGTTCCCGGTGCGCGCCGGCCGTGCTGGGGTGCTCCAGGCTGGCGGGGTGTCCCCCTGCGCACGCCCCCGCAGCATGGGCATCGATGCACATCCCGGTGGGAGCCCACCACCCACTGCAGGCTCGGGCGCTGTGCAGGTCCCCGGTGCTGTGCCGCTTGCCTGCTCGAGGATGCTGCCGTCCCAGCCCGTGGGAACCGGGCTGGTTTCTCTCCTCCCACCCCCAAATTCTGGCCGTGATCTATTAATCTCCCAACGCAATGAGGCCGGGGTGGGACGTCATGCACGCACACAATACACACGCACATAGAAACTAATGAAATTGCTGGTTTTATCTCGGTTTGCTCGCGCTGCGAGCTACATTAATAAGAGCTGACAGGTTTGAAATAGCTGATCTGCGTTGATTCGGGTTGCAAATGCAGCAATCACGAGAACAACCGGGCCATGGGATTGAGCGCGGGGACTCTTCAGTTTACGGGCTGGAGCTGGAGAGGACGGCTCTGCCGAAACCCAGCGTGGCCAGGGGTGCGTGCACAGCCAGAGCTCCCCGTGCACTTGTTTATGTAAAATCAATTCAGGCTTAAATGAGAAAAAGAAACCGCACAGCTTGGATCGTTAAGGGCCAAAAGCAGGATGATGTGGTGGCTCCTGCCTTGCTGATGCCCCTGGGCTTCACTTGCAGGCGCCTGCGTCCTCCCTGGCCCCTCGGGTTTGGTACGGAGTCCCTGGCAGGAGAGCTCGCCCTCGCGCTGGGGCTCAGGGGAAGCCAGGAGACGGCACGGTGCTGACTCCCGGAGCTGCGGCGCTTCGCCTGAAATTCGGATTTCACCCGCGATGGCCGAGCCAGCTCCGCACCCCTTGCCCGGGCGGCTCACGGTCAGAAAGGCAAACCAGCACCTCCAAAATTCGTTGTTTCTTAGCTCGGGGTGACTCCAGGCTTTCGGCACGGGGCCGGCAGTGCTGGTGGGTGGTGAGCAGATTTATTCCCTTCCTCTCCAGGTGACCACAGATCCGGCCCCAAATTTCACCTGTCTCTGCAGTCCTTGTGAGGAGAGGGAAAGCCTTGCAACTGCAGCTGATGGGGAGAAATTATTTCCCTTCCTCCCCTTTATCTAACTGTTCTACTAAGACTTTGCTCAATTTCGTGTAATTAAAAAGCTTGAAAACAGCTTGCTTCCTATATGGAAAAGGAGCACAACATATGGTAGTGACAGAGCTGTTCATAAATATGAATGTTTTTATATTTAAGAAAAAAAAAAAAAGTGGAAATGCATTGCTGAAACCATCGGTGAGGTATTGGTGAGGAGAATGGGGGCACCCATGGGTGCGACCTCAGCCACCCGGCCCCGTGACCGCGCGATGACGCCAGCTGGTTTATTGAAAACTTCAATGTTGGCGATTTTCTGCTCAACCCCGCAGTCCCCCTCGCTGCTTACGTACCCTGGGCTGGGCTGCGCTGCCCCTCCGCTGCCTGCCCTGCCTGCTGCCCCGGGGGGCTGCGGGTGCCCAGGAGGGGTGCAGAGGCTGGCCCGGGGTGGCAGGATGAGGCCCCCGCCGCAGAGCTGGGTGGGGGGTGGGATTTCCCCCCCCCCCCCGTGGGGGTTATCCCGAATGCCAGGGGCAGCAGGGGTGCCAGGGAAGGGGGGA
This sequence comes from Grus americana, assembly GCF_028858705.1. Lineage (NCBI taxonomy): Eukaryota > Metazoa > Chordata > Aves > Gruiformes > Gruidae > Grus > Grus americana. The sequence goes on from NC_072870.1 coordinate 11,342,023, forward strand.
TCCGTGCTGGTGGGTCTGCCTTGCTGCGGCAGGTCCCTGTTTCATACCAAACAGCATGTGCAAAAAAAAAACCCCTGAGGACTTGTTTCCCCTTCTCCTTCCCCCACAAATCGAAGCAGAAATATGACAAGTGTTATGATTAAGGCTGAGCTGCGGCCCCGCACATCTCTCCCTTGCAGATGACTATGTAAATCAGGCACTTAATAGTGCCGCTTCCCTCCGCCGCGCGCTGTGCGCCAGGGTGGGGAGCGCTGGGGAACGCGCTGGGTGACAACCCCGGCCCGTGGTGGGTCACCCGCTGCTGGGCTGGCGGGGTGGGGGACACGTGTGCCGCGACGGAGCAGTTCACGCGGCTCCTGTAAGACCTGGCTAATGAGAACCTGGCCAAACAAGTCACTTCGGTGGCCTTTCTAATAGTAACTTGTGTTTTTTCCCAGCACCTCTTGTCTGAAAAGCCAAGACGGTTTCCAGTGCTGGGTAATGAAAGCGATGTCCCTGGGGATGCTGAGGAGACGAGCCGTGACATCTCAATGAGCTTACGCCACCCTTATGAGCTGCCTGCTGCCTGCGCTGCCTGCAATAAGCAGCGCTCGCAACACGTCGCTGCTGTCGTGGAAGAGGAGGCACTTCTTCCTGCTGCCCTGGCTCTGTAAAGCTCAGGTTTCCCTGAAAAGAGGTGGGGGTGACGGCTCTGGGTGGCAACGGGGCCGTGCACCGTGCTGGGAAGAGGCCGGGCTTCATCCCTGCCCAAACACCTTCCAGCCGTACGTCTGGAGGTGGAGCAGGAGGCGGTTTGATGGGCGAGCAGAGTGAAGCGCAGGTTTATTGTGTGTCTGATCTTGTTTCCTCTGGAGCCGGGGCCGGGGCTGCAGCCGAAGCGGCTGGGGTTGGTGTGGGGGGGGCGTCCAGCGCCGTGGGGTTCGGGTTTGGGGTGCTCCCAGCAGCTCTCCCTGCGCTCCCGTCAGCCCGGCGGGTCTCCAGCCCTTCCAGCGGCACTCACCTCAGGTTGCTCACGTTATTTAACATCACATCTCTAACGACCATCACGCACGAGGCCACCGGACCCGGCTGGTCCCCGGAGGTGTTGGGGTGCCCGTGGGGCCGCAGTGCCTCTGCTGCCTTCCCGTCGCAGCCTGCCAGCATCCCCTCCTGCCTCCCCTCTGCTGGGCATCTTGGTGTTTAACACGTGCTTTAATAACTCCCCCCCCGCTCTAATAAATTGAAGGCTGTTCATTTCTGTTGGTTTTTAATCTCACTTATTTTGCTGCTTATTCTGTAAGAAGATTGAAATAGCAGCAGGATGCGGTGCGCTGCGTCGGGGCGTATATTGCAAAGCTGCGATGATGGAAATAGTTTCAGAGTAAAGACATTATTAATGAAGACTATAACCAGGGAAGGTACGCCAAGCTCATGTACCTGATCTCGCCCGGCTTGTACTTGACCAGCACATCCATCTATTGGTTGTATTCATCCATTTTTTAAAACGCCTTTGCTGTTGATGTCAGCCTGCCTGGGAGTTTTGTGCCATTTAAAATAATCAAAATAAATTAACTCTGAAAAGTTCACGTCTGAAATGCTGCTGCTTCCCAGCTCCCAGGCTGCGAGCGAGGGGGGAGCCCCGGGGGATGGCACCCCCGGAGTTGTTTGTAGGATGGCCACAGACCCTCGGAATCCTTACAGAGCAATTCCCCATGGCTTACCGGTGGTAGGACGGCGCTCAGCTCCTGCTGCCATCCCCGGGTGCAGGGGCAGGGCTCGGGCTGGGGATCACGGCCCCGTGCCTGCCATGGCGGGTGGGGGGGAGCGTGGGAGCTCGGCGGCGCTGCTTGTCCAAGAGAAATGCAAATATGGGACAATCAGCCTCCGCGGCAGCAGAGAAAGATGTGATGAAACCCAATCAGTTAATAACACTTCAAGGCAGTGGAAGAATTGCAGATGAACGTGTTTTTAAATAACTTTTTTTTTTTTCTCACCAGAACTATTCCTCTGGATTTTTACTGAAAAAAACCCCCTCATTTTGGTTCGTATCTTGCACAAAGGGCTGATGGTTTCAAAGCCCAGAGCTGGGGAGTCTTGGCAGAGCTCTACCATTGCATCCTCCCGCACCATGTCGGTTCCTGAAAAGGCACCTCCGTCCTTGTGGGTGGCCTGGCTGAGCCTCCAGCTGCAGGAGCAGGGTCCCACGGGAGCATCGTGGGGACCCCCTGCCTGGCACCCCGGGGGTGGTCCCCCCATGGGACGCTGCACCGAACTCCAGCTGCCCGGCGTGGGAATAAACACTGCAGGAGCAAAATGGTTCGACAGACACAGCTGACGAGCACGAGAAAAAGAAGGTTTTGAGACCCAGATAGTAATCAAGGCTAATTTGTTGATTTGCCATCCGGAATCATTTCTTGCATTATTTTTTTCCCCTCCACAATTTGCTGCCTGCCTTTGGGGAGGGTGGGGGGAAGCGGGAGCCCTCCATCCTCTGCTGAGCCTCTGAGCGAGCTCCTTCTGCCTGATTAAGGGCTGTCAGGATGATTGATGTGTTCTTGCCAGAGAAGGTGAGTCCCTTCGCCGTGACAGCTGGGTTTGACAGCCAGGCAGAGACCGGCCCTCGCCGACACCCTCCCCTTCCAGTACCTGCGGTTTCCCAGCCTGGGTAATACCGGGCTGTGGCTCCGGTGGCAGGGCTCTGCTCCCCCCCGCATGACAGCGTGTGTCCTGCGAAGGTCACAAGCCTCCAAAACTCAGTCATCCTCCCCAGCACGGCCCCTTCGACCCCTGGATCAGGACCGGAGGAGGAGGAGGCTGGCGGGGAGGCAGCTGAAGGGTGGGCAGCTCGCCGGCAGGGTCAGGGATGGTGCCTTGCAGCAGGTCACCGTGGCTCTGCGGGGCGAGGGCTCTGCCCGTCCCTGCGCTGAGGATGAAGGGTGCTGGCTCAGACGCCGAAGACGCGCAGGTGATGCGGTTTTCTGAGGTCAAACAGCAAGCCTGTCGCAGGCGGGAGAGCTGCAAGTCTTCGCTCTTCCAGCTGCCATGAAATCAGGTTTGATCACCACTGGTGGGTGGTGAAACCTGGGCTTGGGCATCTTCTGCGTGGGTGGTGAGCTCCTCGGGGCCGGGATGGCTCTGACACAGTGAGGTGCTGAGCTCCGAGCGCTGGAGCCCCAGTTACTGCAATGCCAAGCACTCAGGGCGCTCCGAGACGTGGGTCTTGACCCAGGGCTGGTGGAGCGCGGCCACGGTCCCCGAGGAGCCGGGCTGGCGGGGGACATGACCCACCCTTGGTGGAGACACGTTGGGAAGGGCAAGTGAGCCCGCTGGAACGCGGGTGCCTGAAGCACCCCGAGGAGAGGAGCTGATGGAGCCAAGCTGCAGCGGGCTGAGCACTCTTGATAGGGGACTTCAGATGCCAGAGCTGACGTGGAAACAAAATAATTGCACTTTGACATGCAGTAACTGAGTAATTTTTGTTGCTCAGCATGTAGCCCCTTGAGACATTTCCCCGTCTGCAATAACGTGCATTTCTCTGCAGGGCTGGTTTGTGGGTCCGTCACCGCTGCTGGATGGGGGTCCTCAACATCAGGAGAGCGCGGGAGCAGCGAGGTCAGCCCCGCGCTTGGTCTGCAGAGGGCAGAGCCAAGGTAAAACCCTTCAGTGATGGATTGTTTGACTTCCCCGCATCTCCTCGGGCAAAGGCTGGGCTTTGCTGTGGCAATATTTATAGCAGATGCTTTTCTTCACTTTACCAGATCAGCCCTTCCAGTGTCCCCGTGGCCGAGCCCTGGGGCAAGGCGAGCATTTAACACAGCTCTGCATCCCAGTCCTTCTCTCTGAAGAACATAAACCTCTGGCTGCAAAGATGCTGAGTCTTCCTGAGATGCGCCCCAAGGTTTCCGTCTCAGGTTGGGGGGCGATGAAGCGGAGGGCAGGTCGGGCTGCGGACCAGCCTCTGCCGGGGCAGTGGGCTCGCAAATACGCATTTCAACGTCCGGGTGGGATATTTAAGTTCTGGGTGGAAAAGGGTGTTGGTGGAGCCATAACAGCATGTGTCGGAGGGAAACAAAGGTACAACCAGAGGTAGTTTTAATAACAAATATGTGGGGTTTTTTTTCCAGTTGCTGAACGCTCAGCATTCCCTGCCTGGGAGGTTTCGGAGCGTTTCAGCAACACGGCTGCGTGTTTGGTGGCTGTTCAGGCTGCCCGGCGTGGGAAGAAAGGGGGGGTACGGGCTGAGTGTGGGCATGGGGGCAGGGAGAGACCCCTCGACGGGGTCTCCCTGGGTCCCCAGTGCCGCCCGGGTGCCAGGGCTGGATGTGTGCCGATGCTCCAACGGGACGTGCTAACGCGGGGAGGGCGGCAGCCCAGCTGAAGGCTGTCGTGGGTTTTGCAAAGGGGAGCGAGAGCTGCATCTGACGTCAACGAAATCTGCGGATGCTGGGAGGGCAGGAGGAGGTGCGTGGCCCCGGTGCCTCCCCGGCAGCTCTGCAGAAGCTCATGAGTGTTATTTTTGGGTGGGCAGCGCCCTGCTCCCCGGGGGGTGGGTGCCAACGCAGCCTTCTGCTGCGGGAAGCGGGTTGGGAGCATCAAGCTGTGGAGAAGGGGAAAAGGCGTGAGGGTCCCCGGGGTGATGCTGGAGACCTTCCCCAGGGTAACACCGATACGTGGCGGGGGAAAGGGGAATTCAGCGCTTCTTGAAACTCATATGGTGTTTGGGAAGGGGCATCTGTCCTGGAGAATATCGTGAACAGATGCTGCAGTGCTTATTATTTTAAAAGCCATGAATTTAAAATGTGTTAATTAGGAGGAGTGAGGAGAAACATCAGCAATTCCAACTGATCATCCACAGGAGCCTTGTACAGGAAAATAAATGAGAGAGCGCAGAAATATGGCCTGAAATCGCTGGGTAGATGCTGGGTTTGCTCCCTGCGGGCCCGCGGCCAGCTGATCTGCACGGGGTCTTTTCTAAGCCCTGAAGAGCAGGGAAATGTGCCTGGAACGGGTACGGATTCAAACCCGAGACCCCCTGCGAACGTGCGCACGGGGCAGCCAAGGTTTGTCCAAGCGGACGTGGGAACTTCGCGTGCCTGTTATCGCGCACCGTCAGACACCGCTTGTGCGGCTGGAGACCTGCGGAGGAAAGCCAAGACGAGCCCAGTTGGAGCAGCCAAACCCAGTACGGCTTACTGGGAAACCGCAGCCCGTGAGCGTCTCCTCGGCATGAGGCGCTTCTGCCCGGCGCCCGCGGGTTTGTGCGGAGGTGCCGGCTGCTCTGCTGCTGCTGTGCAAGTGGCAGTGAGCCGCAGCGCTGTCGGGAGAGAATACTGCATATCGGGAAAAAAGATCTTACTTAAGTCTTTGCAAAGCCACAGATAATGCACTGCGAGAGTGAACAACCGGGCTGAAAAATAATTGCACTCCTATTTTTCTCCAGCTTTTCTTATCAACGACTTTATCACCTTTGGTTTTATTTTACACCTTATTTAGACTTTACTGTAATCCCAGCTATTTCACCATTGACACCTCCTTAATACCTTGTCTAACACCTCTGACACCTCTGGCTAATGCCCAGGCCCTTCTCCAGCACAGAGCAGCTCTAGCGAAAACGGAAAAGAGCTAAAATGGAGAAAGAGAAAAATTATTTACTGCCCAGGCTCCGTGAATAATAACCTTTGAGGAAGAAGGGTGGGGGCCAGCCTTCCCCGTGCAGCTGAACTTTGGTATCTGCCCCCATCAGTCTACACCTGCCCATTTCTTCTTACTGAAGGATCGTGCAGCAAGTGTTACGCAGGAGGAAGCAGCGAGAGGATTTATTGTTCGAGGGAAACTGCAACCTATAAAGGCTCAACTTAGCAAACTGAAGCAAATTAATTCCTCTTACTCGGACCCCCCGTGCCACGTCCAGCCCAATTCCAAACATTTCATCTCCACGCGGCGCGGTGGGTTTGGTGCCAACCCAGCCCCTGCTGCCGCCGCTCCGTCGGGGCTCGGGAGGGCAGGCGCCGTGGCCGGGGCTTTGCCCCTCGCTGCCGGCCCCGGGGGTGCCTTTCTGGGGGCTACGCTCCTCTTGCGGCTGGGGAAGGCATCTGCCTCTTTGCGGGGGATCCCTCCTCTGCGATACGGAGAGCTGCTAAATAGCTCTCAAATATTGCTGGTTTTCTGGCTGGGAGCAGACCAAGCAGGGGATGCTCGGTCACCCGGCTGGCTTCGCAGTGTCACCAAGCTCCGTTTCTCTGGGGGTCACTGGTGGGGGTCACTGGTGGGGGTCACTGGTGGGGGTCACTGGTGGGGGTCCGGCAGCTTCCGCAGGCGCCCAGGAGTGTCCGGCGATGCTGGCTGCAGCAACGCTGCCTCCGTGCCAAAGCCAGGAATTCCCACAGGAATTCTCTGCCCCGCTCTCCCTCCGGTGGTCTCCAACACGGCTGACTTTTCCTGGCAGCCCGACCTGGAAGAAATCCTGTTGCAACCCAGCACTGGCAATAACACAGCAATACACTTATTTTTTTTTTTTTTTTTCTTCTTTCCTCTGATCTCTGAGCCTAAAGACTATTGCTACATTACCTAGATTTAACTACCCATTACACAAACTATATCTCTAAAGCGAGGGATATGGCAGCTTTATTATAAGTTTATTACATGCTAATTCAAGCAAATAAATTTGCTCCAGCTGTGGAGCAAAGGAGATTAATAACCTCGAAGATCACTTCGCTGCTTTGATGAGTTTCTTGAACAGAGTAGAGTATATTTAGGAAGAGCAACTAGATTAGTCAAAAAACCCCTTTAATTATTAGTGACACTGTGCAAACTGCTTCATATGAGTGGAATACCAACTACTTAACTCCCTGACCTTATTATTCAAATAAACACTTCTTATTATAGCAACATGACTTGCTCGTCAACACATCAAATCAGCTGCCTGGGTGGTGGTTTGGGTGTCCCCGCTGTGTCAGCAGCCGGGCTGCAGCAGGGGTATAACGGTCTTAAAGGTGCAGGGGCTCCTGCGGGGACAATTTCAAGTTCTTTATGTGCAGCACGGCGAGCAGAGAGATGCACTTTGCTGGGCTGGTCTTAGCGCTTACCCCTTCTTCTGCCCAGGGTGTTTGATACTGGCTTTTATTCTGCAGTTAATTTAGATTTTTTTTTTCTGAAAGCGCTTAAGGCTGGACCGTCCGAACTGCTCGGTGTTGCCGACGTTTCAACGCCTGCTCCAAGAAGCGTGTGTGTGTTTTGTAGAACAGCCTCGGGTAGGGGATTGCAGGGGTTGTTCTCGTCGCCAGCCCTCTCCCGGTGCCACCCCGTTTGCTGGAAGCCGGGGCAATTGTGCGCTTGCAGGTTCATCTTCCCCGTAGCCAGGGTGCAGGCAGGAGGCTGGAGCGGGACGCGGTTTTCTGCCCCTTGTCGTAGATAAAAATCAGGGGAAGAGGGGCTTCCAAAAAAGATTTCAAATCTCACGAAAATAGACGTGCTGCTTGCTGAGGAGTAGCTAATTGTCAGAGATACTCCCTAGTGCAAAGAGTTCGACTCGGAAGGTTTTTCTGGGGAGCAACGAGCAGCATGCCGCACTCTGCGGGGATGCTGCGGGGTCCCGGCAGTGCCCGTCCCGTCCCCCCTGGGGCACAGAGGTGCTTTCCGGGCGTGGGGGCACGTGCCCGCTGCTCTTCTCCTGGCCCTGCGCAAGGCTGGCCGCTGTTCCACGGTGCTGGGCGACGGTTGCTGCCATCGGGGAGGGGAGCAGAAAGCTGGCGCGGCGCTGCGGCACCCGCGGAGCTGCCGGGGAGCTGGTGCCCCCCGCGCCGGGGATAAACGCACCCCCCCACCCGTTCGGTTTTGCATGTCGCCGCTTGATTGCAGGAGGAAGGTATTTGTGAGTCTGTGCCAGGGCCTGGGTACCGGAGGGACCCAAAGGCACCTTCCGCCTCCTCGCAAGGGGAAACGGCCCCACGCCGCGTCCTGCGCCCTTAAACTGCAGCGGCTGCCCTTGAGCCTGATGGATGGCGGCGGCGGCGGCTCCGGTGAAGCAGAGAGGACACGGAGCACTGATCCACATCGCTAGTTGCTTCCCTTCATTTTCTCCGGTCCCGTTTTACCCTCCGGCCCAGCCGGACTCGGCAGATGCTGATGCCAGGAGGATGCTTGGGGTGGGGTGGGGGTGTCAGAGCCCAGGGGTGTCGCTGCGTGGGGAGGGTCCCCAGGGTCCGTCAGCACTCTGCAGGGACGGCGTGGGTCCAGCCGCTCTTCAAACAGCAGCAAATCGAGAACATTCTCCTGCTCCCGTGCTTCCTGCTCTCCCCGGCTCTCGGCAGCACAAGGCAGCCCTTCTGCCTTCAAACAGTTTCTATTATATGTAGAGCAAGCAAAAATGATGTGTTAAATACAGCCCGGGCTGAAGCGCTGAATCAAATCAATTCTTTTTTGATTCCCCGAGCTTTTGAATTTTCAGCCCTGCCAAAGAATTGTTAGCACAAGAATAGGGCTGAAGGAGCAATCCTTTCGTACCGCTGTTGACTCAATTATTTTGCCTCTTGATTTTCTATGAAGCGGGCCGTGATGCCGCGCCGATATGCTGATTGCTAATGGCAGAGCATTGTTCAGCACCGTCTCCGAAGGCTCGGGGTGGAATACCTTCATCTCCCTGCTCGCTACGGGCTGCATTCGGGACCTGGTTTTATTTTGATTGATGCAAACTGCAATGCACGGCGGGATGTGCAGAGCAGGCTTTGCACCGTGAGCTGCCAGGAGGACTCTCAGTCGGGCTCCGCCGCCGGTGCAGCAAAGGGTTACGGTTCTCGCCGGGGCCGGGCCGCGTCGGTGACCTTCCTCTGTCTGCCCTACTAACGGCTGCGCTCCTGGGACGTTCCCGGCGCTGCCGCGCGCGCGGATCGATAGGGCCAGCGCGGCATAAAGCGGAGAGGTTGCATTTACACAATGTCACGACTATCAATATTGACAGCTCGGACGCGTGTCCTTCGGACCGGCGTGTGCTGCCAGCGCAGGGTTATTAATGCCCCAGCGGCCGCCAAGCCCTGAGCCCCGTGGTGCTGCCGGGGGGGGGGGTGTGTGTGACCGGCGGCTTGAGCCCGGTGCCCAGGCAGTGATGCTGAGCCCGGCGCTGGGTGCTGCATCCCTCCAGGGTGCTCAGCTCCCTTTAGCAGCTCAGCTCAGGCATCCTTCGAGTGGGTGCTGTGTTACCCAGCCACCGTCGGGGTGGAGGGGGGACAGGGATGTGGAGTTTGGAGCCCGCAGCCCCGTTGGGGCTCGCTCTGTCGATGAAAGAGAGGAATTTCCCACCCATCAAAGGTGGTGGAAGAACGGTGGGAAGCGCTTTGGATCTTTGGATGAAAGGGGCTGAGGAGGAGCAAAATACTGCCTTGCTTTGAAGATGCAAAGCCCTGTGTAAAGCCCAAGCAGTTTTATTAGTGCCTCAAACGCACGGCAGGCTTTAAAAAGGCAAAAGTACGTACTTCCTCGCACTGATTTTTCTTGCTGATGTTTGCGTTGCATCAGTGCCCACAGCTGCTGGGCGCTCTCTCGACGCAGGAGGTGACGCGGCCCTGCTGTGAAGGGGGCTGCGGGGTCAGCGCGGGGCTTTTGGGCCGGGGAGGGGGGGGGATGACAGCCCCTGCCGTGCTGGAGGGACGGGTGGTGGGGGGAGGCGCTGGGGCCGGCCGTGCAACGGGGACCTCGGCAAGATGGGCTGGGGGGTCCCCTGCTTCCTGGCTCCGGAGGAAGGGGGGCGAGCCAGCCGGCGATGCACGCGAAATATTTTTGATTCAAACTTGCTTGTTGCAAGGCACGGTCAAACAGACATCTGCTTAACCGCGTGCAAACAGAAAACTGCTGCTTTTGTGACAAGGGGGTTTGAAAAAGCCGGGTGCAGAGGAGTGGGGGGGGGCCTGGGGAGGAGGGGCCCCGGCGAGGCCGGTGGAGCTGGGGTGCAGGATAAGCCCCCGGTCCCGCCTGGGGCGGATGGGGAGGAGGGAGGGCTGCGGGGCTGCGCAGGGTGCGTGTGGCCCTTCGCTCAGCAGCGCTCGGAAACGCCTCGGTGCAAAGCTCTCAGGGCAGGGAAGAAAAACCCCGAATCAATACGAGATGATGAGTTCGCCTGGGCCCATTTTCAAAGCTGTCAGGAGCTGTGAGTGAAGTGCAGCAACCGGGAAGGAAAAATGAGTTTAATTCAGCCTCTTTTTTGGAAAGCAGGACGTGGTAAGGGGCAGCTGGTTCCCTGAGCAGAACAGAGCTTCATTTCGGAGCGAAGGGACTGGCGGGGGGGGGTGTCTCCCTCCCTTCGCCCCCCCATCTTCTCTGCTCGCTGCAGGAACAGCTCAGCCCACGCTGGTCCCTGCGCCGGGGCGGCTGGCGCGGCCGCTGCGCACGAGGTGCCGATGGCTGAGCCGGAGAAGAAAGGAGGCTCGTTTTATCCAATTTGCCAAATCACACGGTAGACTTTTAAAAATTACAGTGTAAGAAATAACAGCAACTGCCTCTCCCTTTATTTTCCCATCGAGGGGCAGGCAGCAGTGCCATTCCCACCTCATCCTGAATCCCCGGCCGATGCCGCCTTGGTTTCGTGGCAGCCTGGCGCTGGAGATGAAGCCGTTATTACGCGGTGCGGTGCGCAGTCGCGTTCGTTTGTCGTTACGGCTCTTCACCTCCCTCCCTGCCCTGGGACCTGGCCGGGATGGGAGGAGGGAGCCCGGGCAGCGCTGCGCTGGGCACGGGGATCTCCAGGGCCACGTGCGCATCCCACGAAGGATGCGATGAGGAGCAGAGCCCTCCTTTGGCCGTGCACCCCCCCCCCCCCCCCCGGTTTATTTAAATGCCATCCGACCGCACGCTTGCCACGCAAAAGCTCTTTAGGTCTCGGCCACTGCTGTGCTTCAAATCAGTGGAGAAGACCGACCGCTGGCGGGAAGCACAGCCCCGAGGTGCCCCGAAGTGCTGCGGGGGCGATCACCCTGAATCAGCCGGTGGTACCCACCCAGGCACCCCAGCCTCCGGCTCGGGATGGGGGGGGCAGCGGTGAAACCCTGAGCTGTGACGAGCGCAGCCCCCCGGGTGCACGCAGCGGGGCGAGCAGCCTGCTCCTGCCTGCGCGAGCGAGTAACGCCGCTGGCCGGGCCCTCGCCTGCTTCGCCAGCCGAGAGGTGAGGGGTCTGATGGCGCAGGTTAAAAGCAGCGGCCCTGGCTCCTACCGCGATGCCGCGGCGAGGCTGAGCACGGCGTCACCATAAATCCTGGGGAAATTCAAGCCGCTGTTAGTGTTTGGAGATGCTGCAAGTGATGATTTCGTCATCGCTCCCATCCCTCCGTGGCTGGCTCGAGACGGGGGTCGTTCGGTTAATGCACGTTTCAGTCTTCATTGCCTTTTTAACTGGTTTTTAATCAGTAATTATTAGCGAGCGGGAGCGGCGCGTGGGCTCCTCTCACTCACTCCCCGGGCGAGTGCCACTCAATATGTCACGGCAATTAGCACCCAGCGACGGAAACGGGGTGAGGGCTGGACACCATCACCGCCACCGGCCCTGCGCCGGGACGCTGCGGCTGTGGGGCTGCGCCGGCTGCTCCTGCAGAAAACGCAGCAGTGGATGGGAACGCGCTCGAGCATCGCCAGCGCCCGTGGTTTTAGCTATTAATGTCGGGAAGATCAAGCTGGGTGCAGGGTTTGGTGACCTGGGGTCGCTGCCACCCTGGGATAAAGCGGCTTCGAGGACCGGGCTCTTCCGCTCGTACTGAAAAGAAACTTTAATTTTCTTTGTTCGCCCTGCAGACAAGGAATTACGGAGCGGCGGATGCGAGCGGCAGAAGCCCGCTCGGCCCGTGGGAGCCTGCGCCACTGCTAATTACGGCCGCTGCCATGGAGGTAAATAGCAGGGAAATCGGCTTCGACTGGCTCAGAAAGGAAGTCAAGTATCGGTGCCCTTTGCAAACAGCTAATGAATTACGAGTGCCTCTCTACGGGCGGGAGCTGCCGTCACCTCACGACCAACCGAGCACCGCAGCCAGGCACCCTCGGGATGCGGAGCCTGCTGTAACTGGTCATGTCTCATGATATCTAAAATAATTGAATGCAGAACGGTATAAAGGGGTTTTTGGGTTGAGGGGTCGTTACAAACAGGGTTTCAGCACTCGGCGCTCTCAGGCCGCGCACCGGGTGGGATCCGGGCTCGTGCCCCGCCACAGGGCTCAGTACCCTGCGGAACAAATGAGCTTTAAACTCCCTCTATTTTATTATTCTTCATTAATAATGAGGAGGCCCTTGTAAATAGCCATGAAAGGAAGTGCTTAAGCTCATAATTAATAAATGCTGGCTTGGTTTCTGCTGCTGAACTGCAGCCTCGAGACGCCCGATGGGGGGGGGGATATACAGCTCTGCCGAAGCAGTGGAGGGTGCTGGTGTCCGCGCCGCAGGGTGATAAACGTGGGGAATGCCGGGAGGGACAGGACAGGACAGGACTGCTCCTCTGCAGTGGGGTGTCGCGTGGCTGTGCCCCGGGGTGCAGGGCTGGGGGTCCCTGGGGCGCGGGATGGGGACGGGGCGCGGGGATGGGGGGGCTCACCTGCCCTGGTGGGTGCCGCGGCGGGGGCCCCCCGGGGCTCGGCTTCCCAACGCCTGCCGCCTGGGTTACGCTGCAAAAGCCCAAAGAGCCCCGGCTGCCTCCTGAAACCCGTCGTTACGGCTCGGTCATAAATGTTTATGACAGGAGGGAAAGGAAGTAAATCACATTTATATCCCTTGTTTTCTTATCGGGGCACTAATTTGACAGGGAAGGGAAATTTTTGCTTATTTTACAACTCTGATTTTGGCTGCAATTTGATTTCAGTAGCTGGGAGGCGAACACAAAATCTTATTTTTATTCCAGAGTCGGTATAAAAATTTACATTTTGACACAGACCCCCGCTAACATTTTAGTGCAGATATAGCGGGCCTCCGGGCTTTTCACAAAACACATAACCCAACATATAATACACTCATAATTCACTAATGTTTGCTGAATGACAGGGTTAAGTGGCTGCTATTCCCGGCCTCCCACCACACTAATGTACTCCAGACCCGCGCTCCTTTTCTTCTGGATTGCAGTCAAATCGTTTCCTGCAGCCCTCGCAGTGGAAGCTCCTTCCACCCCGAATAAACACTACTTCCGAAATTATTTTCATTTGTTTTTCTAATCTAATTTTCCCCTCGGTGCTCCACTAATCATCGATCCCATTAAGGGCTTGATGTGTTGACTGCTTTCCAGAGAGAAGCCCGTCCTGCGTCCCGCCGCGCGCTGACCTTCACCGGCACGATCCCGGCTGAGCCCCCGCGCTGCCGCCACCCCCCCACCCCCCTCCCCGGGACCCTGCGGCTGGGCCGGACCCTGGGGCGATGGCGGGGGCTGCTGGGGCGGGAGGTTTTGGGGGTGCTGGTGGGGCTGGATTGTCCCCTCCATCCCAAACCCCCATCCCCACTTCCCGGCCTGCAGGAACTAGCGCTGCTCCGGGCGAAATAGTGTGAAGATTTAAGACAAAAAGGAGGAGAGGGGAACGTTGGCTCCGCTCCGCTCCCAGTGCCAAAGTAAAACATCCTCCGGTGCTTTACTCGGCCATCCGAGCTGCAAAAAGGGTGCGAAGCCAGGCAACGTGTGTCGGCCCTAATGAGAAAAATGAACGGCGAGCGCGTGCACGGGGCCGAGGAGTTTATCTAACTGGAGCGGGAAGACGTTGCCACCCGCCGCCCTTCCCGGGAACAGGATGAGTGCCGTCATGGAGAGGACGAGCTCACGTCTCGGCTCGGCTGCCTTGCGTCACCGGGGCCTGGCGCTCGGCCGGGGTGGTGGGGCTGCTCTTCCCTCTCTGCCGGGGGAGGATTTTGCTCTCCTCTCTCCACAGGGCCTGGAGCTGGGTGGCCCGGGGGGTGGCCGGCTCCAGCCTTCCCGGGTGGTCAAAGCTGCTCAGAAACCTTAAATCTGGGGAGGGATGAGGATGGACCAGCGTGGGAAACCCTCCTGCCCCTCACCGCGGCCGCGTGCCAACCGGCACAGCCTAAACCCAGCTCTGCAGAGCAGACCCACGCAACTGCCCGGACTCCTCTTCCTCCTCCTGCCGCTGCCCCCCCACCGCAGGCTGCTGCGAAGGCACACGGATGGGTTTGCTGCTCTTTATGGGAAAGCCGATGGTCTTTGTCCCTCCAAAGCTGTGCTGCTCCGCATCCCCCCGCCAGCCGCTCCCTCCCCTCCATGGCAAGGCAAGTCTGTCCCGCAAAGGGAAAGCGAGGAGTTCCCCCCCCCCAGGTATCTCCGTAAGACACAGCGAGGTTGATAAACAGCTACGCTGATGGATGCTGAGACAGAAATATCGCTGAGCCACAGAGCAAAGCTCTTCCCCGCCGTCAGGGCTGCAGAGCACCACGCGGACGTGGGTCAGGAACGTGGGACTGAGCGAAAGCCTCTGGAAATGGGGACGCTGGTCACCGATGTCCTTCACCTCATGTTTGCAGTGCCGGGTTATTGTTACGACAATGCAACACGTCCGGGGGGGGTTGGCAGCAGCGGGACAGCAGTACTCGTGTTTCTCCCTAAATTAAGATTTTTTTTTTCTCCAGGGCAATGTGGTCCCTGTGGCAGGGATGGCCGGGAGGTGCCTGGTGCTGCACAGCACGAGGGCCTGGAACACGGTGCGGGGGGACAGGGATGGGGACGGGGTCAGGGATGGGGTCCGGGATGTGGTGGTCCAGCCCCCCCCAACGGGAGCAGGAGGGGCGATGGGGCTGTGTGCTGGCCTCCCCCCCCCAAATAAACCCTTCACCTCCCCCCCCCCCCCCCCGAATGAAAGGGACTCCACGGATCTGTTCAAAACAGTTTATTGTATTTTTTTGTCAGACAAACACATTGATTTCTGGACCACAGTAGAGGATGGAAACCTTTCACAAACTTATTTATTTGAAAATACAAATATAAAATTATACTTTCCACATCTGTGATGTGAGAGACCCCCATCCACATAGTATTTTACAACAGGGCTTTAGAAAGCCATACACAGAGACCTGAAAGATGCTTGATATATATAGATACATATATATATGTATATATATAAAAAAAAAGTCACTACCAAAGTTCTCATCAGTTCATACTAAAGTATAAAAGGAAGGGCTAGGCCTGCCACTGTGCCATAGTTTATTTAGGTACATTTATGACCACCTGAAATGCTTAGACTTGCATCCTAGTACTGATGGAGTTCAGACCTCGTACAACAGAGAATGACGGGGATTTGCTACCTACGACGGTCGACGCGACACACGAGCCCACGCGCGGTGTTACGAGTATGTACAGAACAGAGAGCCGGGCGCACGGGCGAGTCCTGCTTCCCCCCAGGCTGCCGGGGTTCACCCTGCTCGGACACGGAGCTCTCTCGGACAACACAGTCGGACTGTTTGGGAACCAAGAACTGATCACGAGGATTTACTTTCTCAAACTATTTTTTTTTTTTTTTGGTAATTTTTATTACAGTATTAAAGTATTGCTTAGCTTACAGAATCTCCTCACGTAGTGTTCGCACATGGCAATGGGTTTGACTTGGATTCTGTACGTATGAAACTCTACAGTGTCTGTGCGCAGACCGGGATCTGCCGGTGTGTCTTCGATGCATCCTGTCTCTTCGCCTTACACTAACTTCAGTTTTCTGTTTGAACTATATTTCGCTTAAAAAAACCAAACCAAACCGCTAAAAAAAATAATTCAGAAAATTCCACCCAAGAGACATTTCCATAGCATAAAAGACAGCTATGAGTTAGTGTTGGTTTTTTTTGTTTTTTTTTTTTTTTGTAAACAGTTTCATATGCAATATCATACATAACCATGGCTGGCCTTCAGTAAAAATGTAGTAAACTATATTGCTTTATTATTGATTATGTTGCATTGAGTGAATGGCAGAAACGAAACAGGAAGGTAACTGTGGCTGGAGTCGCTAGCCCTCATTCACACTACAGATGAAAACAGCATCCTAGGCTGCAGAGCAGGGAAGAAAAGAAATCCGAACACCTTTCAGGTCGTTATTACCAACAATTACCCAATGGTTTAACTAGCCTAGCAAGATGTGTAACATTCACCAGCGGTACGCTGCTGTACAATGGAAAAAAATAAACTCACAGCAAAAAGAGAGCCATGCTACCTTAAAGTCCAAGCTACAAATTCAACTTAAAATGAACATTTATGAAGGAAAAAAAAAAAAAAAAAAAGGACAGATCAGGCTTCATTTTAATCAAGCCCATCACAAACGACCGTTTTATTTTGAAGGGGGGAGGGTACCCGAGCCCTCGTGGCTTGCTACAACTCCTCTCAAAACGTCCCTCGGGTTTGGGATGCAGCCCGTCCCTCGGCACGGTCGGCGCGGTGCCAGGGGCCGAAGCTGCCCGCGCCGCGGAGGCGCTTTGGGTGCCCATTTCGCACAACTAGATGGAAATCTCTCTCTTTTTGGTCACTCCGGGGGTAGCGGGTCCGTACGAGATATTTGGAAAGAAAAGGGCAATATCCCTCGGAAGGATCCTTCCCTCGCTGTGCTTGACTAAAACAAAGGTGGAGCTGAACCTTTGTGCTGAAAAATTTACAAAAAACCCCCAAACAAACAAACAAAGGAAAAAAAAAAAACAAACCCCAAACCCCTTCGAAATGGACTTCTAGATGAGTGGGGGACTAACGTGAACCTTAGTCTAGGTAGCCACATCAAAACATATCGGATTCCACGACATTTGTGCTATGGGCCACTGGGACTTCTCGAAAGGTATATAAACATCTAAAACATATTCACACAGATTAGCAATTTCTTCTGAGCATTCTTAAAAAAATATTTTTTTTTCTCTTAGTAAAATCGTTTTAATATACCGTGCCTCCCTCTTTTAAAAAATAAATTAAAAAAATCCAGTTTTGCATATCTAGCATTAGCATTTAAGGTAGTATGGCACATCCCCTTTTCAAAGTCAAGGGTGGGGATCTACAAATGCCTTAGGAGTTTGCCAGCATTTTAAACATTGTGAGACCTTTGGTTAGTTGAAACCGCATCAGATCAGCAAAAGAAAAAAAACCCCAAAAAACAAGAGGAAAAAAAAAATACCAAAGAAAAGAGGAAAGAAGGAAGAAGAAAAAAAAAAAAAAAAAGGAAAACCTTCCCGAAATTATTAGCATTTTTTTTCTTAAATAAGAGAAAGTTCTATCCTTACTGGTCCTAAATCTGAATAACTACATCTAAATTTTTAACCTTAATTACGATACACCTACCAATATGTACTAGAAGAGGAAGAGAGAAAGAGGGGGGGAAAAATTCACTACACTAGCATCAGGACAGCACTCTTACAAGATAGCCATTTTATACACTATTAACATACAACAATGATCAACAAAGAATATTCTATGAGGTGACAGGGAATGGAGAGGAAAACCAACTGGTAGTACAGTACATCATCAACATTGACAAAATATCAATAAAAAATTCCCTGACAGTACATTGAATTTCAGGGAATTTGGTTTGTTGTTTTTTTTTCGTTTTTATTTTTTAAAGAATTGTTTTATTTATTTTATTACTTGATCAAGTCTCAATATTTAAAAAGCGTCCAGCATTTTGCTTAAACCTGGTTGTTCTGAAATAAGAAAAAAACCTAAAATATTACATAAAAAAGCATGATTCTTTTTTAAAAACAAGAAAAACAAGGTTTTCTCCTTTCGGTTAGCAGTATGGTGCCTTGTTTTTTGTTAAAGATGCCTTGCTCTACCTTGTCTATTGAACGTCTACATTAGTCTACTTGTTAGTAAAATTTACAAAAATAGGAGTGCAGCAGCTCTTTTTAACAAATGTCGCATTCAGTGTCTTATACTGGCTGTACCTAAAGTACCAAATTTATAAACGTAACAATTTAAAAAAAATATTAATAAAACTTGTCAATATTACGTTAAAAAAAGAAGAAATATATCCACACTACAGTATGTTCTTAATGCCACCTACCATGTTGTACTTCTAGTTTGCTGTTGCAGGCCTATTTACCAATATTAAAAAAATTAAATTAAAAAATATCCTTCATAAGTTTCCTCCCCCAACAGAGGACCATATATATAACAGCCAAATATTAAACATGTGCAAATAGGAAACTGTCAGTTTTTCCCCTACCAGTCACAGTGCAATGATGTTTTATACTTTATTTTTTTTTTTTAAAATTCTGTTTACAACTACAATAAATTAAAATCTTCCGTTGCTTCTAGGGTGAAACTTGCAGCACTGAGGTATTCCCAAAAAAAAAAGAAAAAAAAAAAAAAGAAAAAAGAAAAGAAAACCAAAACCAAAGTTGCTTTCCTAATTTGTTAATACAGAAAGTAATGGATAAAAAAGGTAACCATGCAAGCTTTAAAGCCGCTCTGCCTGCAGCAGGCGAGCGCAGAGGAGGGACCTCGCCTCCGCCCGGGCTGCGCAGGGCGCCCAGAGCAGCTGAAATGACTGGACAGCAAGTTGATCTAGTTTAAAACAACAACAACTAAAAAAAAAAGAAAAAAAAAAAGAAAAAAAAAAGAAAAAAAAAAAAGAATCAACCATAAAGGTGTGCTTTGAACCGTAAATGCGTTAAATAGGAAAACCGTAGCTTCTTTTTCAGTCTTGGGAAAAGCAGGTTTTTAAATTAAAAAAATACCACTAGACTGTTCCTTTGTAAGCTGTGCACGTCTGAGAGCGAAGATGCTGGTATGACGCTAGGAGAGCTGGAGGGCCACCACGCCACGGAGCCGAGCAGTGTGTGCATCACCGAACTCCCGCGGCCAGCTCCGGCAGTTGGTCAAAAAGTCTACAACTTTCTTTTTTTTTTTTCTTCCATTTTCATAGAGAAACTGCCTTAGGCTGACTCCATCACAAAAATAGGTTTGTATTTCTCTTTCTTAATAGTTTATATGTAGTTAATGGAATTGTATTTACAGTATTTTTTTATTTTTTTTTCAGAATTCACAATTTCAAAAAACCTTATATCACCTCTTTCAACAAAAAAAAGCACTTATAGAAAAAGGACGCACAAAAAGTTTGTAGTCCTTGCCTTATTGCCGAAAATAGATAGAATTAGGTTAACGAAGACGCCACAAACGAAAAGAAGGGCTAGAGAACCTGCTGCTCACCCGTGCCCCCCGCGCCCTGCAAGGCCACCCCGAAACCGTGCCCGCCGCCGGCTCTGCTCCCCCCGCCGCTCTCGGCGGCCGCAGAGCCGGTACCGGCGGCTGAGACTCCTGTCACCATCTCAGCACCCTTTAAGCGACAACGACTACATAAAACAGAAGGGAGGAGGAGGGGAGGCGGGAAAGAAAAACGAAAGAAACCCCTTAATATAAACAGTTACACTATGGTTAGGCTCTTGCTAGATACACAAAGAATTAGAACTATGTGGCTACGAGACTATGTCAAAATGCTACGAAAAAATGTGGTTTGGAGAGGTTTAAAAAGAGGGGGGGGAACCCATCGAGAAAATAAAACGAACAAGAAATGGATTTTATATACATACTTTTAAAAGCTGTTGTTTTTATAGTACAGCAGATTCATGAGATGATGAGAGAGATTTTAAACAACCCAAGTCCATCAAGTGCCACCTCCAGTTTGTTTGCGCTATCGGTGATGATGTAGTGCTCAAAGTCTGATGAGATCACCCAAACATGGGCCCGTTCAGAAACTTCGCCCCGTCTTGCCCGGACATCCAGAGAGACTCTGCGGGGAGGAGAAGGCAAAAACGGGACACAGGGGAGAGGGAGAGTTAATCGAGGTCAGGCGGGATTTTTTTTAAACAAAAAAAAAAACCAAACCAACCCCCCCAAGTGTTTGCCAACGCTTCGCAAAGCCGCAGCGTGCTCTGACCCACACCAAGGGGGAATCCGGAGCAACCCGGCTGAAATGCAGAGGCGTCCCGGGGACCGCCGCCACTGCGGGAGCAGGTATTTAACGTAGCGATGCCCTTCCCGTCCAGCTCCGTGCCCGGCAGCCCGGCAGCTAAGCCTGGACCTCAGGCAGGCAGCGCCTTCCCGGGCAGGCTGGGCTTAGCTGTGTGCTGGTCTGGTTTAGGAACAATAAAATGTGACTTGATACATCGGAAGGACAAGAACTGTTCCTCAGGCATCTGTTACGCCAGGCATTTACAAGGCTTCGGTAAAATGAGGTTTTTTTCTAAAAGCGCGGCTAAAGTACTTGAAAGGTAACAACTTTTACACGGGCACGCTGCAGTGCTGATGATTTATTTTATAACGGAGGCTTCAGCTTCTAACGCTCTGCTCCTGCCGGTGCTTAACGCTGAGGTGGAAATAAATATTAGGGGCCTGGTTCCGCGGGCAGCCGCTCGCAGGGCTGGCTGCGGGGAGGAACGCGCCCTGGTCACCCGGTTTTGGGGTGACCTCCAAAGCGGCCGTGCCCAGGGTGAGGTCCCACCAGCACCCCCCAGGTCTGCGGGCATGGCCGGTCCCTGCCCCGGGGACCCACAGCTCAGCCAAATTCATCCTCTACGGCCGCATCCTGCCCCGGGGGGGTGCGGGTTCGCCGGGGCGGGCGAGGGACCAGATGCCTCGGGATGCGCCGCTGCAATAAAAATTTCAAACTCAGTGGTCCTTGAGGAATTAATAATAAGGCTCATTTCCTCCTCTCAAAATCTATTTTAATTAGTAATGAGCAACATTAAAAGCACTTTCTGTTTTTAAGTCATTAATGGTTTGAGTCTTAATACTGGCCAGTAGCTGATGGTTACAGTTTGATGTGTTGTGATAAGTGTAAAATGATTACAATATATTAATCTGATGAACACTGCCTTCACTGCGGCGTTATTAGCGTGAATTATGATGTTCTGCTTAGGTGTCCAGCCGGCGTTGTGTGCCGCCTCGTCATTACAGAGGCTGACGGCCCAGAAAACGTGAAGGGTTCTGACAAATTGATCTGTGAACACACACTGATACGTGCAAATAACAACTGGGATTAAAGCGAGAGTGCTTATGCCACTTTGTTCTTCCCCATAAAAAATACTACTTGGTGGAGCAAATCAATTGACGGAACAATTTCAGGTAATCTTGGGTGTATGTGAAGACGAAGAGTAAATAGAAACTCCCCTTATCCACTAGTATTTAGGTATAAATCTATTTGTATATAATTTAAAGCCTCCAAATGTTTTCCACAGTTCCCAGCCCCTTGACTAACTGTAATTCTAATTTCATACACCGATTTTGAACGTAAAACATGTGACATTGATCAAGTAGTGCTGGGCAAAACGCAGAGAAATAAAATCTGTCACATCCATTACGTTTGTCCGTAAGGACTGAGCGCTCTGGAGGTAAACCTGTGCCATTTCATGGGGGTAACTTCTGGTTTTCCTTGACTGACTTTTCTAATCTACTCTGTTCTCGGTGTAAGAATATTTGTTTGCAAAGACGAATATGCCAAAGGCCAAAAAAAATAAAATAAAAAAAAAATAATTAAACATTTAATTAACTTGAGCTTAGTTCAAAGGGTAGGAAACTGGCAGCGATCCAAGGATGCATTACTCAGGTAATGTCTTTAATTTAATTTGCTTAGGTTTAATTTTTTCTTAATCTTGATAATTGCTCTATGGTTACTAGTTACAATGTTATCTTTTAGCTGTAATATTTGGTACAGCACTTAATTAAGAATGATGGTTTCTCCGTAATAAAGCAGTGGAGCTTGTCTATTTTTAGACCAGCGCAATGGTGGTGGAGCCATAATCCCCGTCGGGATGCTGTCAGCCGGCACTCGGTCGTTTCCCCACAGGTTCCTGGGATCGCTGCTTTTTCTGCGGGGTTTTTGGCTCTCCACATTAGTGCACTAAGCGTCATGGATAGGAAAATGTGACTTTTTGGGGGTTTAGCTCCCGATCTGCCTTCCAGTTTCCAACCCGTGAGATTGATTCGAATAACATAAATCACAGAAAGGAATGATTAAAGGCCAAGGAAAGACGAAATGAAGATAAAAAATTGTTCACTTAAAGTAAATATAGGGGAGATGGCAGTTTAGCACAAAGTACAAATGGTATATACTGTAATACCTCCAAGTGAGATGGCAACCAACCATGTGTAACGTTTCAATGGTATCCATTTGTAAAAGCCGTTGCAATCAAAGGTCCCTAAAATTGCACAATTGTTAAGTTCATCAGTGCTCTATACATGGGAACAGATGATTATTAATTTTGGCAAGAAATTATCAAAGGACTTGAAAGACTGTGTTGCCAGCATGAATAGGTATTTCTGAGAGCTGTTCTGGTCACCAACGACTGGGTGTGCTGAACCCTACGGTTACCTTTCCAAGACCATAATCTTCTCATTCCCCCAGTTGCAAAAATGAGCTTTGGGTTTCCCCTTCTTTATTTTTAAACCAGGGTTAGTAAATGGAGAGTGTTAAATAAATATATATATGTAAAAAAAGCTAGGGGATTCTTTGCAGTTATTGGGGGGAAATTAAGAGGCTGCCAATCTGCAAGTCAAATACAAACCGGTTCTTTGGAGAAGCGTAAGTGCAGACAAATCCCGATACCCGGGCTCGTACCTCGTATCCTCTTACTTGAAAAATTGGGATGTGGCCGAGGCCAAAATGCTCAAGTTTTCAAGAACAAACAAGGTCTTTTTCTTTAGGTGAAAAATGGAAATAAGAGGTAAGTGGTGAGAGATGGCAGTTTAAATTGATGTAGCCCTTAGCAGAGCAGCGATACTCGGCGTTTGGTACTAGAGTTGATCCGAAGGGATCGTCAAGTCCCTGGTGTGACGACAGGAGGGACAGGACCGGGACGGGAATTGAGCACAAGGGCACACACGGAGGCAGCAGGTTTTTGTCTTTTTGAGTACTGGTTGCTTATGCAATAAAAATAACAGAGTTTCAGGAACTTTGTCTGCACTACGTTCCTACTCTCCCACTCATCCCATTTGGTCGGAGAGTGAAATTCTCCGCTCAGTTTGAGGGATCTTGGGTTGTCATGTACTTTGCCATGGTTATTGTACAAGAGGAAAAAAAAAAAAACCTCATCATTTTATTAAAAAAAAAAAAAGGAAAACAACTTCAGTTGCAGTTTTCCTGTTTGGGAGACTGACAGCCACCAAAGAGGTCCAACCACATTCATGCTAACACACACAGGTAAAACAGCCCGATCTGAAAACCAGCATGCAGCTTTGTTAAGCAAATCTCCACTGCCCGTCATTAGTGAGATCGCGGACCCACGCGGCGTTAAAGAGGTACTTTTCCAATGACTTGACAACAAAACGGAAGCGACTTGCTTGTAACCTGCCGATTTTAAGGACCGTCAGTGGCTGGAAGTGACTTTTTGTTCGTTTAGGGGTGGCAGGGACTGGTGGGTTGTCTGCAAACGGGCACATCAGCCGGGATGGGTGGCTGGGCTGATAGAAAGCCTGCATAGGTAAGCAGAAACGTTAAAGCCCATCATTATTAAGGATTTCCTTTTGAAACGTGTCACGTCTGGACTGCAGAAGGCTCCAGACGAGCATTTCCAGCCGAGTCGGTACCTGGAGCGGCACAGCCCGTCGGGCACAGCTCTAGCAGGCTACGGCAGCAAGGCACCACGCTCGTCGTCAGGTCACAATTAACAAAAAAAACCCCAACATCACCCCCTCCCTGGCAACATCATTAACCAACGAACTCCCCCCCCTCCTCCTCGACCGAGCAGCGGCGGCGCCGGCGTGCGCGGTACTTACGGCGATCCCGTGGCTGAAGCCGGAGCCCGGCTGCGGGCTGGCGGCGCTTATGTAGTTACCCACGCCGGAGTCCTGGCTGGCCGTGCCGTAGAGATCCGCGACGGGCCCTGGGCTGTTGGCCCCGGGGAAGCCTCCGGGTCGGGCTGGGTTGGAGCCTGCCGGGGAAGCGGGTGCGCCAAAATTCGGTTGAGCACTGTAGCTATTCAAGACTGGTGTGCAGAGAATAAAGCTGGGTATGAGGCCAGACGCCGGGCATGCACCGTTATTACAAAGCCAAACACCAGAATAAACAGCCTAGGCCCAACTTCTAACACTTAACCAAGGCCATGCGATAGGAGAGCAAGTACTGGATAAGAGTCAGCCCGTACTACTACGAAGCTTAGAGCTCCAAAAATATAGATATGGATATATATAAAAAAAAAAAAAAGAACAATCATTCAACACACTACTGCAACCAGAGACTGGAGGTGCTCATTTTCACCAAATTATCACAAAAGATAATAGATATTTTTCAACATCTGACTTGATGCTCATGCAGTAGTAACAAGTTCTCTAGGTCTGGGCACGCCGAGACAGCATTCACATCCCATGCAAACTACAAAGGAACTAGTTTGAGACTACACATTGTGGTAATATTGATATTAAAATGTTGACAGCAAATAACTTCAATTGCATCTAGTAAAATCGTTTTTGGATCCATTCGATACTTTTGAAAAAAACCCGCCCTTTTAAATCAGTAAGCTGTAGAAATAATTCAATAGTTGATTTTTTTTTTTTTTCTTTAAATGGTATGGAATGGAACAGTTTGGAATTTTTTTTTTTAAATATGACCAAGGAGAGTGTTGTTTTATTTATTTTTTTTCCTTTTGATTTGGAGAGCGAAGACCTACCTTCGTCTCCAAAACCATGCTTGGGACATCAACCAAAATTAAACAAATAAATAAAGATCAAAAGCAAAAAAGAATTCCAGAGGGTGTATAACAACTCACCTCCTAATGTGGAAGTAAAAGAAAATTTTATTTTTTTCCTCCCTTTATATTTTTTTTTGAGACAGAAAAACAATGTAAATAAGAATGGTACTAAAGAATAAATTTAGATATTAAAGCATGTTAGATGATCAGGCTTCTGGCATTTCTCACGGTTGTTCTTGGATGTAAAATTTATGAGTAAGGAGTTTCGATGCAAAAGAAAAGTTAGCGGACTAGGAGGAGCTGGATGGAAATGGCTTGCGGGAAGCTGGAGCTACACCTGAGTGGCACTAGCGAGGTCCCTCGGGAGCACGCGGGACGTGCCTGCCCGCACCCACTAGCGTCTCACCGCATCCCTGCCGCGTGCGGGTACCAGCAGCGCCGAGACGCGCTGCAAACAGCTAACGGCTGGCCTTGAGCCTCCCGCTTACTCGGGCTGAGCACGCTGCTGCACACGTGCCCGGGGATGGGACAAATCCGGCGGCGGTGACGGACACCGCAGCCTTCCCTGGGAGACACCCAGCCGGGAGCTGTCACCCGGCTCTGCAGGTATCGGCACAACCGGTACCCGACCCGCGGCAGAGCCCATCACCTCCACGTTCGAGGCCGCGCCAAGATTTCTTCAGCCTTTTTCCTCTGGCTGCAACTTCCCGCGTATCTTCATTAAGCACTAAAAAGGGTTTATAAAGTTTGATAGCCTGCAGTAACCCTCGGCCGTTAGCCCGCAGGTCAGCGCCGCGCTGACCGACCGCAGGGTTTTTACTGGGGATGGAAACCAGCCCGGGAAAACGCCCTGCTCACTCGACAAGGGCAGCACCTTACGTGGGCTACGGTGGGCTCAGCCTGGATTTGCTGCTGGGCCACCGGCTCTCCTGCCCTGGCCCCTCCCGAGAGGTCCCCATTTCTCAAATGAACGAATGAACTGGTCAAAAACCAGTCAACCCAGCAGCTGGCGGCTCTGCAATGACAGGGAAGTAAATTTTACAACAGAAATTATTTAATGCAGCTCTGAACTGGTAGCAGGGGAAAGTAAGTAGGACATCTGAACTAGCAAGTTAAAAGAAATAAGGCATGAGAGAGTAAACAGATTTTGGAATTCACTGGCAAACAAAGCGCCTTTTTTATTATTAAAGATTAAATGTCAAGATAACATTTGGCCTTCTCACTCATGAAGAAAAATATCCAGCTGAGATGTTCAAAAGCCCTTTATTACTCTAAAAGTTAGCACTTTTTTTCCGTTTTCTTCCTTCTGGTTCAATAAAATGGATGTGAGTTTTACTGCCAGCTCACACAGAAAACCCAGTTGGCCGGTCTGGGCAAAGGCAGCAGGGATGTGGCAAGGCAAGGCGGGATCCTGTTAGTAAAATACTCCCGCGGCCGTGCCAGGAGAGCCCATCGCACCGCCACCGCCTCGGGGCCGGGAGCAGGGACCGGCCTCGGCCCCAAGCAACCGCCCTCGCAACGCCCAGAGCCACCCGCCGCCATGTCCACCGCGGGGAGGAGCAGCAGACGCCACGTGCTGAGGAGCCGTGGCGATGCCGCGTCTATCAGGACAGACAGACGTACGCCGTGGCAGCCAGAGGGAGAGTTCTGCGTCATTAACCTGCAATCACAGGACCGTGCACGGGTGACAGGGGGACATGCTTTGCTGTGTCCTGAAACCTTGCAA
This sequence comes from Grus americana, assembly GCF_028858705.1. NCBI lineage: Eukaryota > Metazoa > Chordata > Aves > Gruiformes > Gruidae > Grus > Grus americana. The sequence goes on from NC_072870.1 coordinate 11,368,326, forward strand.
AGAGAACAGCTAACGGAGACTGAGGAGCCAGAGAGAGATGCTCCGTCCCCCCAAACATCCCACCCCGGCCACCGTCACTTCCATGGCTAAGACTGGAAATACCGGCTTCGTACGCACAGAAAGAGCTGGCAACTGGTTATTCAAAAGTCCTTCTGACTGCGGGTATGTAACGTAAGAAAAAGGTAATTTTCCATCTACCAAACATCAGTTAGATACTCCACGCGGCTCACAGGAGCACCCGCAGAAAAAAGGGCACGCCAAAAGCACGCCTGCCGCTCCACTGCCGGGAACCGCACGCGGAGGCTGGGGATGCCCGGCACTGCTCCGCACCGCCTGCTGAACAGCTGCCTGGAAAACTGCGTGGAAAGGGCTGGAAGCTTTTACAGAGCTGACACTTTGCTCCAGACCCAACAAACGAAATAGAAAAGCTCTCATAATTACTAGGAGGCTAAGCGCTCCTCAGAAAGCCGTATTTTAACGATTCACTCAGCCATGGTGAGTTGCTAAATATTTGTCTTCCCGCAATAGCTGCACGTAAGCTCACCAGGAGCCAGAGGCACTTTCACCATCGCTTTGAAACGACAGCAAAGGGACCTTGAACAACTTTCCCACCATGCAGAATGTGATGCTTTCTGGTAAGAAATACCTGGAAACAAATTTGTTTCACAGAAACCTCGAATAATCTGAGATTAAAATGAAGCAGAAAGAAACACCCCCAAATCCTCCAAACTCTGGATACTGTTGGAGTCCTCAAAGAAGAATTAAGACTCTTTGGAGACATGTATCTTTATGACAAAGTTCCCGATGTTGGCTCAGCCGTCGCCACAGGAGGCAGAAGCTGTCCGAGAGCCAGGGCTGCTGTGAGCTGCAGGAATCGCAGAGCACTGAGATTAATGTCTTGCAGGCTGGAAGGAATCTGAGACTTTTCCCTGGCTACCAACACCCTGCGGTCAGAACGGGAAATAATTAAGAGCAGAAGTTCGGAAGCACGTTGCTGAAAAGCTGTCAGGGGATTATACTGTCCCAGGGGAGGGGAGGGAACCACCGACCATTTCTTGGTGCCAGTCAGCGCAGACCAGTAGCAAAGCCTGACCTGTTCTCCTGGTCCCAGCAGAGGTACTGGCCGAGCTGACCAAGCCTCCCCTGACTGGCATTTGCCAGAAGACTTGGCCGACCCATGCGGCATTGCCTGGGGGGGTGGCGGGGCCATCTCCTCCCCTTCCAAGGACTGCCAGCACTCAGGAAGTCCTGGTAGTCAACGTGCCCATCTCTGACATGGTCCAAAAGGTTCAGGTCCAATTTACCAACCAATTGCACAGGAAACCATCCTGCACTGGCCATTTTCACAGCTCTGAGACTGTGGCCAAGTGCCTCCAACTCAAGGGTATCCTCTGCACGTAATTTACAATCCCAAGCGTCACCAGGAAGCCCTGGGATAGATCGAGGTCGGAAGAGATGTGGGAAGGACTAGATGTGTCTGTAAGTCACAGCTAACCAACTTTTACCTTCTCCAGCCCCAACGATCCCCCATCCTCAGGGTTACAGGAGCTCCCTCCTATGCCTATGGAGATAAGAGACAGCAGCCAGAGATGTGGCAGTGATGGCGACAAGGAAGTTTAATGTTGTTTGCTTTGCTTTGAATTTGCTGTTTTTTCTTACCGAAAAGGCTCTGAGCCTGTGAATTTTGATCAGTAAGTGACCATTTCCCTGCAGGTCAGAGGCACAGGCTTTGAGAAGCCTCGGAGCTACCCTGCCCAGCGCTGCAGCGGCTTGGGGAGCGCTGAAAAGCAACGAGGGAAAGTGAGATGGGGCACGAGATGCTGAAAGAAATGAGGGTTCATAAAACAGCTCCAGAACAGGCTTTTTTAATGCAAAGTGTTGGCAATGGTGGAGTTGGGATCTGCTGTGCGTGGCTGGCACAGCAAGAGCCGGACCTTGTCTGAAGGGGCCGCTGGGAGAGCCACGACAAACATCGGTACCATCTCCATCTTCCAGAGGCGATGGGATGAGACCAAGAAATGCCATTGCTGACAAGGATGGAAACCGATGGACCGACCTTAGAGTCGGTGCCTTGCCAGGAGCCACTGCCAGCGGTCAGTATTTACAGCGGTCAGGTCTTGCTACGGCAAAAGCCAGGGTTTGCCGTACTGCCCTGCTGCAGCACGTGCCTGCAGCACGGTCTCATCTCAGGGACGTGTTTGGTGCAACCATGCACGGTCACTGCGCCCTCTTCTCCGCCCAAGCTACATCTCCTCAAAGGAGAATCTACTAAAAGTCTTTCTGCTAAAATGAATATGAATTTGGAGAGAATTTTAAAATGCATCCATAACCTCAAGCCAGTGCTTCACCGAGCAAGGCTATTTTATTACTAACTCATCTCGGCGTACTTTAGCAGAGCCGTCTTTATCTGCATTTAACATCCGTGCAAGACGCTTCTCAGCGCAGTGTTCAGAGAAGTGATTTACGCCAAGGAGCCGAGAGCTGGAGCCCGACAGGCAGCTGGGAGCCCGGGTTCAGGCGGGGCAGGAGGCTCGGTGCTGCGAAATGCTCTGCCGGGAGCAGGGCTGGAGCTCGCTTATCAAGCGCCTTCTCCTGCAAACTGCCGTGTTAACACAGACCCTGCTCGTACATTAATCCGCGTTCAACAAGAAAGGTCATCACTGAAAGATAAACTCTCTTTCAATGAACTCTTGAGAAATTTCTAAGTCAGGATTCATTATGACATTTGCCTTAGCGAACCGTGTATTACGCTAACGAGGATCCAAACGCCTCGCTGGGGGGGCAGAGAGGGTAAAGCCCAACAAGTCGGATGCTGAAATCCCACCCAAATAAACACAATTCAGCCATGAACAATGAAGGGAAAGAGGGAGCGAAAGGGAGAAGACACGTAAATATTCTGACATTACCGTCCTAAAGGAGAACTTGCAGGTACCGGGCTGCTGATCAGTCCCTTCGGGCTTAGTAAATTAGACATGATGACAAAGCAACACTTTTAAGTGCCGCTAAAGTATGCTGTATTTCAAAGGAAACAAGTGAACTATGTACAGAGGTGTAAGACAGGCACTGCGTGGGGATTGCTGTCCCCTGCACGGAGCCCGCACGGAGCATCCGGTGACAACACCCCTCCCTCTCCTACAGCACCAAACCCCAAAGAACTAAACACCATAGCGGAGGGGGGGGAGGACTGGCTCCTACAGCAGTCTCTTCACCATTAACTACTGTGATTTTGCTTTTTTTTAAAACACATAACAAATATGAGTATTTCAAAAGGAAAAAAAAAAAAAAGAGACAGGTGAAGAACGGTGCAAAACATGGTTAGAGAAACTTGTGGTTGCCTTCCCGGCCATGGTGCCCAGGCAAGAAAACCCTCAAGTTTGAAAGAAACCGCCACATGACTTACTGGATTTCCTCTTTGAGAGGAGGCAGGATACTTCAGGATGAGACACAGTGCCCCGTTATCACAGCCAGAAATACCTTTGCACTTGAGAGAGCAGCTGAGAGCAGAACGGAGCCGGCTGGAGCTGCCCCAGCTTCTTCCCACCCGCAGGCGCCCACGTCCCCTGCCTGCACCCCACAGAGACATGTCTGCGGGTAGCGCTGGGACCCCGCGGCCGCACGCGCTCGCCCCAAAGCGTGCATCGGTCAGTACTGAACCGACGCTCCCGGAGACCCGGCTAAGGACACTCAACTGCTGCCCGCACCTCCCCGAGCGGGGTCCTCACCCGCGGGTGAGCGGCTCTGCGGTCACTTCTGGCGCGGCTGGAGGCAGGAGCAGCCACAGCTGGGTGCCTTTTGATGGAGCTGCTCCCCAGAAAGCACATCCCATCGTCTAACGCCACACGGGGAACACAGCGACGTGCATCAAGAAAAAGAAAAGAATGAAATACTCCCCTGTAAGCACGCATGCTTTATGCATCGGGTTATTGGTGTATTTTTTTCAAGCGGAGCCAATGGACGAGGCCGGCAGGGCAGGGCGCGGGCGGGCAGCAGGGTCCCACCGCACGGCCACGGCACGAGGGCTGGCGAAGCAGCCGAGCGCTCTGCCCAGAGAGGGCCTGCCCTCCCCCTGTACTCCTCCACTTCTAAAGCAGCTCCTTCTCGTCGGAAATTCACTTTTAATCTCACGGCAAGCATTTTCTACACCCGGTGCCGGTCATCTCCAGCACGTCTTTCCTCCAAGGTCCTCCTCGCTCCAGCTTTGTCCCCCCGGCCCCGGGGTGGCTTCCCACACAAACAGGCTTCTTGACAACTTGTTGATCCAGCGCTCTAATGTCTGGATGACTCTCTCATCTACCATAAACAGCCACGCACAATTTGGCAGGCATTTCTACCATCAATGTTTATGATAATAACTACACGTGCTTGAAAGCAGCAGGAAATTTTCAATATAACTATCATTAAGACAAAATGCTTTAAATCAAAGCCATTACCCACTACCAAGACTCAAAGCTCACAAGATTAGGCTGTTTTTCCATCTTTATGAAAAATTCATGTAACATGCTGCAAACATCATCTTCCGGCTCGAAGGAGTAAATGGTATAATAACACCGACCGCTGCTGACAGGGATGGAAACGGGCAGGGATGGGGGGCACAGGGCAGGGAGGTGCCGGTCGGCAGCAGCGCGGTGGGGTGAGCTGATGGAGAACGGGCACCCCAGTCCCGCCGGCAGCAGCAAGCGGCCGGTGTTCATCTGCAGACAGTGCAGCCCGTCCCTCTGCCCACGCCGGGCTCAGCGGAGCAGCGGGGCAGGGTCCCAAGCAGCCCAGCTGGGACAGGGACCTGCACCACAGGCTGGAGGCATTTAATATGAGTCACCGGGGATTTACCGCTGGATTTTTAAGAGGAGTTGCGTGGATTTTCGCAAAAGGAGTATCACCTGTTACCCAGGCATTCGAGCCTGCTGTACTGCCTTTGCAACAACCCAAGCACAAACGCTGCAGAGGACATTACAGTAAAACCATGGCGACTGGAGCAGGGAAGATCGCGTCCTTCCTTGGGGATCCCATGTGTCCTGAAGCATGAGCACTAATGGCCACGTCGTAGCATGCATGACGAACAGACCAGCAGTCGCAGCGTGATGCTGATACTTTAAATAACCAGCCACGGTATGGACTGCGGGAAAACTTCAGCACTGCATGCAAATCTTACATCATTAGTGCTCAGAGCCTTATAAATATCATTAGCTAGCCCTGCACTCGTGTTATAGATAGCTTGGCCAAAGCTAATTGTTTGTGCATTCACGGCTGAAGTTAATGGGAGCTCGTACCTTGCTTTTCAGAGATGCTAACAACCAAGATGTGATTTACCAAGACTGGAGGTACAAATTAATTCCAGTCTGAAATAAGACGTCAGTGCTCCTGGTTCTCAGTTGCCTATTCAGGCTGCAAGAGCACAGGGGCACAGCACTGAGAATTAAATGCTCACATTCAGGCTCTTTTTTTCTATCCCAGTCACTGCGTACAGCCCCAGCTAGAGGCACAAACACGTTCGTTTGTGGTCAGGCTGAACTATCAGAAGCATCACTTTCTTGCATCTGCGCTTCTACATACAGCGTTGTTCTGAGACAGCACGCGGCACACCTCAAACTCTGATCAATGCTCAACTCAAAAATGTCTCAGAAATAATGAGCTGGAAACACACAGATATTCTGGAGAGTAACAACGTACAAACAGCTCCCAACTGGCTGAAACAGAAAGCGGGAGACAAACCAGAAAACAAATAACCCCAGCGTTACAATTAGAGGTGCCATTTAGTACATCTCTCGCGGGGACCTGCAAGGCACAGCGCTTTGCTCTGGCTCTTCCCAAGCAGACTTGAAAAGCAAACACCTCTCCGTAAGAAGCCTGTGGCAGACAGAGCTCCTCTGCAGGTATGAAAAGCCGAGGATATTTTGCTTACGACAGCCGGTTCAGTCCTGACTCTGGAAAATCAAACCGCGAGCTTTGTGCCTTCCCTGTCGCCCCTGACGTGGCTCTGTAACGGGGAGCAGCCAGGCAGCCCCGGGTTAGGGGCAGCAGCTGTCCCTCCCCTGCGGCTATATTGGCCCTGCAGGACAAAAAATAAAATAAAACAACTGTCGGGCTCATCAGTACAATAAGTGATGATGAGGCCAAGAGACACTGAGAGCAGCTATCTGCTGTAACAAGGTACTATTTGTACGTTATTTTCTATCTGCAGTCACACTTTAAAAGGTTGTTCTGCCTCTGCAGCCCCTTTGGAAATGGCTTCACACATCAAAATATCGCAGGGCTAACGACAGAAAGCAGCGGGTGGTGAGCAGGTTCCCAGCTCAGCAATTACCGCTGGAAGTGAGCAGACGTGGGGAGGGAGCACTGCCCAGCCCCGTCCTCGCTGCCGCCGGCACCCAGCCCCTCCGCGGGGCTGCCGAGGATTATTCGCACCCCTGAGCCCCCGAGCTGTTAGGAACCGAGCTGGGCACCTCGCTCTGAGACTGGCGATTGGGATCTCGTGGCAACTGTTCCCGACGCGGCCCCAGCGGCCTCCCTCCGCGGCGCAGCACGGGGACTTCTGCTCCGGCACCGGCGTGGATGCTGAGCGGGCGGCGTGGATGCAAAAAGGGACTGCTAAGCTACCTTAGATGAGCAGAGAGCAAGAGCTGGATGGTTTCTACAGGCCTGGGCAAGCTAAAAATTCAACTGGTGCAGGAGTTTTAAAAACCCAGCGCTGTCCCTCTCGTGCACACCGCCAGCATGTGAGCCACACCTGCTTCTGCTAAATACTGTGGTTAACGCGTCCGAAGCGTCAGCCATGTTGATGTGTGTCAATTTGCAGAAGAAAAGACACAAAATTCAACATATTCAAGCCCAGCTTTTCTAAATCCTGCAGTTATGTAGCAGGGCAAATAAATGCATTTTCCAGCTTGGCTGTAATTTTTTGCGAGCGATCAATATTTATTGCCTAATCACATTTTTCATAGTGCAAGTTAGCGGTGTCACTCTCGTGCCGGGCCGAGTGCTACACAGAGGCCACACAAAGCTTCGCTTGTAGAAGCTGCAATCAAGGAGCCAGCTCTTGTCACAGCCTTACAAAAGGATTTCCTCTCGAGCAGCTCATCTTTAATCATTATAAAAGCACAGAAGTTTAATCCATTTTTGATGTAAGCGCTAATAGCTTTGTGTCCTTGAAGTTCAAAGTGGTCTTCGTGCATGTCGCTAATTAGCCGAGCAAGCAGCCATTCAGCTCCCTCTCATGTTTCTAATTAGATCCTTAACAACAAACAAATGTCGACCTTACAAAGGCTGTGCTACGTTTCCCTCCATTAGTTAAACAGTTTGGGAGGGATGCGGTTCCCATTTGTCTGCAACCCGCCCCCCAGCACAGCGCTCGAGGGGTTTGGGCCGGGGCACTCGGGTGCCTCCGCTGCCCGTTGCAGAGGGTCCACCTTACTGACAGTGTCTTCCAGGGGTGCTGAGCACCCTGGGGCGGCGGGGAGGGGGGCGGCCACCCCCCGGCCCCCCGTGCCCACCAGGCCAGCCATGGCCCAGCTCTGCGCTGCTCTGTCCCTCCCCGCCAGCAAGGGATGCTCACCAGCTGCCATGAGACAAGCAAATAAAACAGAGGGGTAAACAAACCGTCCCGTTAGTCATCTTCCTAACAGGTTTCTCTGTCAATTTAACTGGTTTTACAATAAATTTAAAATCTGGTGCGCTTTCATGTTTACATACTTTGCATTGAATGCTTGGGACCGTTTTCTTCCACCCTTTTTTGGCGCTCGATGTTTGTAACGCGCGGCACCGGAGCCATTTCAGCAGCACCGCACTCGCGCTTCCACGCGCTCGGCTTTTCGGGCAAGCTCTCTGCTGGAGCCCTGGCTCTGCAGCGGAGCAGCCCCTGTCCCGGGACATCCCAGAGAGGGCACCGGCACCGGCTGCGCACCGCCGGGCTAGGGGGGGTAAACGAAGAGATTTCTGCATGGGGGAACCATTGCGTTTCTCCCGCGCACACCTCGGAGGGCTGCGGCTGCTGGCTGCTTCGCAGGATCTGACCCCAGCGCTGTACCTGCTGTCTGTGTCTGCACGTTAAGCTTTAACACTTATTACCATCCATCCAGCTGGCAAAGAAGGGCTAAAGCTCGTGATGCTGTGCTAACGCAGACCTCTCTCTAATAATTTTTCTATTTAAAATGAAGGAAGAGCTGAGCCAGGCGACGCTGGCGCTTTCACCTTGCGCTGGGTAACACAAAAGCTGTTGCTACTTTTACCATGGGCAACCACATCTGCATTAATTGTTTACCACAGCCCGGACAGGTCTTTTATTAATATTAATGAGTAACAGGGAACAAAAGGCCCCTTTATTTTTAGCCTACTCTAATTGCGTAGTAATTACTCATCTACAAAACAAATGAGCCGAACTCCATTGCCATAGCAACAGAAACTCCGGCCTCCCACTGTACCACATTAACTGGCTATCACTCCTGTTAATTTTAAATTGAAGCCTTTTGTACAATAACAGACAATACAGGAGGAAAATTAAAGCAAAACCGGGTCTTTGTTTCGCCGCATATTTTAAGTCGCTGTAGCGGGAAGGCATTGCCCGGGGGGCACCCTCCTGCTGCCGATGGACCCCCGTGGGCTGGACGGATGCTCGGGAGCACAGGGGGGTTATCCAGGTAACAGAAGAGAAATCCAGCTCACCAAACCCTGGTGCTTTCTGTGCACGATCCTCTCCTGCGGGCGAGCCTGCACCAGGCGCCTGCTCAGAGAGGTGCTGGGCACGCTGAGCGGACCTGCCCGGCCAGACAAGTGCCAAGGCCACGTCCGAGCAAGGCGGAGCGAGGGGTCCCCCGCGGCACGCGTGGCCGGCAATAACACCCCCCGAAGGAAAACCTGAGCTCGTCGATGAGGAAACACCGAGGGAAGCTGCTGCCCACCACGCGGTGTCTGGGGGAGAGCCGGTGGCACCAGCTCCGCTGTCGGCAGCTAATACCCCAGCCCCTCGGCGGGGGAGGATGTGGGCACAGACACCTGATGGCACAAAGCTCTGGGCTCTTGTTTTGACTAGCAGGAAATGCTTTTAAGAAGACCCAGCTGTGTGAATTTATTATTTTTAAGTTGATATACCTGCATACCAATTTTGCATTCTCTGGCAATTACTAATCCACCACGCTCCTCAAGCTAATCCAGAGCCAGATGCATGCTAACATCTGCTGCAAGGAAAAACTCCACTGCTTTTTTTTCAGCTATTTCAGAAAGGAGAGAGAGGAAAAAAAAAATAAAATCTGTAATTATGTATTTACTTTTAAGGCATTTGGGGACAGAATCAGCATGAAAATACTCACAATAGTATGTCACATTCAGTAGTTGTTCCGCTAAGGCTAACAGCCTACCACTGCTGCCAGACAGACAAGTTACCCCTCAGCTCAGCGAGTACTTTACGGTTTAGTAATTAAAATGCATGAGACGTGCTCACGCGCTCACATATCTCATTGCACCGGAGAGCTCATGCTGAAGGCCCCGTTTCAAACTTTACAATGACTCGTCCGCGTCTCGCATGGAACAAAGACTAATTACAACGGCCAAGAGCTCCATCCCTCGCTTCCGCTGGGAGAAAGGAAACCAAATAACATAATGGGTGGTTGCAGGGCTTTGCGGGGCTGGAGCGCGGCTGCCCGGCGAGGGCGGCGTGGTCCTGTGCACCGGCGAGCCGGTCCCTGCACGGGCGATCAGCCTGCCTGCAGCACGAGGCAGCGTCTGCACCGTCACCGCTTGCCGTGTGTCAAGGGCGGCAGCTGGGATGAGCTCTGCCGAGGAGTGTTTTCCCATTGAAAATAATTCTCCTGATTGAAAAGACTATTAAAAGTTAGCCGCTAAATTCGTTAAAGATTAACTTCCACTGTACTTAAGTCTGCACTTCAGAGGTGGTCACTAATTGCACTGGAGATGATTCATCAAGTGCACAAGATTTTCTATTACAAAATTATTGATTAAAGCTGATGTATTTTAACCACAATAGACTTCAGCCCTGTAGAATGACTGCTGCTGCGGTCAAGACCTAACAGCAGCAGCACCAAATTGTTTTAGATCTACTGAATTTTCTACTCGGCACTGCAGGAAGCTCAGTCCCTCGCAAATCAAAAAAAAAATCATAAAGTGCCATCCTACAGTAAAATAAGACAAACCATTCTTGCCTGTAGCCTGTGTTCTGGAAAGGACCCACCTGATTCCCACCCTGGACCAGCACAGCACTTCTGAACCGAAACAGGAACGACTCCCCTTTCATTATTTTTTTTTTCATTTGGGGTAGTAGTCAGAAAAGTAACCGTAGTGCTCACAAAAGAGTAAGAGGATATTGCCAGTAGCGAGGCCAAAACCCCGCACAGAGATGCAGCGGCCGCCTCCAGAGCCGTGCTGCACTAGCCAGAGGCGCGCGGCGCGGTCACCGCTCAGGCGGCTGCTCTGTGCAGAGCCCGGCTGCTGCTATTGCTGTTTAACACGCCACATTTGGCTTTGTGTCCACCCCTCGCCGCAGCCCCACGCCGTGCGGGGTCCCTCTGCCTCACCCTCCCTGCCGGGCCGCCTGCAATGCTCTCCGGAGCAGGCTGCCTCTGCTACGAAGGTAAGCAAAAGATAAAATCTGATGCAGCCATTAATTTTCCGATGCATCAGCCACCAGGCTCTGTCACATAATTACCGGCGATTCCAGCGGAGTGAGAAATTTCAGCCTGCTTGCTGCTCCCAAGTGGTCCACTTGTTAGGTTCTGGCTTTTGAGATTACATAGCTCGGATTAAACTTTATGTACTTTTATATAGTAGAATAAAAGAGGGAGAGCAGTTCCATCAGAGCTGCCGTGCCACAAGGGAGTCCTCTCAACGGGCTGTATAAATCCCAAACCGGTTCATCGCTGGATCTGCAAAACGCTTCTCCTCGCGACATTTCCGTGAGCCAGTGGCTCCCTCCGCACACACAGACCAACCGTTGTCCCACTTTTTATGGCCATAATTTACTAACACTATGGGTGCCTAATGACAAGATTAAATTTTTAGAGCACCTTCCTTAAGTGTAAGACAAGGCTTCCTAAACCCCATGCAATTTGTCGCTCTGCTGACTTTCAGATACACTCCTCACTTCATCATATGCCTGGCGCATTAAACAGTGGGTCCCCTCGTCTCCCCGGCAGATTGAGATCTAAGGGGGAAATTATTCTCCCCCTTGATGCACAAGTGCTTCAGCTCCCCGGTAGCAATAAGGAAAGCAATAGGGGTGGCTCAGATTGCCTTGCGCAGGCTTGCATTGCGTCAGCCCCATCCAAGCGGTTGTTTGCTTGATTTACTTTATGTTCTATTAGAGGTAAGGAGCGGATACAAATCCTTAATTACATTTTGAAAGCCCATTCTGGATATTTTATTTCCTTTGAAAGCGCTTGCTGGAATAAGTGCACTACGGACTGCCTTGACTATCCCCGGCGGAGCAGGAAGATGCTCCAGCTCAGCACTTCTGGTCTGCGGGGACGGCCGGGGGCGCGGGGAGGAGGGAAGGTGTGACCACGCCATACAATATCTTTTCTACTCCCAGCAGGACGTTTTCTGACAAGCGACAAACTAAACAAATAAACAAAAGCCTAATTCAGGATCTCAGTTACCATCTGTTAAATTTACTGACTGCAGCTTCATCTGTGAAAGAATTTTCAAAGTTTAGCGCAGGAACCTGGGCACAAGAAGCAAAGACACTTGCTGGCTCAATGGCAAAGATGATGAACTTGCCTTGAACTCCTCATGCTGACATTTATGAAATGTTAAATTTTCATTTAAAAATGTTCCCTTAAGCTGGGTGACATGGCAATGAGTAGGACCCACCACGAGCTCAGTCTCTGTTGCGTAACAAGATTTAAGGTTTATGACCTAAAAACAATTGGTTCGTGTCTCAGGACAGTCTGCGGGAAGCTGCTTCACAGACACGGTGTTATTTAGATCCCCAAATGGAGTGATTTGCGTTTGGCACATCTGGTCTACAACTGCCAACGAATGATTCTATGGGCTAATATGGACGAGTAACAGGCTGATGAAGAAACCATGATTGTAAAATGATTTTAAAAATATCGTAAACTCTTTTTAATACGAAACAAAAATAAGAGAATATAGTTATTGTCAGCGTTTTAATTTCTAGGGGGTTTAATTTGAGAAAAAAAAAATTGGCAAATTTACTATCAACATAACAGCATGTGCGGGTTCTTGTACAGAAGGGTGTAGGTTGCCTACAGCCAGCTTCAATTTAAACTTCCAGATAACGGGATTTAACAAATACGGTACTATGGATCCAAGCCGTTAGCAGCTCTCTGCTGTATCGATAGCCCTACGCTTTCAATCAGACCAAGGCTATGCTTTTAACTGCCACGCTAGTTCACGTTGATGATACCTATAATATCAACTCAACAATGCATGTTCTACAACTACATCTACTGCTACCAGTACGACTACTACAGTGCATGCATTTAGTTCAGTCCCACAGATACATACACTCTAAGAACAGGCAAGGGGAGATGTGAAATGTTTTACGGGACGACAGGTGTTTTGTTTTTTAAGTAAGGGAAATTAATAAAAACATCAAAAGAAAGAAAGTGTACAAAAAAATAGAGACATTTCTCAAGAGTTGATATGAGTTGTTTCTTGAACCGTTTCGTCCCAACAAGCAAAAAACATGCAACCAGCTGCTACTAACAAGAAGCTGGACACTGAGAGAGGATTAATAGGTGTGGACAAACCTTCCCGCTGAGAGCGCTCAGAAGAGTGTTTGAGAGGAGGTGTGCACGTCCGAGTGTAAGAGAGGCCGGAAAGTATGCCTCAGAGACACCCTCTCTCACAGCAGCCCCAACCAAGCAAGAGAGAAAACAACAAAACATAACTGCTCACACTCACCATCAAGGTCAGTAGCTCACGTTACGAGATTTGTTATAGCTGGCAAGTATAAAGTACAGTAAGGGGTTGTCGGGGTGCAGGGCTCAAAGGCAGCACTGGCAAGCCGGGACTGGCGCCCAAAATCCAGATGTACCGGGGGTCGGGGGGGGGGGAGCAGCTCCTGGCGCTGCGGCACCGCGCTGTCCCGCCGCGCTGCGTGCCGCCGGCCATCTCGGCGGGCAAAGCGTGTCCGTGGGAGCCTGCGCCGCTCGCCTGGGACGGGCGCGCACGGCTCCTCCCGGTGCCGAGCAGCGCGGGTCGGGCTGGGTATGGATGGCCTTATCGGTTTTGTCTCCAGTCCTCAGGGAGGAACAGTTGGTGGCAACAGGTTGGGAACTGGAAAAATCTCAGACTGGTCAATGAACCAAAGAGGAAGGAACGAAAAGCCTCTCCTGCCAAATTTTCCTCGTCTCGCTCTCCTGCCAAATGAATCCCTCCCATGTCAAATGCAAGATAAAAATGTCCCCCCACATGATTGTATTTTAAAAAAAGCATTTACACGACAAAAATGTTTTACACGTAAAATATGTCAGGTGAATTCAAAAGAAATGTGACAGTGATAGTGAAGTTGTCTAGGAGGAGTTTGCAGCATTCAGACTTTTAAGTTTGCTTGTTTTCCGTGGCTCAGGTCCCAATTCATTAAAAAAAAATACAAGAATGGATGAGGTTATCGAAACCAGCTGAGAGATTCGGCAGCACAGTCCCACCCAGCGTGAACAGATGTGGCCAAACCCCCCCGTCTGCTCGAGGGACCTCAGCTATCGCCTCGTCACTGGGCACGTGATGCGTACAGAGAAGCATCGTTGCGTTCGCCCTGCCGGCACGTGGGCAGCTAGGCTAGACGTGAATTGGTGAGTGGCGCTGAGCACAAGCAGGGGGAAATTGTCCCTTTCTGCTGACGGTAGGAGAGAGCTGCTGTGACAGGTAAGAGAACTTGTTTGATCTAGGAAGGTAAACCGGTGGCTGCATCCTCACATGCTGCAATAGAAAAAGAAGGTACGAGGGCAGGGACGACCAGGCAGAACCGGGGCTGGGCGCTGCCCCTGTGCAGGTAACTGCCCCCAGGCAGGCTCCTTCGCTGTTCTGCAAACATGCCGGTTTCCGAAGAGGAGGAACATCACCCCGGGGCAAGACCGCGGTGGTCAGTGCCCACGCACCGCAGCCCAGGGGCTTGGGGCGAAAGGCCTGCAGCATCCTTGGAAGACCGAGACGCCTGCCCGGAGGCGGACGGTCTCCACGGGCGCTCAGCCCCACTGGTGGGCATCGGCACCGGGGCCGAGCTGGCAGTGACGCCAGGAAGGTGGGGAAGAGCTGGCAGGACGGGGCCAGAGAGCAGAAGAGGTCAATTTGGAGTGAGCTGCAGAAGGGGCAGCAGCGATGGGGACCTCTCCAGCAGCCTCGGGCAAAGCACGCCCCGGCGAGCAGAGGGGCGGTGGGATGTGCCTGCCCCGGCGTTTTCCAGCTCTTTTACGTTTACCGGCAAAAAGGGGCCACTAAGGGCCGACTGTGCTGCGCTCTGTGCTTTTGGTTAGGCACGCGTGGAGGAGGGTTGTGCAAATATGCGAAGGAAAACGAAAAACCCAACCAAAAAGAAGAAAAAAACCCCAAAACCCCAACCATTTTTCTTGTAATGAATCGGGCCCGTACACTGCATCGCAAGATCGATCGTACTCTACTGCTCCTGAATACAATTCACTACCATTGCTGGATGGAAGTGGCGAACCCAGGATGTCCCTTCCGAAAACCGGCTTTGGATGGAAATGACTCTACGTAAAACACCGCCGTTCCCAGAGCACGTTTTGCTGGAAATGTGAGTGGCTGTCGGGCCGGGCCGGTGGCAAACCCATCTTCCTCCTTGAGATCTCGGGGCTGGGGAGGGGGGGGGGGGTGTCTTTTGATTCAGTTTTGGGGTTTTGCCAGTTTTGTGCACGCAGGCAATTTTGAGGCTTGAAAGACATTTCCAAACACCATACTGCTCTTTAAACTTGCCAGAAAGGGTGTTGTTAATTTAGGGTTAGATTTAGTTTCGTATTGCAAGTTCAAATAAAAAACAAAAACGAAAAAACAAAACAAAACAGAAAACCCAACAGAAGAAAAACCAAAAAAACACTCAAATTAAAGACAAATGATTTTCAGGCACAGAATTGATCAATGCTCAGTTCAGTTGTAATGGGCACCAAAAGCACTCTGATTAAAAAAAAAATAATAATAATCAGGGAAGCAACGTTAATCCAGCCAAACCCTCTGTGCCTTGCTAAGGGGCAACTCACCAGGTCTGTTTGCACGTAAAACAAAACCTGAAGGGCAAAACATGAGGAAGAGGCAGAAACAATGAAGTCTGTTTTCCCGAAATCATATGCAAAATCAATCTTTTTGTTTTTTTCTATTTTTTTTTTCCCCCTCTATGAAGGGTCAGTAGGAGAAGCCAGGAGATGGGGAATCCCCAAAACCAGTCTGGCAAGTCACCCCTTAGGCGCTCTCTACATGCCACAAGATGAAACTGGTACAGATAATCCTTTGTAGCCTGCAAGCAGTGCCAGTTTGCATGGAACGGAGTTCTCCTGGTGTCTTTCTTTGGCCTCCATGGCATCAGGCTCACACTCGAGACACACCTGGGCCTGCGCCCTCCTCGTAACCCCTCACACAGAGGTTTGGTCAGGTCTTTTCGGGAAGAGCCCGGTTAACCCACCGGGATTGCCAGAAAAGCCACCGAGAAACCCCCACTTCAGGACTGCGCCATGAGTGAGCTGGAAGGCTGCCGCCGCCACCGCGTCCTCTGCTCTGCCGCCTCCGCCATGCACGCCGATGAGCTGGGCCCGGTGAGGGGCTGGCGGCCGGGGGGCTGTGCAGAAGGCACGGGGCGGCAGTGGCTCTGTCCCGGCTTGATTTGGGCTGGCCGGGGAGCCGAGGCGGTGGCGGGCGCTGCCGAGCCACCAGCTCAGTGATGGCTGTAATGAACGCTTCATGACCTCAGCAAAGCACTAATTCACATGTTTAGCTAAATTTAAAACCTGAGGTAATAACGGTAATTGGCAACAATTTATTTATTTCCCTTAAGGGGAAAAAAATAAAAGTTTTCAGAAGGACAGGAAGAAAAGCTTTGATGCTCCTCACGAAAGCAGGCCGGGGTTGGAAGCGGGCAGGGCCGGCAAAGTGCTGGCTGCGCTTCAGTGCCAACAGTGCGAGCGGCGGCGTTTGCCCCGCGCAGGAAGAAGATGCCGCCCCTCCCTGAGGGACATGGCCCATGGCTGCAGGGTGCCCCACGAAAGCCGACCCTCACGCTGGCCACGGCAGAGGAGGCGACAGCGGCCCCAGGCACGGCGGGAGTACCTGGGGCCGCTGCTGCCGCCTCACCCCAGCACTGGCTTTCCTTGAGAAATGAAAGCTTTTTTTCAAAAACACAAATTAATTTCTTTGGGGTGTTCTTTATAACCTCGAATTTAAACCAAAGAAACAAAGAAACCAACATAATAAAGGAATAAATAAAGAAACAAATCAGAGTATCTACCCTGGTTTTGGCAGTTCTTACGCCAATCTCCTGCAAGGTGCTCCAGGCCCCGTGGCCTCTGCTTGTAGTTTGGGTTTGGTTTGGGATTGATTATTTATTTTGTATAAATTTGTTTTTTGATTGTTTGTTTTCAGGTCCCCAGGATAAGCGCGAGGAAAATCAGAGAAATGATGGAGAGCTGCAGCCACACAGAATACCGACAGAGCTTTTACCTGACCCTGCACTCTGAGGGTTTGCTCTTCCACGGGCCCCCCTACCTGATCCTCTTGCTGCCGCCACGGCTGCCGCTGCTACTGGTCCATAAGCTGCTGCCGGAAAACCTGGCCGTGGAGAAAAGGAGAAGGGTAAAGAAAGAAGCCAGCGGGTACCGCGAGTCTCTGCAGGGCAGCTGCCGAGGGCACGGCATTTCCAGACGGCACCGTCCCGGCTCTCCATGCCATCAATGGGCAGCGTTTTTAGAAAGAGCCGAGCCCTCGCCAGGAGCCCGCTGCCGGTGGTCTCTGCCAGCACGACGGTGCCCCAAATCCCCTTGCAGAAGAGGTACGTGGTGGCGCGTGCCGCTGATGGAGCGCCTGGCCACGGCACGCCGCGAAAGCCGAGGTGCCAGGGCAGACAGAGTGGCGGCAGAGCCTGCAGCGCTCAGCTTACGTCTCTGTACTCTCAAATGGCTAGGGTCAGACCGCTTCGCAAAACAACGAGGGAATTCTATTCTTTGCTTATTTGCAAGTGATAATAACGTGCTGATCTACAAACATAGCAGTAATGGAAAATATGAGGAGGTCCTCATGTCAAGATCACAGATTTGCTGGGATCTAGCAGAAAAATATCACTGGAATGTAATTTAAAAAAGAAAGAAAGCATGAAAGAAAGAAAGAAAGAAAGAAAGAAAGAAAGAAAGAAAGAAAGAAAGAAAAAAAGCTTTTGAAAGCAAACCAGCCACAGATCAAGGAGCTCTAAGACACATGCCCTGCTACAGGGGGACCGAGCCCTTACAGATGAATGAAATGCTGCTAGCAAGACTGCAGATTTAGTTTCTTTACTTAATTAATATTCAAAAGATCTGCCAGAGGCTCTGACTTTAAAAATATGTATTTTAAGAGAGCAATGGCACGGTCCAGGTGATCAGCCAGAACCCCAAACCCCCTTGCTGCAAAGCCAACAACAGCCCATGAGGTTCCTGGTCTCCGGGGAGCTCCAGCCACTCCTGGCACCCAACAGGACAACCCCAGGGGTAGTCCCCACCACGGGACCTGCCCTTTCAGCGGGCGCCAGGACTTTGATCACAGCTGCTTTGCAATGCTGAAGAACCACAGAAACACAACTGAGGCAACAGAAAAAGAGACCAGCGAGCTAGAGGAACGGAGAGAGCGAGACCCAGAGCAATCAGCAGACTACAAGCCCGCTACCTCGAGCACTATCGTCTCAGCTACAGGTAATCTACCAGGGGGAAAGGAGCAGAGAACGACTAGGCTAGAGTGACTTGAAGCTACTTAAAACATCAATTAAAAAAAGACATACTTGCATTTAAATATGGTAATAGGGCTGTTGGGGGAAAAAAAAATAATATAGGTAAACATGTGCACAGCTACCCCAGGCTGCTGTCTGCTGCTGCTCCCCACGCGCCGCACGGCTAACCTTGTTCTTAACGCCAATGGGAATCTGTTTGTTTTTATTATGTTGATGAACTGCTGCAATCTCTGGGGAGTGGGATGCAGGATGAAGCACATCCAGACCCAGGGATATTATAACCAAATACCCAAGCGCTTGCTAAATTCCCTCTTGCTGGTGATGGAGCCATCGACCCTGGTCGGGTCCCCCGATATACGTTCAGGGCTGGAGCTGCGTTACCCTGGAGTGAGGCGGCCTCGGAGTTCGAGTCAAAGCAGCCTCCGAACAGCAGGGAAGGCGCCTGCAGGACGCGGGCTGAGGCTCTGGGGGTGCGTTATCACGCAGAACCGTGCCTAGGCCAAGCCCCGAGCCCTCCCGCTGCAGCTTAGGAGGGAGCAGAGCTGGCAGCGTCCCTACAGCCCTACGCCGCAGTGCGCGTCCCGCCAACACATCCCGAGAGCAGCATCCTCAGTGTTCCCATGGCACGGCCAGGACCAGCTGGCCACCAGCAAACGTCTCATTTGGAGGCTCCAGGGGCTCCCTAAACCATCCGTAAGGGATCAGAGGAGCTGTGGATTTTCCACGGAATAAAATCCTCTGCCAAAACCAATCAAATACCCTTCAAATCACCAAGCATCCCCTGAAAGCAGCATAAAAAACATGGCTGGAAAGTTTGTTTCTCTTGTTCAACTGCCAGGGACGCTCAGTATCTATTTGAAATGCAGGACAAAAAGTTTTGCCATGCAAAAGAAGAACGAAATAACAAGGGTGGAGAAGGCACTCCACAGAAGGAGCCTGAACAAAGGATCTGTGATTGCATTCCAGCGTGCACTGTGGACAGATGTGTGAAAAATTAATCCCTCCACCCCCAAAGAAAGCCATTATCCCAATTCTGAGATAAAAGCATCTGCGCGACATGGCACTCCAAACAACTCAAGCGTGATCGGCTGTTTGCGCTCGGCCTGGGAACGCTGCGGCCGGCCAGGCGCAGGGGGAGCGGCAGCGGCACGGCTGCGTGGCCCTTACGGTTGCAGAAGTGGGAGATGGAAACAGGGTTCGATTATCAAGATTGGCAAAAACCCTGCTTACTGATACAGACCCACAGGCTGGCTCCATCACTGGAGGATCCCTAAATTAATCCGACCTACTGAAAGTAATCAATCCCCCCCGCCACTGAAATTACATTTGCCAGGCGCTGCATTCATCAGCTCGTTCAGCTGAAAGCAGATTTCCCCGCCATCACACTGTTGAGCGCATGAATGCTGTGCGGCGTTGCACGCCTGTGCTAACTTTGGTACTTATCTGGTTGTTTGCCCCGAACCTCACAGCAGCCACCAGCAGCTGACGCCTTCCCCACGTCACAGACGGGAAAAACCGAGGCACAAAGCAGCAAAATGACTTGAGACAGACATTTGCAGACAGCCAAGGGTGCAGCGGGCTCTCGCAGGTTCTGGTCTCAAGCTCCATCACTAATCTGTAATTCCCTTCGTACCAACCCTGTAACACTCCTTAAGCACTCTGGTCACACCGTATTATTCCCTCCCATTGTTTATAAACCTCTGCGCTGGTGAGGGCTTCAAAGAATAGCACTGCAGTGACAGCGCAATTAATTCTGAACCCGTTTTGTCTACTGCAAGAAACTTCTGCCTCTATCACCCTTCTGCCTGTGTTCTCACACCATTTTATTAAAATCTGAGAGCTGAGGTGCCTGCTGCTCTGTAGTGAAGAGGAAAGCATTGGCAGGCACTCTTGCTGGTTTCCAAGCTCCCAGGAGGAACCCGTTTGTCCACAGAGCCTCTCGCTGGTCGCCCAGCCCACGCTGGTGCCTTGGCAAGGCTGTGTGCCCGCACCCCCCCACCCCCGCAGACACCAGGGTTTAAAACAGGGTGAAATGCAGCCACTGAGTCCCAGCGGCACCTTCCCGGGTGCTCTTCCCCAGGCAGTGGCAGAAGGGGATGCGATCCGTCCCGCTCTGACTGACGGGGCATCAGGGGCACCTCTGAGGGCCGGAGCAGGGGGCAAGGAGAAGCGTGAGCTGGCAGAGCCCAGAGTGGGACGTGGCAGAGCCCAGCGTGGGACGTGCCAGCGCCACCGTTTTCCCTCAGCAACGCCTGGCAAGTGTGGGCTTCTCCAGGCGACAGAGCGGCGGCTGTGGGGATGCAGGACTGCTGGCCGTGGGGGGACGGAGGGCTGTGGGGTGTCAGCAGGCTCCTTGTGCCAGCCGCCGAGGGGCTTGCACACTCCCGGTTCATTTTTAACAAGCAGCTTGGAGGTAAGCGGGTGCCAGGAATGGGTGCCCGGACCAGAGCGCCTTGAAGTCAATGGGAGCATGGACTGCAGCGTGCTCTGCATCCCACCGCCAGCCAGGCAGGGAGCGCAGCCGGCGCCAGCCCGGCTCCCTCCGAGCCCTCTGCTCTCTGAAGTCAACTGGAAAATCAAAAGGGGTGGAGGGAGAGATCAATTCATTCATCGTGTTTAAGGCGCTCCGATTCCTGCCGAAACGATCCCTGTCCTTCTTTGTGTATCCGCTGCTTATAACTGCCTAGAGAAAACAAGATGCCAAAGCTGTTCAAAAGGACAAAAGTTCCCACTTCAGGCATTGCAATTAGAAGATATTTTACAATAACTGTTTTGCAATGGGCTCGCACGCTGTCCAGGAAAGCCCTGAGGATTCACATCAATTCCATGCTCTCTTCTTGCTCTGTCCGAGCTAAAGCCAGTATTTGGAGTTCAATTCTTCACAGATAAATTTTTTCTGCTTCCTGCATCAATAGTTTCACTTTAAATACCGAAGCAGCTTTGCGTGAGGGAAGATGGACACATCTCTTCTTAAATTCTTTGCCCTAAGGTCACAGATTTGGTCAATGGCTGGCTGCAAGCAACTGCCTTCTCCAAGGCACAAGTAAGTTTGGGAGAAGGGGGCTCACGGGCTGGTGCACACCCGGCAGCGGCAGGGCTGCGTTCGGGCAGGCAGCGCCCAGCCCCGCTGTCTGCGCTTGGCATTACCGAGCAGAACACGCCGAGAGCCCGGGATTGAGCGGATCTTCCAGGGGCTTTGTGAACAAATCTGGGGAGAGCTACGCTGCCTGGGCAGGGCTGGTCCTTAAGGGGACTCGAGGGGCACAAGGGCACCCGGTGAAGGGCACGCTCCCTCCACAGGTCTTTGCCCTGCTCCATCCCCTGCCCTGGCGGGATCCTTCCCTTCTCAAACCACCGATTTCTCCTTTACCCCAGCCTGAAGCTGGCTACAAGGCAACCAGGAGCGAGTGAGAAACACAAGAACCATTTTACCCCTGTCCTCTACACGAGCTGCCAGGATTCCCTCGGTGCAGCCCGGGCTTCCTCCGTGAGAAATCATTGCCTGCTTCAGACCTGCTCCGCTCTGTTCAGCCCCTGCAGACTCCAAATATCTTGCGTCCCCAAGGAACACAAGACCTCGTCCTCTACAAACAGCCAGACAACAGGAATCAAACCAAAAAGAAGTCATAAAGATCATGAAATTAGTTCTTACATCAAAAAATATTACGCAAAGAATTTTCTCTGCTTCTAATGGCTAAAGCACTTGGGGCACACAAGGTCGTACGTTTAGGCTTTAGCAATAAGCACATGGATTTAAAACAAGAATAAAAGCGGAAGCTGAGATTCACAAGTCATCATCTGACTCCAGCAATGGACTTCAGGAAATAACCAAAATTATGGGACACGCATGGAGAATAAAACAAACACCACCACATAACTACGCCTAGCAAGCAGACCCCTGCCTCTCTGTTTACAGATTGTTTGGGTATTTGCACCCACGGGCAGGAGAGCCAAATAGCGCGGCTCAGTCTGACGCAGTCACCGCGTCTCCGTGCGGGGCGTTTCGGAGGGCCCTGCGCACCGGGGCATCGAGCTCTGAATGCTGCACCCCCCGCTTTGCCTCTTACGCCGATGGTGCTCCCCAGCACGCTGATCTGAACACCGGTCATTTAGGAGGTTCACTTGATCTCCCAGGAAAAAATGCAAAGTCTGGAATATAAAATCATCTGCAGGTTGAGTGGGAAAAGGAGAGGGGGAAACTGATACCCTCTTTTCAAACGACGTTACCAGCAGCTTTGATCAGCACAGAAAAGCTTCGCGAGGCTCACAGCTGTCATTTCAAATGGGTTCTCGCTTGCATTATTCTTTCCATTAGGCAGTGTTATCCTCTTTGTAGGATCTTTAGGCTTCATTTCAAAAGTATCAGAGACTCAAAACCGTGAAGCAGAAGAGGCAAGAGCCTGGTAGCTTTTTTTTTTTTTTTTTTTTGAAGGCAGGCAGGCGTGGGTCCAATTTACTGGACAAAAACGTAGTCTTTAATGGTGAGCACGCACAAGGGAAAGCTCCATCCCAAAACAATCCCTTTATGTTTAAAACCTTCATCTTTCAGGCCTCTGTGTCTCAGACTCCCCCTCCCTTTCTATAAGGAAAGAAGAATGAGAAAGAAAAAAACCTGCTACCATTTCAAGCTTTAGATTAACAACTAAATGCTCAATATTTAGAGGAGAATATATACCCAGAGAAATCAAATTTTTATCTAGAACCGATGAAAGATCGGGATTCTACCAAATCATTCACAACCGTTATCATGGTTTAGTAGCAATTAACTTTTTGGGATTCGATTGAAGGCTCTACCGCAGCTCTCCCAAAGTCCGTAGAAAGTGAACGTGGAGACAGCCCCACTTGCAACGTCTCCTGTTTCCCACCAGTGACCCTGGCTTGTCTTTAAAGAAGTGGGATAGCGCCGTCCGTGCAACAGCACGCCGAGGGACCAAGCAAGGTGCAGGGCAGACCTCCCTGGACATGGAGAATTTCTCTCCTAAGCTTTTGATCAATTCTATTAACACTTCTAGCACCTCCAAGCCCGCTCCGAGTCCTTTATTGTGACAGCCCCATTAAATGTTTCCCTTTGTCTTTATACGCTGTGTTACATCAAGCTTATTAAAATCTCTTTCACCAGGTCAGAAAATTAGTGAACTTCAGATACAGCACATCATGCATAATGGCAAGCTCATTAAGCAGCCCACTGCGTTATTCAAGGCATGGGCATCTGCTGCTTAAAATGTACGGTGCGTGGCGAGATTTCGTAGGAGAATTCTCCACGTCAGACGCCCGTAATGCGCCTTCACACCGGATGCGTGTTTGCAGATGGATGTTACTGTGAACAAATATTTCTGCTTTGGAATTTCAACAAAACAATAAAAACCAAACAGAGTTAATTTAAAATTTGGCACTTCCACTTTATGTACAGTAAACGACCCGTTTTTCAGCTGTTTACCACTCTCAGGCCACGGTTTTTAAAATGAGAACGATGCACTTCTGCCCAGTAATGACTTTATGCATGAGTGAGACAAAGCCTTGTTTGTCTCCAAATTATCATTCTGTGTCGTTTCAAGTGTAATAACCCTTTTGCAGTTATTTCACCGTACACAAAACTGGGAAACTTCTCAAAGGCAAATAGTTTATTCTAAGAAAACTATTTATTCACAAAAATGCGAGCCAAAAAGCAAAAGCTGGCTGCTGATTTAGTTTAGTTACTTTACTTAAAAACGGTTCCTATCCTATAGCAGCTTCAAGGCATCCACTATGCTTCTCAAACGTGTCCTGTGACAACTACACCTCCTACCATCCAACACTCCAACTCAATATGTAATTTGGATTCTCCCTAATTTAGTAACTGGTGAAACACAGAGAATTACGAGCTTCAAGTGAAAGCAGCTGAGTGAGCTCAACCAAAACCCTTCCTGAAAGCAAGTAATTCTGTTTAATACCAAGTTGATCACTCCGATGAAAGCATTTCTCTCTTTAAAGCCTGAAGCCAAACACTTACCATTGGTTTTTAATAAACAAGGTAAGTATAAATGAAACGATCACTGCAGGAGAGGAATACCTGTGAATTCACTGCAGGGGAGGAATACCTGTGAATCCCCCGTACCCAAGCTGTCACACAGCACCGAAGCTCTGAATTTCAGTCACCTGCTGCTGAATGAACAAGGGCAGGTTAGATGGAACAGCATTAAGGCATATATTTAAAGTTCAGCAAAGTGGCACTGATTTGCTTCAAGCCTCATTTCAGTTGCTTCAATGGTAGAGAAAATGAGCTATTTGGTTAAACCGCTTGCTTAAATTTTTATGAATGATCTAAACTATCTGGGTAAGTATTATTAAAAGACAGAGCCTTGACGATGAACAAAGGCATAAAAAGAACTCATGTCTGGAGGCTGAGGCTGGAAAAATTCAAGGCAGACAAGAGGCAACTATGTAAAAGAGAAGATAATTAATCAGAGCCAAGGTTATCAGAGGGTAGGAAATTCTCCACGACCTACGTGTTTCGAAGTGGCGGGTGAATGCCGCTCGCAGACGCTGCAGCTCTCGAGCCCAACAGCCGTCGCTGGCAGAGACGGGAACTTCCCCCTGCCTTGCTGGAGGAGCTGCCGCCGGCTATTTCATCATCCACATGATAAAAAAGGTCAGAGGAGGGGACTGCGATCCTGAGCCCAGAAACCTTCAGGGCATCACTGCGGCGACTGCATATTACTGCTTCTGGGCAACGGAGGACTTGGAAGCTACTTAATTATCAGCTTGGAATCCTACTACTAAATGTGATTGAAAAATATTCACGTTTGAATGTTTTTGTGCTTTAAGGAGACTAATCTCTTCAAGTTCTTTGCAACCCCCAGCTCCCAATTTTTAACAGCTATACAGTTAAAAATTGTACCTACAGAGGCATAAGGTCTAAAAGCAGGCTAGCCATCGTGCTCCGGCTAACTCGGACACGTAGAATTCCTTACAGCAGAACTGGCATTACCAGACCACGCTCTTCATTCTATAGAGTTATCCACATTTTCTTCCATACGTGGCTGTTTGCGTTATGCCTCTTTACTCTTGTGAATAATTATTCTCATTACACTTCCCAGTTGCTGCAGCTGTGGCCTGTTCACAGCAGAAGCGATCGCTCCGGAGCTCTGCCGCCGCAGCATCACCCCGAAACGCAGAGCTCCCGAGAGACCGGAAGGTTTGGGGTTTTCTCCTTTCCTCTCCTCCCTGTCCCTTCACCGTCACTCATTTTCAGGGCAACGACACTGAAGTTTTAAAGCCTTTCTCAAACTCCACGCATCGATGAGCGCTGAGAATAGGACAATCAGCATTTAAGTTCAATGTTCAAGATGTTCTCGCTGCTCAAGCGGTTATTCAAGGCATCAGTAGAGAAAAACCTAATGAAGGATCTGGGCAGTTTTGGTCCATAGCCAGACCTGCTGTTTGGGGAAACCTTAACAGCAACCCCACTCGCCCAGCGGTGCCGGGGAGGAAAAGGGGGACAGGCAGCATTTTTACTGGCCACGCTCTGCTGCCATTGAAATTGGTGGAAGCTGGACCACCCACTCAGCTCAACAGCTTCTCTCTTGAAAACCTCACCTTAAATTTAATATCCAGGAGATTATTTTAAGGGGTGGAGGAAATGGGAGGTGAAAAAGGAACTTTGTGCAATTCTCTGCAACATTGAAAATAATGCAAGTCTTCTCAGAAAAAATGTACCAAAGAGGTAAAGCTGCTTAAGCTCTGTTCGGACTCGGGGAACAGCTCTAGACACCATTTTTTCCTGCGTCAAAACCAAAGCTGCTGTCATCTAAGCAGAACTTGAAGGAGTACCTTCTGGCTGGAAATTTATGGGCTTTGCTATATTAATTTCTCAGTTTGCTGTCTGCAGTTCCAGCTGCTCCTCACTCCAGGGATGCACCTGCAATGTGAACGGTCCTGCCCTCCACCAGCAGAAGAAACCCAAAATCTTAATTTTAAACCAGGTCCAGTCTATAGTCTTTGTTTTCACTGATGGAGGCTGAAACGGAGAGGTTTGAAGAGTGGTAATTAAGGTGGTTCTAGCAGATTTCAAATGCACTTTGTAAACCATTTTATGCCATGCAGATGCAGTAACGTGTTTTAGGTGAAAAAAGCATGCAGCGCAGGGATGATTAGAGCAGATTTTAAGCAGTTAAGAAAGGGTTAGACAGAGGAGTGAGAAATATTTCCAGCTTCGTTCCACATCTCATACTGTTACAAGGCTTAACTAACTGAATAGACAATTTAACACATATTTTGTATTTCCTCCTCCTGTTTTGCACCTGCCAGCAGTTTCTCCTTCTTTCTTAATGTTAAGTTTGATCATTAAATTATCATGACCAGACAAACTTTGTTCCCATTACTAAGTGTCCTATAAGTCTTAGACTTGTGTAACGGTGCTTTAAAAGAGCGTTTTACAGAGCTGGCTCTTACTAATCCTAGCTTCATCACTCCCTACTGGTAAAGAAGCCCCGTGTAGGCAGCATCTCCACTTTCAAATCGCTTTACATCACCAGAGCAGTCGGGCGCTCGTACAGGGGAACGTGGCTCGGTGAAGCACCACACACATCACGTTGGGAGCCAGACCCGGCAGAATTACAGCCAAGTCCTTCGCGGGGATTTGGTTTAATGCTCCTTCTGGTGAACGTACCGACTCCCAGACCGCGCCAGACCGCACTCGACACGGCAAAGCTGCACCCGCTGAGCGCGGCCGCCGCTTTGCACCACCACACCTCGCTACAGATGAAACGGTCAGCTTTGCGGTGTGTCGGAGCCACGCGCACGCTCTTTTCCTCCCGCTCCCCCTGCACTCCCTTAGGACGTTGTTAACCAGGAGCGAGAGACCTGCGGGACCAACGTAACTCGCAGCTTCCTAACGTTGCCGGGTGTCCTGAAGAACGGGGACAGGAACTGCCTTACCTCACCTCCTCCTTCAGACACTATGAAAAAGAAGCCTTAAGCACGTCATTATTATAATAATTACCCTTGTCTTTGGCACCAGCTCCTTTTCCTGACCCAGAAAATAACTATTAGACGTACCAGGCAAGCATCACGAATAACTTTTACACAAGAATACCTTCCTGCCCAGCGCTGGTGGCTGACAAGTGAACAGTTTGTGACCGGTATCAGGAAAGAAATTAAATTAAGCTCTACAGATTCACAGAAAGTTGATTTTAAATGCTCTCGTCATAATGAAAAACATCAGTTTAGACTTTGAACTGATCTCGCGCTGCATTTTCACGGCATCGGGCACCGCAGGAGCGTGACCCAAGGCTGGGCTTCGCGGACCATGGAGTATCATTATTAATAAGCAAGTGTATTTCCCTGAGCTCTGGAAAGTTTGTGAAAATATTTGTTTTTCCCACCTCTCCCCATATACAAAGGTTTGAATAAGCTTTAACAAACATACAAGCAAATAAATCCTTAATTAAAAAAAAAAAACAACAAAAAACCAACTTCCTGAGCTGAAGGCTTCTAAGTGACTTTGACAATCCCCAACCACCCAGGTATCGATGGAAGAAAGCGTAACCGAGATAAACACAGGCACGGCCAGCGGTGCCCGACCCCCCGCGGGGTCTGCACCGAGAACACCGGCTGCCATCCCAGCCAGGGACCTTCCCTACGGCGACAAGCGTTACCTGGTTTTCCTTTCCATTTCCAAAGGGCAGAAAGAGATTCCTGCACGTTAGCGCCGGCGAGCTTGCAACAACTTTTTGCTTTTGGGTTTGATGCTTAAACCGCCCCCCCGGGCGGCTGGCAGGGACTGCACTGACCACAGTGGTGGAAGATCAGACTGTTGGGAATACGCGGTTTTAACACGGAGTCACTCCTCTGCCCCCAATTACAAATGCATTGTCCTCTTTTTTTGGTTTTAATTTTTGCTGCAAACACACCTCGTACGTAACCGTTCACCTGCAGATTCTTCAAACACTGGGTCACACGCTTTGAGTGATGGTTGTTTTATTCTTTTATTAAATTGTGATTGGTACTGGTTATTTGGTGCGTCCAAACCAAAATATTAAAACTGCAAGCTAAGAGAGCAGCAACACAGCATATCCGTTGTAAACAATTTATTATTATTTTCTACCTCAGTTACTTACAGGAAAAAAGTCATAAAAAAGAAAAAAAGAAAAGCACAGATGGACTATTTACAAAAAATGAGAAAATTCACAATAGCCGAAATGTTTGCAAATCATGCACACTAAGACAAGTTCACAAAAGCAAAGCAATTCATAGCAAAAAAACCCAAACAAAATAATAAGAAGCCATACAGATTAAAAAAAGCTATTGCCTGCAGAAAAGTAAAAAGAAAACTAACCAATTATTACATCAAGCATCTTTAATGAAATGAACAGCATAGCCGTGTACTGTAGAGCCTTTGACACTGACATTTTAAACAAGTGGATTAACAAACATTAAAATGCATTACAGTTCTACTGTAAGCATGCAATTTACTTCTCACAAACTTATAAAACGGGTAGAAACACTTCAAGAAAACCAGAATTTAAATACGATGCGTGTTAGCTACCCAAAAGCCCAGAATCTGGTCTTGCTAAAAATGAAGCCAATGGATGGAGGCATCATCACGTAGTTTTGCAGCTTTTCTACGATTTGGGTGGAGATCAAGAAGCGCGATACAGCTTAAGCTAGCAGGGGAAAGCTCGTCCCGCTTGCCAAAACTGAAGTAATTTGCCCATGATTTGCAAAAGCAAAGTCAGGAAGTAGAAGCGACTGCACGGAGCGCGTGAGAGCATCCCGGCGGCAAGGCGAGGGGCGGCTACCGGCTGGGGCAGGGACTGCTGCGGCGCGGGCGGCGCGGGCGGCGCTTGCACGGTTGCGGCAGCTCTAGAAAGAGCCACCAACCCGAAGCGAAAACACGCGTGGGTCTGCTACGCCCGCAGCCGCCAGCGCCGCAGGGCCACACTGGAGGACACAGGGCACTCGTTTTGCTAATTAAGCCCTGCGTTGCTAATGATCCTAGCGACAGGAGACGCTAGTCTCGCTTCACCCTAATTATGATTTGCGCGACTGCTGAACGTCTCTACGTTAAAAAGCGCCAATCTCTCACTTTGGGGCTGCTTGTGAGACCCAATCATCAGTTTTGCTTCCCTGATAAAATTCTTTCTAAAAAGTTTGTGAGAAGTCATGCCTTTATAATGCCCCTAACCCCAGTCCTTGTGAGTTACATTCCAAGTGGGCATTAAAAACTCATAACAAAGCAGAGGAAAAAAAAATAAAAAAAAAAAATAAAAAGCAAACTCAAAGCAGTGAGGATATGGAGCCTTTAAAAAAATAAAAATAAAATAAAAAGTCCAGTCAATCAAACCAGCCAGTAAGAGCAGCAATTTTTCAGTGGACATTGATATTAAACATGGACCACCCAGGCTTTTTCTCTCTCTCTCTCTCATTAGCACTGTAGTAAACCCCGATTAATTTGTTATGCATCTTTAAGAACTAGTTGATAAAAATTATGTCTTGTGAAATCGGCAAATAGTCTGCAAAGTGAAATAAGAACAGAAATTAATAGATTAAACTGAAAAGATAAGTCCCAGAAATTAAAAAAAAAAGACACAGAAAGGGAGTGATTGCAATTAAAAAAAAAGAAAAGGCTATGTACTGAGTTATAAAGGCCTAGAGGAAAAAACTAACGGGATGGGAGAAGATAGAGCAGTCGCCAAAGAGACTGCGTGTGTCTCGCCCGTGGAGCAAGGGACCGTCCCCGGGCTGACAGCAAGCAGCGGAGGATGCGGGAGGGGGCTCGTCCAGGGGACCCCCCCCCAGCAGCTCCGGCAGCCGGTGCGCCCCGGTGCAGAAATGGAAACGCAAACCGGTGGATCCCAACATTTGTAGCCTCGTTTCACTTGGCCAGCAGTAAATACCAACAGGTTCAATTCAGGTGGGCATTCCATTTTCTTTTTTTTTTTTTTTTAAATTAAAAAAGTAAATAGCGTAAGCTGAGGAGGAACGGGAATAACGCCCACACGCCAGGTGAGGAGGCAGCGCGGAGCAGACCCTGGGAACGGGGACATCGCTGACTGCAATGGCACCCTCGGGGACAGCCCCGGCTCCAGCCCCCCTGCCAGGCTGATTTACTGCCGGCACCAGCGCGGGAGAACAGGCTGCCCGACACAACCGTGCTGGAGTAAAAAGCACCGCCAGGTCTCCCCTATAACGAACCACGGGAATACAGCTGTATATTTATGTGTCCTGTTTTATATGTATACTTATACATACACATCGGTTGCACCACCACCGCTGTGCAGGTACCGCGGGGCCGGGAGGCAGACGATGCTCTCGGGCACGCTGCTTGGGATGCTCCCGCAGAAAACGGCCGAGTATTTTTCGTTTCGAATCACGACACTGAGCCTTTGGGCGTGACAACTTACTAAAAAAGCAGATTTCAGATTTCTCTCCACTGGGGTCGCACGTGCTCCTATCTCCTGCTCCGAGCCACAGTCGTACCACGGGCCCCTCGGGCACTTCTGCAAGCGTCGGAACACGCGGAGGGAAGGGTCGGGGGTTCAGGCCCTTTGGAGGAGGAGCACTACGCGCTGGACCCACGCTCACGTATTCGTCCCGTGGCACCGAACCCCCTTCCCCACGGCCGGTCGGTCAGGCTGCCTACTCGATTCCTTCCCCGGGGTGTCTGGAGCAGCAGAGGGGCGAAAGGAGAGCGGGGAGAGCCCCGCGGGCACCCGAGACACGACAGGACAAACCGCGTGGAGCGGCTCTGACTTCCACCGCTGCTCCCGTGGCAGGAACGAGCGGTGCTGGCACATCCCCGTCCTCAAATCCTGACCTGCTCCCGACACGCTCCCTCGCGCCCCGAGCTCTGCTCCTGTGGTACGGGGCTCTCTGCCCCCAACGCTTGTCCCTCCAAACACCTGGCTCCAGGGAGGGGGACACCCCGTCCTGCCGGGGGGCATCAACCCCCTCGCGCCATGCCTGCCGGCACGGAGGGGTCCCGCGCCCCGCGCCGCTCTGACCGGTCGCGTTTCTGGAGACCGGAGTCCCGAGTCATCTGAGAAAAACCACCTAACAACTCTGTTCACGGTTCTGATCGCTGTTAAGGAATCAATTGTCTGAGCGGGAGGGGAGCAAAGGCCACGGGCAGGGAAATCCAAGCGAGGTGGCGGAGGGCTCTGAGCAGCTCCCCACCGCTGTGCTGCTCCCGAAGGCACAGCTGGTGCCCGCAATGAGATGCACCAGCTTTTTAGTGACAATCCGCTTCGATTTTCTTCTGCGTATTCAGTCTCTGCAAGAGACTGACAATAACTAGCAAATAACTGGAAGGCCCGTTTCGAAAAACCAGGCCCTTAGTAAAAATACACATAAGGAGGGCTGGAGTCAGCCGGTACCTCTGCTGTCAGCTGGCAGACACGTTCATTTTACACATGCTTATAATTAAAGTCATCTAAGCTCTGCCGATTTTCATCATTTAACTTATCAAAGGTGTCTCTCATTTAGCTGTCTTCATACGAATCAGCTGGTACAAGGCATCGTGAGGACCCGGGAGGAAAGCGTGAGACAAGACGCAAACGCCTTCTGCAGCCTCCTCCTCCTCCTCCCTTTCCTGACGGCCGCGATCCTGCCAGCCCGGACCTCTGCCCACCGGCTCCAGCCGCGCGGCTGCCCTGGCCCCACCAGCAGCCTGCTCCCCCCCTCCGCGGCCGCCCCGGCGGCTCCGCTGGCAGCCCTGACACCCGGGGGGGTCTCGGACCTGGCTCGGTTCGGGAGGGTGTAGCACGGGTGGGGAGGAGGCAGCTGAGCTCTACGCAGAGCCCTACCATCTGTGAACGGAAAAAGCCCCTCGCAGCACCGTTTCCCTTGGTGGCAGCAGTCCTGCAAAAACCAGCTGCACAGAAATTACCGTCCCAAGGACGTTGTTCGCCCTACGGACGTTACTAATACGTATGCATCCGATGCAACGCGTCATCCCAATGACCTAGTGCCGAACACAAGGCTGCATCTTCACCCCTGCGTGCCGCAGGCAGCGCCGAGCATCCCTCCGCATCCTCACCCAGCCGAAGCTCCCTTCCTTCCCGTGAGGGTCTTCGGTTTTCCTCCCGCACCCGCCGGTGCTCAGGGGGTTTCTCAGTTACCCCGAGCAGAGCTGTGCTCCCACCCCTCCCGGAATGCCGCGCAGGCTGGTGGGACCGCGACGAGCACGCTCAGGAATGTAATGCACAGCACGCCGGGGTTTCCTCGGCGCGGCGTCCAGGCGGGCTTCAGCTATGAGTAAGCCGTAAGCACAGCAGCGTCGCGTCGCTCGTTCGAGCTGCCCGGGAAACCCCAAGGCGAAAGGAAAGGAACCTGCCCTGCGCGGTGTCAGCCCCGCTGCGATGGGAAAGGGCTTTTCACCACCCCGCCGTGCCCCGCCAGTGTGCTGCGGCCCCCCCAGCCGGACCCAGCGCCGCGGCGAGGGAAGGGGGGAAACCAAACGGAAGCCAAACCAAAGCATCAGCAGGCGGCTACAAACTATTTCTGTGAAGGACACCAGAGACAGCGACAAAGAACACAGGAAGGTCGGACTTTTCACTCCGAGACTGCACTTGTAACGAACGTACACTTACCGCGGGAGAGTGTGGGAACGTGTGTGCGAGTCTCTGTGCGTGTGTGTGTCTGTGTATATCGCTATAATATACATGAAAGGAAAAACCCATCAAAGGGAGGGTAATAGCTCTTAAATTATCTCTGTTGCTTTATGTTTTAATTTAAGAAGTTTGTTTTCAAATAACCAGTACCAATTTACACGTTAGTAAAAATGTATTTAAAATATGTATATAGAAAGATCTATTTTAAAGTAGTAAAAAAACTTGTTGTTGTGTGAGATGCTCCCTGCAGACTTGCCTGTCTCAGCTTGCAGCTATGGATTTAAAAAAAAGGAGAAAAAAAAAAAAAGAAGGAAAGAGGGGAAAAAAGTAAATCTGCAAATGAAATGTACGTACCTGGGAACTGATAGCTGTAACTTGGGGCAAATCCAGGATATCCTCGGCCATACGTTGCAACAAAATTTGGGTAACCTTGAGCACAGAAAAGTTAAAAAAAAAAAAAAAGAGAGAGAGAGAGAGAAAGAAGCGTGAAGATTAATACAGGCTTTTTGTTTTTAAATACAACACAAAATGACACGGAGGATGAGTGAGACTCGATTCTACAGCAGGTATTAAACCCCAAGATTTAT
The DNA here is from genome assembly GCF_028858705.1 of Grus americana. Lineage (NCBI taxonomy): Eukaryota > Metazoa > Chordata > Aves > Gruiformes > Gruidae > Grus > Grus americana. Next base: position 11,401,391 of record NC_072870.1, read on the forward strand.
TCTGCTCATGCAAAACTGCAGAAAGGTTTCATTATTATCTCGAATAGAAACATCTAGAGCTGGCCGGCTTCCCGCTCACTCGCCTGTCTGGCTTTGTGCATGAGACCTGTCACTCCGGTAATTAACATGCACTTTGGTATCTGAAGTCCAAGGACTGTGCATACTTGTTAGCTGGAAGAGTAAATGCCAAATGCTAAGGCTAAACACATAACACAGGTTTGCTCTGACATTTGGAGAGCTTACAATGAATGTACTTTGCTTCACAGCTATTGACAGTTGGAGATTAAGGTAGTAGTAATTCTTTATCCTGGGAGTGTGAAGGACAACAGTTAACACATCAAAGAGTTAGAGGCAGCAACAGCAATGAGCCAGAGAGTCAAAGAGCTTTTAATTTTTCTGGAAAGTAAAACCCAGCTACGAGAACCACTTCCTATAGCAATTTCTGATACGCGCAGAAACGCGTCCAACCTCAGGCAGCTTTTGAAGTTTTATTACGCGAAAAAGACCACTCGAGATCATAAGGATGCCGAAGTAAACGCACGCAGAGGCAACTCTGCCCGCTCTAGCGCAGGGCTGGGCGTGAGGGGTGGTGCTGGCCAGAGGGCAGAGCCCTCGCAGGGCCGTGGGCGCGGGACGAGCGCCCGCGGGTGATGGACGGACAGAGGTACCACCGCTCGGGCGTCAGCCCCGCGGGTGCTCGGCCAAGGGCTTCGCCCTTACACAGGGCATGCCTCGCTGCCAGCACGGGCGGCCAGCGCTGACGGCCAGGGGAGAAGGGTTTCACCCTCCGGGCAGGTTTGTGCACGTGCTGGAGGTGACACTAGTCCCTAACCGCGCGTGGGCTGGCAGCAGCCACGGGGTCACACGCTGTGACCCCCCCCTGGTTTTAATTTCCCAGCCCTCATGCAGAACGGCTGTCCTCTCCGGTCCCACCGCCGCTGTTTGCCATGACCGGTTTGGCCGATGCCACAAGCTGTCCTCTACACCAAGGAGATTTCCTAAAACTGCAACCTCGCTTCTGATCCTCAGCGTTTCCTTGCTCGCTTTTCCGAAAAACAGGAATCACCCTGTGCAATTCCCGTGCAACAGACGCTGCACAACGTTCCCGCTGTCAGCGTCAGCCCAGACTGCTCCAGTCTCCAGGAAAGACCTCTCCAGACCAGGAAACCATCGCAAAAAGTTTGCCCTCGCTCCGTCTGAAGTCAGCAGGAATCTGGGCAGTGACGAGAGCAGCAGCTGGGCTGGACCCCAGAAGGGGTTTAGCAGCCGAACGGTCCTCCCGGGGCTCTGCTGTCTCCGCTTTTATTTATTCCTTAACATACTCGCACATCGTACAGCTATTTTTCTGCCGCAGCAAGTCCCTCCATTTCTGATTAGATTTATATATACATATAACGTCCTATTAACCATAATCTAAAACTGGAAGATAAAAATGCTTGGATGAATTTTGATGACAGGATTAAGCAGTGCCAGGGGAAAGCAGCCCTGCGATCCCAGGACAGCACGCTGCGGCTTTCAGCGATATGTACACACCGCTTAGCCCTTGCGTATTTATTTCACAGCTCAACAGCCTGATTCCCTTAGAAATTAATCACCTCTGTCATTAAATCAGATCTTTCAGAGTTAAGCTTTACAAACCTTTTTTCCTTTTTTTTAAAACAATAATATTGATAAATGGATTGTTTGCTAAGTAAGTAGCGCCATTAACACCACTGCAAGCTCCACCATGAAAAAAATCACTCTGCGGCGTCCGACTGCAGCCCCTCTCCTTGCCAAGTGGAAAAATTAAGGTTTATTCCGATTTGAATGACTCCAAAGCAGATCTGCCCGCTCAAGACTGTTGGGGCTGCAAGGGACAGGCGCCGCCTGAGGTCTGCGCTGGGGAGCGGGGGCTGCAGGCGCTGGTCCCCGTGGCACCGGCCGGACCGGCACGGAGGGGGATGGCTTGCGTGCCCGTGGTGTTTGTGGAGCCGGCAGCGCGGTGCAGGATGCCATCTCTTCCGCTGCCCCGGGATGCTCTGCGGGGCCGGGGATGCTCCTGCCCCGGTGGTTTGCGTCCAAAGCCAGGGCAGCGTGCAAGCGCGGCAGCAGCCCGGCTCCCCCGGCCAAGCCTGACGGCACCGACGGAGCTGCCTGGGGGGGCTCTCGCCTGCATCGCCAGCGCTCAACGCTCTCTAGGTCAGGCAGATGAAATCATAAATTTATAATACAACATTACTTCAATTTTCCTCTTCATTTACTGCTGCAGTGCCCAGCTCTGCTCTAACGAGTCAAAGCCCGATCCGCGCAGGGGAAATTGCCTGGCTGAATATCAATAGCGCATTAACACCATGCCCATGTGGATGCTTCATCAAGCCAAATTATGGCCATGCTGACCTACCCACCATTTCCATTAGATGCCATTCTCATCCTGCACTGGGCACCGAACTGTTTATTTGCTTCAGCAGTCCTGGGGCATGATCAATCTCTCTAATTATCTCTTGCTGCTAAACCAAAAATCCAAGTTTTGCCTGGATTACCTGCTCTGAAGCGCAACCCTCCTGTCCATGGAAGCAGAACTCAAACCAACAACCAAGACTCCATCCCACCAGCACCTCCAGAGGGAGAAACAGCTGCTCTGCTCCAAGCGGGGAAGCGTCCACAACCACTGAACCAGGCAACGGAAATGTCTTTTCCTTTTCAATCGTGGTGATCCAGGATGGCCAAAGCTCATGGTTAATATGTGGGAACGCTGAGCACGTTGGGGGCTGGGGACCTCTACTTTCAAAATTAATTCAAATGTTCCAGTAAATGCAAGAAAATTATTTTCTCCCAACGTTGTTCAGAGCAAGGAACGCCAGGTCCTTTGCAAGGAAAGGTAGGGTCCTTCTGCCGAAGCATAGTCCCATGCTGCAACAAAAATGCTCAGGGTCAAGAGAAATGTGCTGTGACCTTGACAAAAGCACCTGTGGCACCAGGGAATGCAAACCAAAAGTCATCTCCTACAGACACAGGGGGTGGTCACGTACTGGGGAGCACCTATGGAGAAGAAACACATCTGCCGTAGAAGCGTCTCCCTTGGTCCACCAACGTTGACCTACCTCCTGCTTCAAGGGAGCAAAGAGCTAAGCTGAAGGTGGCCGCAGCTCTGCGTCCATCAGCCATGGGTGCTGCTGCGGGGGGTCGGGAGGTTGTGCCAGCCTGTGCTAACGAAGGGCTCCCCTTCCCGAATCCTGCCTCAGAGCCAGCTGCTACTCTGTTAAACAGAGTCTGATGGTAAAAGGAATGACTTTCTTTGAAGGGCACAAGCTTCTTTTATGCATGAGTTGAGCCTACCTAGCTTGAGCGCGTGCAGCAGCGCAGAGCCCCGGCCCGCCTCGTGCAGCGACGTACGCAGCCTGCTAGAGACCTCCTGGAATCTGCTCTTCGTATCAGACATCGCTGCGGCACTCTGGGGGTGTAAGCTTTATGGGCCGAGCGCTCCTGCCTCTGGAGGGGTTTGCAAGTTAAAGAGAGCCCAACTTTAATATTAAACACCAGCAAGGCTAAGACGCCCGTCGCCAGAAGAAACGCGTGCTGCGGGGCCGCAGCTCAGATCAAGCAGCGCGGCAGTCACCTCCGGAGGCGGGCATCACCGCCGGGACCACCGCAATGGCGGCCGCGACGTCCCCGACGCAGAGAGCTGCTTCAGATGGGAGGGCAGAGAGAGACAACCTCCTATTAATGTTGCTCCTCAGTTGTTTTCCTCTTTTGTCTCTTTTTTTCAAATTTTCAGGTACAGACCTGAACGGAGGGCAGAAAGCCGTGGGGCAGCACAGCAACACCCCCACGCCCACGGGTGACAGGGCTCCTGGTTTGCACACCAGGACCAGGTGACAGAGGCGATGCTTCTGGGCGCAATGGCAAGCTTCTCGGCCTCCGAACCGCTCCTGCTCAGGTGCGGACGTGTGCGTTGCCTGCTGGGGGGGACACGGTGCCTGTTCCCGAGTGTCCACGGGGCTGGGGGGGACACGGTGCCTGTTCCCGAGTGTCCACAGGGCTGGGGGGGACACGGTGCCTGTTCCCGAGTGTCCACGGGGCTGGGGAGCAGCTCTTTCTGCCAGGTGGGCTGCCAGGGAGAGCGAGCACTGGAACTGAACCCACTCCAGCCCGCTCTTTATGCTGAGCGACTAATTAATGTTCCTGATCTCCCCTGAGACCCCGTGTGTCCCATCAGCAGACCGAGCCCAAGACAGCCCAGAAGCAATCCTGGCAAAAAGCTCAGCCTGCCCGTGCTCTTGGAGTCAAGAAATCCTTTCAGAAGAACACTTTAATTTTGTTCCAATCAACCAAATCATCACAGAAGCGGCTGCCTACGCACCTTTAGACCCCGGCTGCTGCAGGCTCCTCGGGGAGGCTGTGATTAATGAAAAAGACCAACTTCCTTAATAGCTTTGGAGGGAGTCGCTCCCCGCTCTTTCCTTTGGATTGTCTCGTGCGTTCGTTCCTCCGATTCCCTCCTCTGCCCATGAACAGCATCTGGAGAAGGTGACCTTGAACACGGGCTTCTGGAAACAGGTATAAAAATCCTTCAAGAGCAGCCCCAATCGCTCGGTTTCAGTCCGGCCAGGCATCTAAGAGGAACGGGGTAGGGCCGACACCGGCCGCCCGGGATCTCAGCAAAACACTCGGCTACTGCAAACGCTGCCTCCGGCGATACGTTACTCCATGCGCCTCGTTGTCTGATGGGTTAATTATGCCCCTCTCCCTGCGGGGACGGGGCCCCACCACGGGCCAGCAGCTGCCGGGGAAGGAGAGATTCGGGCTCCCTGCTGAGCCGCTGCCCATCGCCCCGTCCCAGCCTTGAAGCCAACACTTACAGGCAGCCTTTGAAACCGGGGATTTCTAATGGCCGGCCAGCCAGCTTTGCTCTCATGAGTTGCAATTTCCTTGTTCAGCACTTAATTATTTAACACGGTGCCGCTGTAGCAAGCGGGAACTCGGAAGACAAAAAACCCAGCTAGAGCAGATAACGAAGCATCTGGCCTTCAACACGAATCAATCACTAATTCTGAGCAAGTCACCCTGATTTGAAATCTAATAAGAGCACATTGCGAGACCGGCTGGAGCAGAGCCGGTCGGGGTGACCCGACCCACCGCAGCGGGATGGGGATTTGCCAACAGGCGTCCGCGGCACTTGCTCTGCGCAGAAGCAGATCCGCTGGCTGACGGCTTCTTCCCTTCCTTCTCGTGGCTTGAAAGCACCTTCTTCCAGAGAGGCAGCCCCGGTGGGAATGCCTGACGCTGCACCTGAGGGCTGAATTTTCCCTTCCCGGGTGGATCCCGGCTCCATTCACTCCTTGCCCGGCTGGAAGGAGAAGGGTTGAGGCCACTCTGCCCGTGGTGAGCAGAAGAAGGATGCTGCCCTGGGTCTCTTGCTGGCCCGGGCGCTCTCCTCCGGCAGGGACGGGGCAGCCAGGCTGCACGCACCACCTCCACCGCCCCAAACCTCGGGCACCACGAGCGGAAAAGAGAGAGAAACAACAGAAATAAAGCACATACGCTCAAGCACGCTGGGAACACACAGGTAATGAAATCACAGGCTGACTAGAAGAAGATAAATATTTTAAGCATAAAATGTAATTTCCAAACACTGTGGGGCAGGGTGGCGGTGGAGTGTGGGGACAGAAAAATAGATGATCAGCTGAAATAACCGAATTACGCATCCCAGAAATGGATTGCTCCAGCCACACGAACAGCAGTACTATTAATTCAGAGATAAAGCAAACATGGCAGGAAAGTTTTCCCTATCAAATCAAGCGCTGCCTGAAGTCAGACATCGCAGCGTAACAGCCTGATACTCGTAGGAACCGAGTCCTCTGACCTGACGCCCACTCCGGGAGCCCTGCGGTCCTCCAGCATCTCGGCCAGCCCGGGGACCTGCTGGGCAGAGCTCAGGATGAGCCAGCACCAGCTTCCAGGGCTGGTTTTTGTGTTCAGCTCCTGGGATCGTCTAAACCCGGGACAGCAAATTCAAAGCATCCTGGTGGGGCCACGTACCGGGCTGGGAAAGGCTCATTTCCGCCTGGGAACGCCTCCAGCTGCCCTCTCGTTCCTGCGTGCTTGAGGGACACAGCAGGTGACAACTGAGGGACAGTCCGGTGGTACAAAGGGAGCAGACAGTTGAAAATACACGGGCTTCTACAAAGATACGTTGGCAACGGATTAGCAGCATTGTGGCTTAGTAAATCTGAGGACAGAGTATCAAGCAAGGGGTTGTCGCATTATATAGAAAGAACTATCTAGGCAGAAACAAATGAGAACCAATTATAACTAAATAGACCTCATGCACAAATAGAATTTTGCCATTAAATATCATTTATCCCATTTAATTAGTGTTTTCTGGACACAATACTCTGGACTAAAATACCGTTCCATCTCCTTGAAACTTGTAATTATTGTTGCGACCTGTACTGTTACGCATCTCCCTGCTTTCTCCATCTTGCATGCCATTTAAGAACCGGCAAGATTTTCAATTATCTATGCTGAACTGTCAAAGATACCTTTAAAAGAAGGGGAATAATGTGTGACTCAATTCCTCTAAAAAAGGGGAGAGATCATTTTTAGTCAGAATGAACACACTGCATCTTTCATCATTCTATTTTTGCGAGTAAAACAGCCTATTTAAAACATCCATTTAAATGCAAATTTTTATATTCCAGGAAGAAGGTGGGGGGGGAAGTTAATCATTTACCACAGACAGGATTATTTTCCCCACTCCACCCCTGCTGAAGTTTCGGGCTCGCACCCACACAGGAGCAGGGATTTGCTCAGCCCTGCGCCTTAAGCGTTCCGAAATCAGGGAGACAACACGGGAGCCGCTGGCTCCGGGAGACGTGCGGTGGCCACGGCACTTACCCAACATTCCCATCCCTAGCATAAAAGCGTCCATGGTATACGGTAATCCACGTGCCCTTCCTCTCGTCCCTGGTGGAAACATCACTTCTTTAGGTTGTGCTTTCTTACATTCTACCTATTGAGCAGAAACATGTACAAATGAGATGCAAATGAATTCCATGTAAATGTCAAATGCAGAACTGATCTACTTAAGGGGGGGAGTTTTATTTTTAGCATTTGCCTCCCCACACCGGCCCCCCCCCCCCAAAGGTGAACTTTAAGAATAGCGTAAATGGATTTAAAAGAGCAAACGTGTACGTCTCTCTCAACACACACAGCAAAACCCCACTGTAACGACGACAGAAACGCTGCTTTAAGAAGTTGCCGCGGTCCTGGAAGGAAAACCTGTGCTGCGCTCCCTCGCGATGGTACTCCGTGGAATGAACGGAGGGAGGGCTCCAGCACAGCTCTATTGCAATCGATAACAGAAAATGACTCTCGGTGATCATTACAAAAAGCTCCTTTTAAAATAGGAATAAAGAATCAATATTTCTACCCAGCAGAAAATTTCTGTGAACCCTATTAATAAACGATCTGCATTCTTTCACTTCCAGTTACTCCCGCTGCCTTTTGAAGTTGCTTAATGCCACCCGAGCCACACCGCGAGCCCCCACCAACGCCTCGTGAGAGGCGGCGAGCCAGCCCGGCCGGCGGCTGCCGGTTCCCAGCCTCTTTTGGGATGGGAAAAGGGAGAAATAAAGCACTTTTTCCACGTTCTCCTGCCCTGGCACTGCCGACTCGCGCCCCGGCCGGCTGCCCCTGCACTGGTGCCGTGGCCGTGCCGTAAGCCCAGCCGGAGCCAGCTGGAGCTATCCCGGTGGACGCGGTGATGGGGGCTCGGGAACGGGGCTGCTTGGCGTGGAGGGTTCACAGGGTCGGCTCCGAGCAGGGTTGCATCTCCCGCATCGCCTCCATCGCTCGCACAAGCAGGCAAAGGCGGGCGTGCGCCCCACGTGCAAGCCGGCAGCTACCCCCGGCAAACGCAGGGACGTAGGATAATACAGCTAAACGTCTCGGTGCCTAATAGCCCGATCGGTGACTGTGTGTTCATTGTCTTATGAAAACCAACCGCCTGTTCCTAGGCAACCCGATCAGTGAAAATTTCAGGTTTATACAATTTTCATTTAGGTAACATAAAGGTTAACTGACTGTAATGGGAGTATTTTAAACAAAACCACCTACTCCTCCCCTTTCTGCTGCAAACCTCCACAGCCCGTATTTACTTTGCTTGCTTGCAACACTTCCCGAAGCTGCAATGCTCAGACACTGCCAACGCTGTCAAAACACGCGCTTCTTGCAAAACGAGCTGCCCCAACCCAGCGAAGTTCGGAGCAAAATTCTTCTGGAGTTCCTCTTTTGCTACTTTTCAGCCAAGAAGCGTTTGGGCCCTTGCAGGAGGCAGTGGGAGAAGGGCAGAGAGGGACCGGGGACGGCTGGAGCGGGGACACGCGTGTGCACAGCCCGCACACCGCTGCACAAGGGCAACGGAAAACGGGCGAGCAGGAGCCGGAGCAGGAGCCAGAGCGGTGTTGAAGAGACCCGCTCCTCGGACATCCCAAAACTCGGGCACAGCCACAGCAGGGCCAGCGATTCCCCCCGTCTCCTCTTCAGCGCTGTCGGGGCAGCAAGTCCGGGAGAGAAACATGCCGGTGAGAGCCACAGCGAGGACCGGTGTGTCCTCCAGCCAGGGCCACCAACCGGCACACCCCCCGCACACCCCCGCACGCCCACGTGCACACCCCCGCCCACGCACACGGACAGACTCCTGCAGGCACGCGATGGTGCAGACACACTACCGAGCGTGCGACGGAGAGCCCCACACTGCCTCGCGGCGTTCCCGGGCCCTGATATTCAGACCGAGACAGAAAAGCAAACAGGAAACTTCCCATCACTGAATCCATCGAGCTCGCACACGGAGGCGCTGCTGTCGGAGCGGGGCTGGGGACGAGGACCGCGCAGGATGCGTGTCCCTGGTGCCCAGCTCCGCTGCCGCCCCGTGGGACAAAGCCTTCAGAGCTTCCCAGGGAGGCTTAAGCCTGAGCCCTGACGGTGGGTTTCAGCCTAACTGGGCTGTGTGCCTCCCCGAAACCTCGGTGCCCCCAGAACCGCCCCCAGCCCAAAGCCGGCAGCCTGCCGCCACCTCCCCTCCCCATCAACCGTCCCCGAGAGCCCAGGGTCGCAGCCAGCTGGAGACGCCGAGCACCAGCCTCCCTCCCCGCCGCCTTGCACGACAGCTCCACAACATCCTCCGAAGCCGTCCTTTGCTTGTCGTTAATCAGAGGGGCGTTTAACGGGAGCGTGCCAATCTCGTTTCTCCAGCCACATGACGGGGGGGTGGTGGGGGGGTGAGCACCAGAACTGTGTCATTCCATTTCGCAACCACATTTTTTGGGTTCGCCACCGCTCCAAATGTCACGGCGGCGTTGGTTACACCTCGCAGCCGCTCGCGCTGCAAACAGTCAGGATGATAAAAACAATCTAGCCCGGCTCAACGGACAATTAACAGGAAAATGAAGTTTGGATTAGCACCGTTAGAAACAATAACCCAGTAATTAGCTTTTGCAACCGCAAACCAGCCTACCGCTGCTCTCCCAGAGACTAGCGTAATTTATGATTTTCACAGCACACGAGGATATAAAGGGAATGGCAGTGAGCTGCAAAGAAGTTTTAACTGGGATTTAAAGGAGAAGAAAAAGTCACCAGTAGGAAAGAAAAATAATTCCTAAGCCTTTGTAAACAAATATACCCCGTATCGAGGGTAAAAATATTCTCTGTGTTCCAGCACAGACTCTTTCCCCCCGGGAGGGACGACGTGGAAGATACGTGGCCAGGCGCCCTGGCCCCGCTCTGCACCCCTCGGGAAGGGGCAGCACGCCGCGGGTGGATTTCTACGCTCCACGTGCGGCAACGTCAGGCCCCGAGGTGCTCCCGACGAACGGGAAGGCGGGAGGTGAAGCACCACGTTAGCGGACCGGCGGTGGCCCTGGATGGTGCCTCTGCACCAACGCGGGCAGCACATGCGGAAGAAAGGGGCCAGGCTGGTTTTCTGCAGGACGGGGAACGGGATGGAGACGGCCGTAACCGTCCCACAGCCGCGGTTACCGCGAGGGTCCAACCCTGGAGGCAGCAGGGATGTCAGGCATGTGCTGGCAAAGCGCAACGTGCAACGGGGCTTCTCCAGGAGGGAATGCGTCTGGATTTACGAGTCAGTGCTGAGCTCTGCACCGAATCACCCCCAAGAGCCCGCCCGATGCCGGTACTTTGTACGTAAATCTGGATCTTGCACAAACTTTCAGTTCAGCATTTCTGTACATCTTAATAATTTCCAGATTTTTTTCCACCTCCCCTGTACGAGGGGAGCAGCCTAACAAAGAAAGTTTTAACTCTAAGGCTAAAAAAAAAAAATAAAATAAAAAAAGCAGGGAAACTAAAATTCACTATTTTTGTTTAGTCTAGTTTGGAGAATTAACATTACACCGGGGTACGCCTGGGTCAAGCCGAGCAGTCAAAGCCACTAGAACCCAGGATGGCTGAGATGGGGAGTGAAAAGCCTCTTATACCCAGCGCAACAAAACAGGCTGTCAGCTCTCAGCACCAGGATGTCTCGAAACCCCCGTGGCTAACAGCTTTCCAGGGAAACCAGGGCTGTTTTGAGGAAAGCAGAATGCGCGCGCATTCACAATGCACAAAACCCCGTTTTACCACCCAAAGACAAGGCAACTTTGTCTTGCCAGCAACGTGTGATTCACAGTTAGCTGAGATTCGATTACCATGGGGACTCCGTGTCGTTCACGCCACGGCGAGCCAAAACTAACGCTCCTCTAACAGAGAAATCTGCATTTGCCCAGTCCTGCCGCAAAGGCAGGGCTACGCCAGGCAACAGAAGGGAGGTACAGGCGTATTTAAAAAAATGCATTAGATGATCGACAAAGGTGGGGTGGGGACAACGGGATGCCATGTCCTCAGACCGTAAGAGGAGAGTTCGGCAGCTACGGGCGAGCAGAGGAGTCTGCCAAAGTTTCTTGCGATTCCTGAGCTCGGTTTGTCCCCACGCCACCTCTAACCCCCAGCGTCGGGCAGCTCCTTGTCCTGTTCGGGCTGCAGAACCCAGCCGCCCTTGGGGAACCTGGCGAGGGCGGCGTCGCGGTGCGGCTCACGACCTGCGGCGTTTAAAGCCAGAGCAGCGCGTCACCCAACCTGCACGTGGTCCGCAGAGTCCTTCAGCTGACGGATGGGGGTTCCAGACCTGCACCTCCGCCCCCTCCCCAGCACCACAAACGCCGTGACGCCCTGGGTAGCTGCCTGCCCAGCAGGGGCTCCCAGCACCCTCCCTCCGGCAAGGAGCGCTCGCACCATCGGGCCCCTCGCACGACAGCTCACCCACACGCGCTCTCCCACAACCACCAGCCACGTGTCAGGCTCCCGCTCTACAAGCTGACGGAGGGATCCCGCGGCAGGAAACAACGAGCAGCGATGCCGTCCTGTGCCCGGCTGGCCCCCAGATCCCCCGAGTCAGGCACGCGGTGAGCCTCGGTGCCCGTACGCCCCGTTCACGATGGACGACAGCTCCCTTTTGGCAGGTCCTACGGACGTGCAAATGAAGGGACAATCCCAGCTCCAAAGAGTTTCCCAGGGAGTGCAGTACGGTCCTTGAACTGGAACTGCTGCATTTAATTTCTGGCCACTGGAGGTTGTTTCTTAACTCGTTCCTTGCTTTGAGTGTGAAACCAGGACTAATGCCCCCATGGAGAGCTGGGAGGGGTGGCAGAGCTGCAAGGCTTGACGAGCTGGCGTGCTTTGCAGATTTGGGACAAAAGCGTCAAAACGTGCTTACAGCACTGAACCAATTTCCTCACCAGGGAGAATGGTGATTTCTGGATCCAGACTAAGCCCATAACAAAAATCCCACAAAATCCCACCATGGGAGAAAGAAACAGCCCCGGGTGCCCTGCGGCGTCAGAGCCTGTTTGAGCACAGCCCAACGCTTGTCACCCGCCCCGGTGTCGGACTCGGGATCCTGACTTCAGCGCAAAGCGCCCGGGCCAGGCATGGCTCATCACACCGCTCGCCAGCACTTCTCCCACCGTACCTGTGACGTGACCGACTCCGTCCCAGTGGGAGCTAAAGAAAAATAAATTACTCCATCACATTTCTTTCCCAGCTGCTTTTGCACCCCCTTAGAAAACCAGGTTTCTCTTTGCGAAGCAGCCTGCTCGCGTCGGAGGAGCAATATTCTGGGAGTAGCTTGTTTGGGTTTTAGTTGTCCCCCCCTCCGCAATGTCTGGAGAGCATCTTTGGCCTCCCACGTAAATTCCGAGTTTCATTTATTAAATACCTCACTGGCATTTTCTTTCCACTTTCACACTGCTCGTTTAATATTACATTTGACATTCTAGGCTTTACGGATGGCAACAGAAGCAGAATGGGTGGGCTAAAAATAGCCTGCCAGGGAGACGGGAGGCTGGAAATAGGCTCGCGAACAACAGCAGCCCCGCTACCCTTCGCTCACCGCCGCGTTTTGGGAAATGACAGCGTTCAGACGAGGAAAAAACGAGCTCAGGGCGAGCCGGTGCCCGCGGAGCCGCTGATGCCCCAGCTGAGCAGCCCGGGGATGGGGACGGGGTGTCCCTGTCCCAGCCCGCCCAGCGGCTCCAAACCCCACCGCCCGAGCGGGGGCTGCGAGAACCCGTCCCCTTCGCGGCTCAACGCTAGAGGGGGACGTGTGAAAAACGAAGCAGGGGTGGTCAGTCTCCCAGGGCGCTGCGGAAAGTACATCCGTGCCTAACTCTGCCCCCAGCCAGCTGGGTGTCACCTCCGGCCACCTGTGCCCGCTCACTGTCACACACACGTGCACGAGCTCTCCTGCCCCTGCACGGGTTTGGTGATTAACATGCAGACACATCAGCGGTACGATGAGTCAGTCCCAAGACAGGATCACGTCTCATCTCCTCTCTCGTGGGCTGCTTTTAAAATTAGTGCTGTGGAAGAAGTGACAAGAAGAGAACGCTCAAAGCATCGTGGCACCTGGATCGCGCGCCGGGCAGGCACCGAGAGCCGGGAAGAGCATCTGCGACAACAAAACACGTACAGCCTGCGCTGTTCCTTTTGCTCTTTGTGACGTTCCTCGAGTGTTTTCGCCCTGTCCCATCCTCCACGTTACCCTGCGTTACCTTCCCGTGCGGCCTTTCCTCTGGGAAGAAATCCTCCCAACGACTGTCCCACCGCTCCTCCCCTCGCGGGGGTCTGCGATCGGCCGGGTAAGATTCGTACAGCGCAGGAGCGCAGCTGCTGCTACGAAGCAGCAAACGACGGGCTCTGCCCCGCGGCTGGCGCCGCATTTGCCGGGACACACCAGCACCCTGCTGCTCCTTCCAGCCGACATCCAGCACCTCCCCAGGGCAACGCCGGGCAGCGCCGACCTGCGTCAGGCGAAGGCTGAGCCTTCTCCAGAGAAAGACCTTTTGCGTGAAATAACCAAACCTGCGGCGTGTGACACGACCGCGATGATGCGGTAGGAAAATCCTGGAGCTCTTCCCTCCCACCTGACAAATCTCACCTAAATTTACATTCCAAGCGTTTCTAATTTGCTGCTGGGTCTGTCGTCTGGATGCTGGGGTGGGGCTGGTTGGGGTTCGTTCTTTTTGATTTGTTTTAAGGCAGATCAATCAGCATTTAGTAACTACACGGGGGACGGAGCCTCCCCCGCAACCCGCACGTGTCTCGGGCGAGGTATGGCCGGTGGCAGGAGGCGGCGGGGGAAGCAGCGAGATGCTCGGACAGCGCAGAGGCAAAGCCCGCGGCACCGTCGAGAGGGAGCAGGAGGCTTCCCGCAGCGCAAGGGCAACTGCCCCGGCCCTGCCACCCCGCCACTCGGTTTGCCAAGGGGACCCTTACTTTTATCTCAGATGCATATTGCAGCGAGGAACAATATGAAGAATATTATTTCAGTGCCCTGGGAAAAATTAGCAAGTCAAATATTGAATCAGGCCTCCAGCATATGCCAAGGAGATTGCTTTGATCTTATCCACACTAAAAGCTCTATTATTGAGTTTAAAGTCTGTGAACACGTATCAGACCAATATACAATGCATATCCGAATACACATTTGAGAAGCAAAGGATGTTTTGACAAAGGGAAAAAGAATATTTTAGCCGAAAATATCAAAGTTGCTGCATCAATTGATATACAAATGCCCTTTTTCATCTGGCTCAGCGGCTCTACTGACAGGGCAACCCGCGACCTGGCACCTGATTGTCATTTAGGAGAAACTTCACCCAGGTCTGGCTCCTGCCTCGGGCCCGGGTTGAAAGCCATCGCGGCTCGACGGCAGAGCCACGACTTCCTGGGGAAACACAGTCCAGCGGGCAGCAGCAACGTCAGAGCAGCATCAGGAGCTCGACCAGAACGGCTGTTTCGGGAGCGCACGGCCTGAGCCAGCTCCCCCAGCCCGCTGCCCCCCCGGAAAACCCCGGACGCGGCCGGTCGGGAGAAGGGGGCTTCTCCAAGGCTGGTCAAGCGGCTGAGCTGGTTAATCCAAACCCTGCCCCGGGGCGGCTGCCTGAGCCTGCAGACAGCGCCTGTGCTCGCGGGGGGACGGACGCCCGTCCCGCTGGTGGGGGTCAGGACTCGGCACCCCGTCCCCCCGTCCCCATCACGGGGTGCCCGGCGCCCGGCTAACCTCACGGGGAAGGTTGTCCCCAAGGGCCAGCACCCAGGCACGTGCGGCACGTGTCTGCGCAAAGGGGGAGAGCTCGCTGCCGCCCGCCCGCCCATGCGTGCCGCGGAACAAAACCAACTTACCATTTTATTATTGATTTCGTGGAAATGAATTTCACAGACTTTTTCCACCACGTCTTCATTTTCAAAAGTTACGAAGCCAAATCCTATTTAATACAGAAACAAAAAAGGGAAGGGGGAAAGGAAAATATTAGTTAAGTTAAACGGATTTCATTTTAATGAAGCATTACTTAGCCATTGGGACTTCGGAAAACTTTCATAAAAATATGTACGTGTAAATACACCTGCTGCCTATGGAGCTGCTGCTGAACTTATCATAGACTAATGGAGGGAAGAAGCATTGTCTCGGGGAAAATGAATATGGTTCTGTTCCAGCTCTTCCATAGGATTTAATGGAGAATTAAAACCTCCTTATGGATTTTTTGATCCATCCTGCAGAATTTAATGGATAGTTACACCCTGGTTACACGGATGGCTCAGAAACTACAATAAGGCTGTATTTTCTTTTACACCTTATAGGTTTTTAAGAGCAATCTCTACGAAACCCAATTATATTTCTATGGAACCATATTGATTTTATCTCTTGTTTAATTCCACGGGACTTCTCCATTAGAGCCGACTCATTACACGACCCAAAAAAATAAAAATCCAGGAAGATAGAAGATGATTCCTCATTTACCCCTAGCGAGGAAAAAAATACTAATGCTTCCCCAAAGCAGCAGCATTCGCTTTGATTGCACCAACCGTCCCTGCTGCTGCGTGCCGGAGCCAGCGGCGCAGCCACCGCAGCTCCGTCCCGCACGGATGCAGCCGGCCCCGCGGGTCAGCCGGGCTCCGGAGGCGGTTATTTGTCCCTTTCTTCCTGAATTGCTTCCTCTAATACCTCATCAGGACATCCTGAGGCCTCTGAGAAACCATTATGTTTAAGGCCTCTGATCTAATCATTCCTCTCTTCTGGGCTGCTGCTTCAAAGGAGCCGTGGATTTGGGCTGGTTTAGGGTCGTTTGATGCCTGCTGCCCGCCCGTAGCTGTACGCTGTATTTGCTCTGCTGGGGCCACGCTAAAGAAATCTGGCAGCCCACCACAGCGACACACAGCCACGTTCCCTGCTCATTCCTTAAAAAAAAGATTAATGGAAAAAAGAAATCAAGCTAACGAACAAAACCACCCGAATGTGCTACATTTCTGGCAAAGGCTTGATGAGCCAACATCGACACCAATTAAGCTAATGAAATCTTAAAAATGTAACAACAGGATGAACTTCATCCCCCAAACTGCGCTGAAAACGCTGCCGGACTCAACGCTGGTGAGACGGCACGTGATGTCTTCAACAAGCCAGGGTCCGCGCCAAACCAGCCGGGGCTGGGGCGTCCCCGGCAGCAGCCTTTGCCCTGGCTGGGGCGACGGGGGAAGGAAGAGAGACAGGAACCCAACGCTGCCCGGCGTTACTTTCCATGAATAGTTTTGCTCAGCCGTGCACAGCAGAAAAGCGGTTTTGTCTTTGCCGACTCCGAAGGAGCCGGCTCCCGTCTGCCACCGGCCGTGCGTCCGTCCATCCCGCACCGCCCGTCCCGACCCCGGCTGTTTGGGAACAGAAACTATACGGGGTTCTGGCAACCTACAGGTACAAGACACATTTTGCAGGCTACAATATTTGAAGCTCTAAAGCACGTTTCAAGGCGAAGTCCAAGCAGCTCCCAAGCAGCTGGCTTGTTTGGGAATGCACAGTACACGCAGCTCCATCCCTCTTTGGACTCTCTTCTTGGGGGAAAACCCACCAGAAATGGTTTCTAGATCTCCTCCAAGGCATAACACATCATCCGACAGCACGTCACGCTCAAACCCAGCGCTCGGAGCGCTATTTTACTTTGCACTTAAAGCATGTAGCAGCTTGAAGTATTTTACTTAGTTAAGTCTTTCATTTGCCTTCTAAATTACTCCATTTAAATCTACCTTAAACAGACCTGCAGTTAAAACTAAAATTTTTGTGGTTAACTGGCTGAACACGGCATCCCAGGAATCCCGGAGCACGCTGCGCCGGGCAATTACCGGAGCTGGGAGCAGCGCGCCGCCGGGGACCAGCTTTGCCCAGCGCAATGAGACGGCCAGTCCGGGTCTACAAGTCATTAATTGTTTGAGCACCAGCAACATCTTCATCATTAGTAACTCATTAGCAAGTACTGCAGTCGAGGATTTCTCTTTCAACTTTTGTCAGGTCTCACTGCCAGGATGGAGGAGAGAGAGGGAATTGAGAGGATTAGCCTTAATGTGCGTAACCCCGCGGGAAAGCCCACTGCAGTCGTTACACATTTGGACTCGGAAACGAGTTTCCCGTTCTCGTCCCACTCCATATGGCTTGAACACAGGTTTATCAAGAAATTATTTGTCTGATTAAATCAGATAGTCACCCAGCTTTCTGTACTTAACAGATTTTATAACAAGAATAAAATAACAATCCATAGGTGTCAACACTCATTTGCAGGTTTTTAAAAGATCTATGCCACTTCGGGCTGGCTTGGCAAGAAAAACCAGACGTGACCGGGTCTGTAAGAAAAACCAACACTATCTTTTATTCCCTGCTCGCCGGAGCCGGCAGATGGGGGGCTCACAGGATCAGCCCACTCGATCCATAGCTGAAGGCTCACGATGTTTTACCTTGACGATTACCGACAGCTTTAACCGATTGCAAAGCAACCGGAGGATTTTAGTCTGCACGCATCCAGGCATTTAAAATCCGTGGGATGCTGTTCGAGACACGCTATCACTCCTTAAATGAACAATTCCCAAGAGATCACGTGCTGCCAAATGAAAAACTTCATGAAAGTCCTTTTTTGTTTCACTTTTTGAATACCGGATTCCAACTTTTAATAATTGCACACACACAAAAATATTACTGCGTGCATGCCTTATTAGTTAGCATAATGAATACATGCTCATTTTTAAATTACCAAAACTCTTAGAAACCTTCCTGGACTAAATAGACAATTATTTTTCTCTGAGAGGTACTAAGAGTCAACAAAAAAATGGTTCTCAGAAAGTGTATGAAAAAGATTAACACAAAACAAAGGCGGCTGTTTAAAATGGTGACATAAATAGGATTCCGGTTGTCAAGGAGCACACATTTTAAAATGAAATTATACCGCATCCTTCTGAATGAAGCTATTATTGGAAGCTAACAAGCTCTATTTAAGAGATAAGCATTTAACAGAGTCAAACGGTTGGGTTTTTTATTCAAATGAATAAAACTGAATATTCATTTGAATAATCTTTTCTGCAAAAGAAAAGACAAAGAAGAGGAAAAAAATAAAATAAGAGGCAAACAGATGCCCCCAAACGAGAGGCTCCGAGCCAAGTGCGATCACTAAAGGAAGCGGAGACATGCATTCACGACCTTCAGGTGAAAAATCCCTCCTTTAGCATCTGCGCAGCAAAAGGAGTCAGTTTGCTCTATTCATCCGCTGCTTGATGGGCACCGACAGGCACCGAAACGATGCGCGAGCATCGCCCAGAGTCCCGGCGGCCGGGAGCAAGCCAGCGCCTGGACGGGAGAGGCTTTGCTCTGCTCGTGGAAAGGGCAGGCGTCCACGCGTCCTGCTAATTGCTGGGAACTATCCGGGCAAAGGAAGGAGATGGAGGGGGGTATCCGCCAAAACAGCTGCTTTGCAGTTGCTGTTTGAGGCCCAGCAATTCCACTTGAACAAGTCCTCGTGGCTGGCACGGGGGTGGCCCGTCGCACGGTGCGGCGGGGGTTACCTCTGCTCAGGGTCTCCTCCTCCGGATGCCCACTGGTCCCAGGAGCTGCACCCGCCGGGGCGGCAGCTCTGCTCTTTGCTGAGTTCACCGGGCAGCCGTCCCGCGTCCGACGAGAGGCTGGGCTTTTCCCTTGGGGCTGCAGTGCCAGAGAAGGGGCTGAAGACTGCTCACCCCATCACCGCGACACCAAATCACCTTCCTTCCTCCCTCCCTCCCTCCCGGGTGCACGCCAACGCGGAGACGCTCAGGACGTGCAGCGAACCATCATCCCGTCTGATCCCCACGACTGCGCTCGCAGCGGCTTTGCAGCTCCCATTCACGCTGCCACGAAGACGTGGAGATGCCAAAGGCTCGTTCCGGAGCGCTGAGGATGAAGGCTGGGGCTCACCGGCTCTCGAGGAAGATGGCAGAAGCATCACCCAGACAGGCGCTGGGGAGGTCCCCCCGGCCTGCCCTCGCTGCCCCCCGTGGCAGCAGGTTTCGGTGAGAGGACGGCTCATTCCAGCATCCCGCGGCACTGACGGCCGAGCGGGCAGTCGGTCGGCTCCAGCCTGGTCCGGCAGCGGAACGGCTCCTGCCTACGCTAACACGTGGTGGGCACTGAGCAGGAGTCCGCTTCTTCAGGGCACTGATTTTACTCGCCGGGACTCTCTGCATCTGCTGATCAGAAGCTAAAATAGTTGGGGGTCAATTAGCAGAGGACGTGGTTGAAGCAAAGCAAGGTGAAGGTATGCGGCAGCCCTGCAGACCGGATCCCGGCCGGTGGCTGACAGAACCGGGCTTTTGTAACGGCGACTCACAAAAGAGGGTTCTCCCTAGGGAACAGGTACAAGTGTATTATTCACAGGGGAGGGCACGTCTGGCGAAACACATTTCTCAGCGCAAGCCAAGATAGTCTCAAGTATCTGAACAGCCCTGAGCTCCCCTGGAAACATCTCCCACGCGCCTGCAGATGCCAGCCCAGACACTTGATGTCCGACGGCACAGGACGCGTCCTCCAACGCACCTTGGCTACGCCGAAAAGCCTCCTTTGATCCAGAGCCGCTCAGCCAAGCAAGCGGTGGGTGGAGTGCTCCGCGCAAAGCAGAGCTCGGCTGCAGCACCTTCTGCTACGGTATGCCAGAAGTAAGAGAAACACCGTTCAGAGAAAGCGACTGAAACCATAAAGAGATTAAAGTAATTTTAAAAAAATCAGTAGAAGCCATAAATAATATTAAGAAGCCGTAGTGAAGATACCAAAGTCAGTGCTCCTCTGTTCTGCATTTTGGTTTTTTCACACTCAAACCACCTATATTTCACACCTTTGTCGTCACTTGAGAGGTTTTATGTCAAGCTCTGTAAAATATAGCTGAGATGACGACACCATTGCTATGAAATATATCTACTTTCTCCTGCAAGTTGGCAGCAACTTCTCCACAGCCCGGGTTTTACCTGTGCGTACAGCGATACGCACTGCAGCTGCGGTTGCACACACAGAGGACGTCGCTCGTCAGCAGAATTACACGAAAGCAGCTTACCGGGTTAGAGGTCTCGCTCTTTCGAGCCCGTGCGTGCGTAAACCCAAGGAAAACAAGGTGATTGCATCCTGTGCCGGAAAGGTTAAACCTAGGCGAGCGCGGGGGTCAGCCCCTGCACCGAGAGCCCTGCCGCAGCGGGTGCCTTGCCCACAGCAGCCGGGGCAGTGCCGCGGGTGCCAGCACCTCCAGCACCAGCTCGCAGCCCAGCATCCGAGCCAAAACCGCCTTCACCGGAGGCACCCCCCCCTCTCTGCGAAGAGGCTCTTCGGCCCCCCAGGAAAGACGCTCTGACGGGTGAGGGCGCTGGAAGGAGAGCTGGAGGAGCCTGTTTCGACTCCTAGGCTGTCTTGGGGTCACCCGATGAGGTGGAGCAAGTCCCTTCATCTCACCTGCGTCGGCAGTGCTCCTTTTCACCCGAGCTGCGTCTCTATGGCCCGGTTGGGCTGCGGGGTCTGCGGGGTCTTTGCGGCTGGGACTGCCCCTCTCTGCATTTCTAGCATGCCAAAGCACCACAGAGCTCCTTAAAGGCTTCTGGGAAGCAAGTCATCACCCTGTGATGTCATCTTCTGCGCCTGCACGGTAACCCCAAAGACCAAGGGCAGGAGGCAAGAGCGTGGAGAGGAGAAGGGAAGAGACCTACATGGTCCATGCCATCTCACTCCTGCTGCCAGGAGGAAGGATAACCCGACAGTCGCCTGCTGGTGCTCTCACCACCGCAGGATCAGTCCCCTCTCACATACGGAAACGTGCTCCCGCGGCCCCATCCTGCTCCAGACTCCCAACCCGGCCGGCACGGTGCGAGTGGGAGTCCCTGGGGGTCTGCGGTCCCACCGGCCCCCGGCGCTGCCTGACGAATGGCGGCGCTGACGGATGGGGATATCCAGCCTGACACCCGCTGCGGCGCACAGCGTTATAATGAGGAAATATTAGCTGAGGCTGCGTTCCCCTTTTGTGCTGGGTCTCAGTACCTGATCTGCTCCTTTGTGTTTGCTCCTTCTCTTCTCCCCATATTTAAGTTACTCAAGCTTTGAAACAGAGAAAGGTCCAGTCCTGCTGTGGCATTATTTATGCACCTGCTTTCTTGTTTATACCAATAGTTTTGGCAGCTGGTCCTGTAAACTGTAATAAAATGCCTTTCAAAAAGTTAAAAAAAAAATTAAAAATGAAGAAATGTGACCAGACAAGCCAGGCATAATAACATTAAAGCCCGTGTCAATTAATTTTTCCTCTTCTTGATAAACGAGCCCCATTCCATCCATTAATAATGAGGGAAGAAACAAGAAAAGTTGACACTAGTTTAATTTATTTTCTCAACTTGCCTGGTCATATTTCTCCCTGTTGCAAAGCTTTCCAGTGCTGCTGGGAATTGCAAGTGGCTCCCACACAGTCGATGCATAGATTGGTGTGAATCAATACCGCTCTGCTTTATTCACACATCCCTTGTAATCAGAGGGGAAAAGTTACTGGGTAAGCTACCACACATCCCAGACCGCCACGCCACCTTATGAAAATAAAAATAATAATAGTAATAAAAAACCTGCAGGGGAGGGGGGAGAGGGGGACAGGAAACCCAGCCCTGTAATCGCTGCCACCGAATCTCATCTCTACAGACAAACGGAACGAGCCGAGCGGAGGGGCCGGGACATTTTAATTGCTCAGACAGCGAACCACGGATGTTTCTAACTTCTTGCTGTCTGCGAAGGTAATTCAAGTCATTACCCTGAGAGCCTGGGAACGGGGACCAAGGGTTTAATCCTGTCTCTGGGAAGAGCCGGTTGTTTGTTAGTGCCAGAACCCAACAGCCAGGACTTGAGAACTCTGCCCCGACTCTGCTGCCTTCTTAGCTTGTGTCTTTGGAGAATTTGCTTAAATCTTCCTTGTGGTCCGGGTCCCGCGTTTCTTTCCCCCAATTTCTAGTCCTTTCCCCAAAGTTTTCATCTGAGGTACTGCACCTTGGCTCGTTAAACCTCAGAATAGTCTAGGACAAAAGCTGTCCATGCTAATGTGTTATTGCCCGTTATTCCCATGTCCTCTGCTGCAAACACACGACAGGAGAGGTTTTAGTTTCCAAAGCAGCAGCTCTCCAGACGGACAGAGTACAGCCTTAGCCTTCTCCGATTTGGCCTCCTCACCTGGAAGGAGGGGTTTGCCGGGAGGAGCGATGGCCACACCTGAAGGCACCTCCTGGCTCCATGGAGACCAAGATCTCACCCCACCATCCTGATAACCAGCCTGGGAGAGGGATGCGCCCGGAGAGGGAATGGGAAAGAGGAGGTTAACGCCTACGGTCTAGGCTAGAAAATATCATCCTCATTTAACTGTGAAGTGTGCTCTCTAGCAGTGCTCCTCTGAATGACGCTCATCAAGACAGATGATTAGCCTGCACATCCATTTGGTGTTTATGTGCATCTTGGGCTGGGTACGGAAAATAGTCGGGTTCTCCTGGCAGACACAGGCAGGTATTACTGCTGTTTAAAGTGTCAATACAGACTCCATGACATGAGAGTAAATTCTCAAAATTAAATCAGCAGACAACTGCCTTAGATCAAAACCTCCGCACAAGGTGCTAGCGTTTCAATACCAGCGCGGCAGGAGAGCAAAGAGCTGAGGTCAGCCGCGCAGCTGGATAAAGGGCACCAGCAAGATACTCCTTTGCTTTTGTTCTGGAAAGCTGCGAGGCTCAGGCTCCTCGCTCCGTCCTCCCACGACTGCGTGGCATTTGCAAAGGGAGCATCGCTCAAAAGGAAAAAAAGGCACCTCGGGATGAGCAGCCGCTGTGCCACGTGGCAGCCTGCCCCTCTGAACAGGAGAAAAAAACCCCAACCCGGTTTTGGGGAATGATTCTTCCCCAAAGCAAGGCTGCAGGGTACGGGGACTTGTCCCTCTCTCAAATGACCCAAGCTAACCAAAGATTTCTGGCCGGGGGGTGCGTGCACCTCCCCGTGCAGGGCCCACACGGCTGGAGCCAGGACGCCGGTTCTGGCCAAAGCCCTCGCGGTCGCACCGGGCACCGGGCTGCGCGGCTGCGGAGGGGGAACCCCACCGCGTGTCACGGATCGCGCTAATGTAAGCGGTACCTGAACTATTCGTAATAAATTTTTCATAACAAATCTTCATTAAAATTTTATTCTATTAACATTCTGAAATCAAACCAAAGCGCTGAGTACATAATGACTGAAACGCACACTACACAGCAACTTACTAAATGCCAGTTTTATCATATTGTTAATTAACAGAAACCATTAATGCATTCACAGATCATTTAGAAGCATTAGCGGTGACCTAAGAAAAATTGCATGTACGCGTGATACACTTCTGTCTGCATTTTTTGCATCTGAATTTTCCACACAGGAGGCCCCAGAGTTTGTTCCCGACTCAGCTTCTCTCCCTTGGAGACATCATGTCTCAACGGGCGCATCTTTGTCGGAGGCTCGAGAATTAATGCGCGGGGCTGAAGTATGAGATACTGAAGGAGAAAGTTCTCTCGGGCAACGTTTGCTTTTTTGTCAGTATTTAACTCCAGCTCCTCTAGCGTTCGGGAGCAGACCTACCTGTGCTCCTCACGCTTTTCACTGCTCCTTTCGCTTCAGGTACGGATTTCCCAGCTCTCCAACGAGTCGGTGGTACAAAACCGACGGGAGCGCAGCTGGGCGGGGGAAGCGTGGCATAGAGTAACAGATTTCTTTTTGCTAGCGAAGAGGAAACCCCCAAATGCTTGTAAAATCCAATTAATCTGTCTGCGGCCAGAATGGGAACCTCGTGCTTCAAGCGAATGCTTGAGTCTGTTCGTTAGCGAGACCTGCGGCACACGGAGCCAGCGACAAACCTGAATGCCGACTTCCATCCCCAAAACGAGCGCCCTGCAGCCCCTCACCAAGCCAGGGAAACCGTCGTCACCGCCCCAACGCCGCTCGCCACCTCCCCTGCAGCCAAAGGGTGCGGACCTGCCCGCGGGGAGCCGGCGGTGGACGCCGGTCCCTGTCCCGTCCCTGCCCGCCAGCCCCGCGCGGCCGAGGACGAAGGGCCACCGCTCCCAGGGTGCCAGCTGACCCAGTTACGTTCCCCCGTCAGAAAAGCAAGCTGCTCCTAGTGCGACTGCAGGAGCCGCTGCCCGCCGAGCACCAAGTCCTGCCATCTTTATCTGTTTGCCTACAGGCGTCAAATGCTCTCTGCCTGTCAATTCTTCCACAGTTTATTACCAAATTTCTAAAATATTACATTTTTTATTATATCCAAATTCACTTTATTGCATTTGACAATACAGATAATCACATACCATATGCTCTAATGTTTTGAAACCAATGCATGTTGACAGCAGTTTTTATTCATGATGCATAATTCTATCCAGGGCTGACAAAGGCGGCGCAGCACTGAGCCCTGGTGTTACGGTTTTGTTGTTGGGGGGATCCTTTTTTCCATTTCCTTTTCTTCATTTTAACAACAGATTTACAACACTGGGAGGAAAGATGCTTTCCTTTCAGTAGAAATAGGAAATTGGCTGAAAAGATGGGCTTATCAGAGATGTCTTCAAAATATTAATATCGGGTGGGGGTTGGTTATTATAATTACCTGCGTTTGAAACTTGCTGCTAATGGGGTTAGGGAAGCGTGACGGCTCCTCCGCGGGCGAGCGCTGGGGGGGCACGGCGGGCATGAGGCTGGACCCCCGCTCCCCAACACCTTCCTGCCTGGCTGCTCTTGCTCGACGCTGAATCCAGCTCCTCTTCCCGAGGGAGATGGCGGGGAGGGAAACGTGCACACGCCTGGCGCGTCCTGGGAGGGCCAGGGGACGGTCCCCACGTGAAGGGGACATCCGGGCGAGCGCTACCCAAAAGACTTTGAAAGCCAGCGTTCCTCTGACTCAACACGTCAACAGGGCAAAGCCCCACCGCCTTCGTTTAAACCCCATTGACTGGAACAAGGTGTGAAATGAAATACATGCTTAAGAGCTGTCCCGAGTGGGGTCCTCCATTCCCATCACTTCTTCCCGCCCTTCCCTGAATCGATGCTCGGGAAAACCAGGAGCTGTAAGCAGAGCCGAAGCGACGAGCTGGAGAAGTCCCCCGTCCTCTCCCCTGCACGTCCCCACCTCCGCGAGCAGCCGAGCCATCGGGCCACCGAGAGCGAGCAAACGCTCAATTCCTCGTTAGGCTGCTGGGAAAGGAAAAGCCCGAGCAAACCCCAACTCCCGACCACGGTGGTCAGGCAACAGATTCAACAACTTGAAAGATGGCAAGGCTGCGCAAACCAAACAGGATGCTACGTCTAAATTAAGCTGTAATGACCTGCTCTGAGGTCTTTATTAGCCAGGTAATGATCATTTAAGAGGAGGTTACTATCTTGAGCCAAGGGCACCTAATACCATTACTGAACTTGTTAAAACCTGCCAAGCAAGTCATTATTTCTAACATTATTTCTTTTTCTCTTAACGCAGCTCCTCTACCTTTCCCCTCGTGGTGCTCGGCCGTAAATCACGGGAGGTGGTGATCACGCAGACTCGGTTGCCCTTCCCCAGGGGGCTGAATTTAGCTCCCGCTCACCACAAGCAGGCTGAATACAAGACAAATACCCCACAAGAATAAAAAGCACACTGTAAAAAACTCCGACCCCAAAAGGCCTGCGGAGACAGGCCACAGGACAGCAGGAGCAGGCAGTGGTCTTCACAGCCTGGTGGCCTCCAAGAGCCGGGGGGCCTCTGGAACTCATCTGCAGCTGGCATCCGATGAGATGCCGCTTGGCGCTGCACGCGATTCACATCCTGCACGGACCACCGGCATTTTGGCTGTGAAAAGAGGAGCTTAAACAACACCTCGGCCGTTACGGATTTTGGGACCGGCGAGATAAACAGCAGCTTCAAGAGCCCGCGTGGGAGCTTGGGGTGAGCTCACCTGGGGACAACCTGCGTGGTGAGAGGACACTGCTCGGACCTACCGCTTGCCCGAGCCAAGAGCTGTCAGGCAGCGAGGCTGTGGCCGGGCCAGGGGCAGATCCGCTGACTTTGAGAAGGACGAGACGTTGAGACGTCTTCCTACTTGCCCCTGGAAAATTATACTTAATGCCCTCCATCCCCCTCGCCCACTTTCTGTCCTACAGAGGCTCACATAAGGAAAAGAAAAAAAGAAAAAAAAAAAAAGAAAAAACCCAAAGCACGCACGCAGCTGCTCTAGGGCTTTGCAAAAAACTTCACCGTGCGCTTGCGGACACCTCGATCCACTCGCCAAGCACAAAGCCGGGTCCCGCAGGCGGATCCCTGCCGCCCCGGGCATCGTTCCCCGCCCTGCGGTCTCTGCAGAGGGAGGAAGAGCATCCGGCGCCCGGATCCTGGCGACCCGGGCTGGAAAGGCGTCGAGGCGGCTGCGTTTTACAGTAACCCAGCGTGGACAATATTATGAATGACACCAGCAAGCTGCCAGCTCAGGAACTCATTACTGTCAAGGTACAACGTGGCTGGCTGCCAGGCCCCCAGCTTTCACACTCGCTATGCCAGAACATCCACACACAATTTAATTGCATTATAATTTCAAAAGTGCTTTTCAAACTGGAAAAAGGCATTCACTGATTAACCAGCGAAGAGCAAAATTGTTTATGAAATTGAATACAAAAAGCTACAGAAATGTAATTGGGTCGTTCTAGCACCTAATTTTCAAGCCATTTTCCCACTTATTTAATCACGAGATACAAAAGGAACTAGTGAATTGACTTCATACTAATTAGATTACTCCCCGCGATACTCCAGGCCTATATTCCAACTGGTTGATAGTGCTGCTTTAAAATGAAACAAAAAATGGAGCAACAGCTTGTCTGGGGCCATAACGCATTTGTTTCCCATCAACCCTCTCTTACCGGAGGGCCATAAAATCCAGGCCAAATTCCCCCAACCTGCTGTAGCTAGTCACCCAGAAATCGCTAACCTTCCTGGACAGGAACGAGAAACGCTTGCCAAACGATCCTGGCTGCTCCCCGGTGCACGGTCGGGGCGGGGGTGACAGCCCGGGGCTCCCCGCCGTGCCGAGCATCACCGGCCGTCCCCGGAGCCAGCCCCGCGAGCAGAGCGCGCCGGCAGCGGCGATCGGCAACGAGTGAAACCATGGTGGGCAATGGAGGAGCTGGCCGGGACGCACCGTCCTCCCCAGGGACGGACGCTCCGGTTCCCCGAGCTGCTGGCGACGGGTGGCTCCGCTCTCACCGCTTGGTCGCTCCCGCTGCCGGCAAAGCCCAATACGCAGAGCTGAACTCCGGGGCTGGCCGAGGGGGAGAGCGTCCCTTTTAAAGCCATCACCGAATTACCGCCGAGAATATCCAAGCTGTTTTAAAAACGCGGCGCGAGGTCACCTCTTGAGAGAAAAGGTTCGCGTGTTTGCCGGCAGCAACCCGAGGGAGCGCTGGGGGAAGCTGTGCGTGAAGACGCTTGTTGCACCTCTTCAGGACAGCCACACGCCCCTGAGGTTCAGCAAGGGCAGTAGGGGCTGTAGGCACTTAATTTTGTTTTAAATTGAGTCACTAAATTAAACAGGAGCGTTCTGCTGAGCCTCCGGTTTGCTGAAGAGCGGTATTTTGAAGACACATAAAGGCACGGGCACGCTCTTCACGGCGTACGCTTGCAGAAGTTTCTTTAAAGCTGCCCAAGACCCGCTCTGCACCTGATACAATCTGCTCACAGCCTTTTCACTAATTTTAAATTTTATTAGGTGCAACATAATTGATTATATAATCAAATGTAGAATGTACATTATCAAGATATTGTAGCACTTCACAGGCCATTTAATCAGCATATCTGGGACTGTGCCAAAAGGAATTAGCTTGCATTAAATTTCAAGTACATATTATTGGTTGTATTTGTCTCCATGTTTAAGCAGGCGCTCGCTCTTACAAAAGAAATCTGAAATCCTTCAATTATAGAAATAGATTATTAAAAAAATGGAAGTACGCTTTCCCAGAGTTGTTTCTTCTGCGACAAAGAGCCCAGAAAAGCTCACTCCCTTCCAGAAAATCACTCGATTGACCACGGGAGCAGAAGTTTTTGGTATTTATCAACTTTGCAAAAGTAGTGCACAAAACTGTGAGGCACTTTTGTATTTTGTGGACGCTGTTAGCAAATACAGGGGGAACAGAGGCCGGTAACGGCACGAGGAATGGGATGGTTTCTACATCAGCCAGCAGCGGCTGTGCTTGCGGTGAAGGAAACCAGAGCATCCCCAGCGCTGCACGCTTATGGTGAACTTGCGAAGGGCTTCGCACTCCCACCCATCCCGCATACCCAGAGGGACACACCGAGCCCTGCTACCCCCAGATGCTGCCGTTCCCCTCCTCAGCCCCCGAGGAACGGAGCTGAAGGCGGAGGTTGCGCAGATGGAGACGTCCCAGCCTCGCGTGCCCCCTCCCCGTGCAGCGCCAGGGCTGCCCATCCTCAACAGCACGCACGAGCCACGTGCCTCCCCGCGTTCCGCAGCACCCGAAAGGGTGCACAGCAGCTCCTCTTCTTCCTCCCAGCCGTGCCCCGGCTGGGTGGGCTGAGGAGACGTACCTGGGGTCCCCGGGATGGCCCCGAGCAAGGAGAGCCCTTCCCACCATGCTGCCCCTTGCTCCAGCCGCGGTGGGAAGGGTCCTCTCCTGGGGTCGGGCGGAGGGGCAACGATGGGTGCCCGCCTGCAACGGGGGCATCTGCCAGTGCCCTGAGGGAGGCCAGGAGGGACAGACCCCCAGCTTGCCCCCATCGAGGCCCATTTGTGCCACTTGCCAGCAACGGTCCCATTTCGGGCTCTTTCACCAGATAACTGGCCACCAAAAGGCACCGGCACGCCAGTGTCCCCTGGCGTGGATACGCTCCGGGTTTGGTGATGGAGCCCCAGTTCACCAGCACCCGCCGAGCCTGGCAGCCCCTGCTCAGTTCCCGTGTCCTCGGAGCCGACCAGTCCCTCCAGACAAATTAAAAACCCGGGATTTGCCACGACAGGGATTTCTGCTTGATTTCAGCAAGCGGAGAAGCGTGAGAAAGGGACGAAGCCAAAACCTGCCGCGGACACTGCTCCTCTCCAACGCGCCAGCCAAACCCAGAACCTTCTCCTTGTTCCTGCCTCCGAAATTTAATTACCACCGCCGGAGAGTTCAGGGGCGCAGCAGCTGCCAGAGGCGCCCCGAGAGAAATGACGTGTCTACAGAATTGACTTCGCAGGGGGAAATTTTTCAAGCGGCTGCGAGGCTGCGCTCAAGGTGACTCCTGCCTACCTGGTTACTGCAGCAGCGTCGTGACAGCACAGGGCTGGGGGGGGACACACAGACCCTCCGCGCCGAGCGGGCGTCCCCCCCCAAAAGGCCGTCACCTCCCGTGCCGCCCCCAGGCTCACCAGCTGCCAGCGGAGGGTACGAACTCCTCAAGTCCTCCCTCCCAAACCGCAGAAGAGGCAGCGCAAAGCGAAGGACGCTTTGCTGTCAACGTGCAGGCATCTTCTTTTCGCTCGTTAACACACAAGCACCAGCGAAGATAAACGGGCAGGCGAAAGGCCACGCTTTACCACAGGCGCGCTCCGAAAGCGGGCTGCGGTGACGCTGCTGGCAGAGCAGCCGGCCAGGGCTGCGCTCCGACGGAGACGTCCCCGAAACCGGAGCTCGCCCGAACCGCTGCGGCGCTGCCAACACAAAGCTGACGCGAAGGAGCGCACGGGGACACGTTTCCACAGGCTGCGCCTCCGCCGAGGGACCTCACTGAAAAGTCCCCGACGTTCACCCGTCTGTGTCTCGCAGCTGCAGGTTACCTGCTCTGCCTGCATCTGACTTCCAGGTCAAATGTTGCCGCACGTGACAAACGCTGGAATACTTGACGACGCATCTCCTCACAGGGCTGCGGTCTGCGTGGCCGTTACCAGCCCCAGGCTGCATCGCCCAGCACTGCAAGCCCCGGCGGGGAAGGAGAGCGGGGATTCTCCGTTGCCCTGCTAACTCTACGTATCATAATGCCAAGGAATAAAGAATCAGGCACCAAACAACAAAAAACCGTTCAAGGAATTGAAATAAATACTGACTAGGGTCAAGGGAAATACCAGCAAAAATGAGCAGCTTAGCCTCAGGTTAAAATAATACCTTTGAGCTGAGCGGTACGACCCCTCCGGGCTATCGCTTCAGGCAGCACGCAACATCCTCGGACATTATTGATCTCCTTGGCCAGGCCTCCATCCCCACTGCTCAGGCACCGCATCGGTATTTGCCTAAGCAAACACCATCCACTGCTGTGAGAGAGAGTGTCTGGCTACGACAGATGCTTTGAATATATGCGCCGTTTGTTCCTCTGGATACACACGTGAAGAGCAAAGTATTTGCTGAGCTATTCCTGGAAACCGGCTCCCACCGCCGAGGAGAGGTCAGCGCGCTGCAGCCTGCCCGAGGGGGTGCGAGATACAGCCTCAAACATCCCTGCAAATGCTGAAATATCCCATTTTTTTCCCCTGTGCGCATGGGTTAAGAACAACAAAAAAGTTCAAGCCCTCTGGCGTGCCGTTCCCAGGCAAGCTATGATCAGAGGAAATCGAGGAGAGGGGAGAAATCGCCATTTTTTAAAATGAGCTTGAAGATGGGGGTTTTTGTTCAAGACCACAGGCAAAGGGAGATAACATCAATTCCTTCCGTACGTAAATGCTTATCGGAGCAAACAGGTTCAGGTTAAGCATGCGCTTCAAGCAAACGATGATGTACGTTAAGATAATCACTTTCTTACGTATATAATTAGAGTTGGTATAGGGGGGAAAAGACCTCATCAATTATGTTAACGTCATTTAGAAATTCATGCCAGCTTTTACCCGACAGCTTGAGAAGGGCCTGTGGATTGAACGGACAGGGGCTCGGCCCAAAGGCTCCTCTCCCGTAAGCGAGCGCGCCGGGCGGCCGTGCAGAGGGCGGCTTTCCTCCCCGGCTGTCAGCCAGCGCACCGAGCCACGTTTCATCGCTGCGCCGAAAGCGCCAGCATCTCTGTGGGGCGACAATCTGTCGAGACGCACGTAAACACGATTGAAGCGGCGGCATCGGCAGCGTCTGCAGAGCAGGCAGGGCTGCTCCTTGGGACTCACAGCAACGACGCTCGCCTGTTTACTCCCGTGAGCGCCGGCAACCCTGTTTTCCCCTTTTCTTTTCCCCTGGCAATGTCTGTATCAAAAGGAGACAGACTTTTCTGAAAGACCCTGCGGTCAATTTGCGGGGCCCTTTATCGCAGAAAGCCGGGCTTTGATTTCAATGGCACTACACTTTTTTTTTTTTAAAGGCACTATATAAAGAAGAAATCTTCAATCGCTGTATATAGACTCTTTTCTTTCCCAGTAAGTCAGATGCAACCTGCTGTGGAAACGCACGGTTTAGAAATGGAAGGCAGGCAAGCAAAGGGTCGCAACAAGCACCTTACATCTGAAGAAAAACAAAGGCCGCGTAATAGGGCCCTCCAAAAGAACTGACAAATAAAGAAGAATATTACCCAGCACGTGCACTCGCAGAATGAAACCCCTGCATGTGCCCCGAGGCTGCAAAGCGTGCTCTCCTGCCGCGTCACTGCAGCCTACGCACAACCTCGCTCTCCCGTTTTGGGGGTCGTGGTGGGCGGGTTGGTTGAAGAACGTTACAAACCAATGGACGCCCCTGGAAGCATCTCCTGCCGCGTGCTCCCGGGACTCCTCTGCGGCTCCTCTGAGCAGAGGTGAGCCTTCATACCCACCAAAATGCGTGGGCGCGATGCCTTCGCCAGCGGCTGTCCCCGCTCCCGGTGGGGACGCCCCTCCCCGGGCCAGCAGCCCTCGGGCCCGTCCGGCTCTGCCAGTGGTCCCCCAGGTCCGCAGCCCGTCGGCCTCGCAGGACACTGCCCGCACACCCCGCAGGGCTCTTCAGGAGAGCGCAGGCTCTCCACGCCCTCCCCGCTGGGCTGGCAGGCGTTTCTGCGAGTTCTGTACGCACCGGACCCACCTCTCAGCCCTCCCCGTTGCTGCAGAGGGTATGTAACGCCTGGCAAGGACGTGCCCTTAATTAGCGTCATCCAATGCAGCGCAGGATCCCAGCCCCGCAGCGCTCCTCATTACCGCCACGGACACTCTCAGCCCCAGCATCCGTCCAAAGCTCCACGCTCCTTGTCTCAAACAGGGCACGCAGCTTCGTTTTTAGAGAATAAGTAGTTCCAGATAGTCAGGAGTCCATCAGATTTTGCATATGTCCAGGGGGCAAAAGCTGCCAGTGGCCATTAAAATATACATACACATACAAATTTTTAATATGGCGTCTATATATATTTTTTTTTTTTACGGTGGGCACACTTACCCTGACATCTGTTACATGGAAAACCCAAAGCCAGTACCGAGACCCTAAGGAAAGCTCAGTTCACACACCCAGAGCAGAACTGGTTTTACGTCTCTGCTCATCCTCTTCTGTCTTCCCTGCTCCCCGTCTCCGCACAGACGGGAAATTGCATCTCGGAGGAACCGAGCGTGAGGCTTCGGGCCACAGCGGGTGCAGTCGCTGTATGAGCAGCGACCACGCACGTCCGACCAGCTTGCAATCACGCTCCAGTGACCTGACACAAGCCCGATGCCATCATCTTTGCCTAACCTGATCTGCGCTCTATTAAATTGTGGATGCTTTCTGCTTTTTCAGCTGTCTGTCTTGCAGAAAGAGCACGGACAGGGCAAGTACGCATCGCTTCAGCCTTGCTGGAGAAGAGGAGCTAATCCATTTACTGGAATCGTTTGTTGATATTACCAATCTCCCGTTGAAGTGACCAGAATAAACCTAACGTATCTTAATCATTTTTTCCACTGTCGGAAGCCAGGCATAAAAAAAAAGCCAAGAGTGTATTTTGGGAGCACTGTTGGAAAGATCCCATTGTTCTTTGCCGCATCAATAAAAGCAGTTTTGCTGTTTGATAGTATAAAGTGTGCGAGAACCAGAGGCAACAAAGGAGCAGAATCACCCTGGGAAAGAAAACTTTTAATAGGGACCACACAGAGCTGAACAGCTCTATAAAACAGATCTGCTGGAAACGGAAAAGGAAAACAAGACCCTGAGACAGGCACATTGCAGGCACAAAATCCAGATCCCTTTGCTAATAATCACGTCTATAATTTCGGTATGCTTTCTAACGTTCCTCAGATACGGTGGATGCTTTTCTTCCTCTGCAGCTGCTTTTCGAGACCGTGCACGGATAGACGAGGCAAGAGAGAGGTACTTTCTTTGCTGAGCATCCAACCACAACCAACCGCGATTTTCTCATCACTGGGTGCCTAATGCCATCTTCTAACCTCCGCTGGCACCCTGCTCGGGTAGCTACAGCCAAGCCGTCCCCTGCTGCGGACGGTTCCCTTGAGGTTTGCTCCCCTCCATCTCTGGGATGCTGGGGAATTGCACGCCGGAGGACGGGCCAACCGAACGCCTACGGACCGACGGGTTCCTGCCAAAGCTCCCCCGAGAAGAGTGGCCCACGCTGCTTTTTCATCTGCCAGCCTCGGAGGTGACCTTCTCCAGCAGCCTCCCTCCCGGTCGAATTTATCCATGCCCGGTTCCCAGGCGCGTACGCCCAGCGGTGCTTTATTAAAAGCCGCCTTCTCCTCCTCGCGTTTTTGGTGACATTGTTTTATGGATTTCCCCGCACGCTCAACCTTTGTTCAAACCATTGGGGAAAACGCTGAAATCTTTATGCTTAAAAACAAAAGCGCCACGAACGGCAGTCACAGGCAAAGGAAAAGGTGAACTAATTACACACACCAGAGTGTTCCCTGAAGCATTTTCACAGCCTGGGTGCCACCGGCCCAGACCTCAAGCTACCGCTTGCTGAATTTCCCCCCCCCCATGCTCGTCGCCAGCCCACCAGACTCCATTCTCGCCCGCAGCAGGAGCAAACACGTGCCACCTATTAGCCGGCAAAGCCCCGCAGACCGAGCGTGCTTCTCCAGCGCGTGGAAGGCTCTTGACCTGAAGATGTGCCTGAAACCAGGAAGGTGTGGGTGGGAGGCACTCCCGGTACTGCCACGCTTGCAGAGCAGTTCAAATTAGAATACCCTTTTGCTTCCTGGCTTTCAAAACAGACAAAGAAATTGCCTTCCTAGAAGTGGTGTTTATGCGATGACCTTTTCCTTTTGTGTCTGCAGGCACTTGAGAACAAAGCTGTGGCAGAATCTCACCGCAACTTCTGGGAGATAGGAAACGCGGCCATTTAATCGCTGCTGCGGAAGTCGGGGAGTAGGTTCAGGGTTTGAGGGTTTTGTCATCGGCGTTATTTTGCTGGGATGTCCAGCCAGGGCTGAGGACTAGAAACCCACCGCAACAGCTCAGCCCGACATCCCGCCGGAGTCTCACGCACTGCCTGCAGCAACCGGCTCGGAGCGTCTGCGGCACTCGGAGCTTTTCACAGGGCTGCTCTCGGACTTCTTGGCCAGTTCGAATCACGTTTTGTAAAGGGTACAGCAATCTACAGGGTGCAGGGACCTGCGTGCGCTCACAGGGAATAGTAACTGCTCACGATACGGCTCGAGCACAGAGCAATGTGCCGGACAGGCTTCACGCAGACAGCTCCTCTACGCAGATTTACACTTGCTCAAGGATTTACCGCGGCAGAGCAGGGCGCTGCCGGGACAAGGGCTTCTGCAGACCACGTCCTCGCCGCTTCCAACGCTTGGGCTGCAGCTGAAAAGCCCAGCTCCCGCTGCTGCCTCCGCACACGCAGCACCGAGCTCAGGAACCCCCGTCTCCAACCTCTCCTCCACCACCCTACGGTCGTACCGCAACCTGAGAGGTAACAAGGAAACTTTTGGGGCACAGCATATACAAAAGCTGCCCGTCTTCCTGGCAAAGTAGAGGCTGGCTGCTCCCAGAAGACTATTCCGTTGGCACGGGAGAGGCGGGGAGCCCCAGAGGAGCCCGTCCCCGTCCCGGTCCTCGGGGAGGACGAGAGTTGAACGAGCAGAGGACGGAGCTGCCAGCCCCCCCC
This sequence comes from Grus americana, assembly GCF_028858705.1. NCBI lineage: Eukaryota > Metazoa > Chordata > Aves > Gruiformes > Gruidae > Grus > Grus americana. The sequence continues at coordinate 11,436,259 of NC_072870.1, forward strand.
TCGTTCAGCCACTAACCCCCCCACGCCACCGCGGGCAAATTCCCGCTCTGCAGGACCTTCATTTCCCGGCCCAGAAAGGGAGGGGTGCTATTTGTAAAGCGATCGGGATGAAAGGACCTACGGTATATAAGGAGGGGAAAAAGAAAACCCAACAAACTAAGAAAAGCCTTGCAGCTCCGCAGGCACAGTACAAAAGCCTTAGTGCCAGTCAATGGGAACAGACTATTTATAGCTGAGGATCATTAACTGTATTAAAAAAGTTTGATGTTCTCTAACAATCTATGTCATTTTAAAACGCTGGCCTTCCCCCTGACGGCCGGCTGATAACTGGAGCGGCAGCGCTGAATAGAGGTAATTATTCGCTAGTTCAATAGGCTGAGCCTGCAACCGCGCCGAGCCCCGCTCTGAATGCGAGCGTGTCCTTTCCCCAGGGCTCTTATTTAAATATTATGCCAGCTCCCACAGCCTACCACAGGAAGAATACTGCTATGTATACTCTCATAAAACTGCATAATTATGAATAATGCCTCGGTTTTTAACAAAATAAATCACCACGCACCAAAAAAGTGCTTATTCCAACCTAGTGCTGGAAGAGATTAAAATGCCAAGTGAAGTGAAGCATCCTTCTTCCGAAACACCGATGTCCACCATTATTTATTTCTTTCTGTCGGCCACACCAGCTACCTGGCAGGACCACCGAAACGCCTGGAGCCCACCACCGTTAGAGGGAGGACCTGGACCAGAGGTGCTGAGCATCATCCGGAACAACAGTTCCTGGGTTCCTCCATTATCAACCCCAGACACACTCTTCCAGCCCCGATCAAGACATTAACAATGAGGCACGATGATTCTCATCCAGCTCAAAGTTTATCAGCTTGTAAGAAACGTACAAGCGAGAAACCACAGATAACGCGTTGCCGATTGTTATCGCCAAGAATATAAAGCCCTTGTGCTATGACACATTCGACGTATGGTTTTAGAGACTTAACGTTTTGATCCACTACACGATGCCGTTGTCATTTCAGCCTGGTAGGACCGACACCTGCCTGACACCGTGTTTCTCCCATCCTAGGATGCGCACTTTACCCTTTGCCAGAGCGCGCAGGACTCGGAAATAACGCAGCCATGTTTCTGCACGGCTACCGCTCCAGCCAGGCGCGCTCAAGGCAAGCTGCTAAAATCGTCTCCCTCAGTGGGCTGCGCAGCCGAGGGAACAGGAATAAAAAAAGGCTGTTGATTGTTTTGATTAGCTCAACACCCGCCAAGCCCGGCAGATGCTACCTCCGTTCGGCCAGACCCCACCGAATCCCGACGCCCGCCGAGGCTGCAGGAACGCACCAACCCGGCACGGCCAGCGGCACCGACTCCCCACCGGCGCTCGCCGCAGCGCTCCCTCGCTAGAAATGGGAACGTTTCGCCGTCGCCAGCCCAAATCCGGCTCGATCCACCGGCAACGGGAAGCAGTTACCATCCGAACGCTGGCTGGCAGCTGGCATGAAATACAGGCCGCGAAGCTGGGTTGGAAATGGGTGTCGCACGCCGCGCAGGCAGGGAAGTAACTGGCAACCTCGCCAGAAGGCGGAGGAAAGGAGCGGAGACTGACTGGGCAGGAAGGCTGCCTGATGAAAGCACACAGGTTCCTTCAGCACAGTTACCCTCTCCTCTGCGGGCAGGGCAGGTCGCGGCGAAGGCGGGACGTTGCTGGAGGCTCCTCTGCCTGCGAGGATGACGAAAAGAGGTCTTCGGTCTCTTGGCTGTCAGTCTAGCATCCTTCACTGGCACTAATTTTCCTGCACTGTTTTGGAAGATGAAAGGCGGAGGCCAACGGTCCTTTGCTTTTGATGGAAGTCACCTCTTCCACCTGAGCATCACATTGCTTCTTTCTCATTTAACGCAGTCTGGCACCCGCACACTATTAAAATCCTTTAAGGAGCTCCAGGCAGTTGACAAAAGGCGAGCGCATCGCTACCGGGCACGTAGCACCGATGGACAAACTGAGGCACGGAGCCGAGAGGAGGTTTGGCACAGGCACCGAGGGAACCGGCAGCAACGCTGAAGCCAGACCCTCGTGCGAGCTCCCTTTGGGCTGGCAGATGCAGGAAAGCAGCTCAGCAGAGACGAGGGCACGAGGGACTTGGCACGAGCCATCACACAGTAACGCATTAACTGGCTGCATTTTGACTTAAAAATGTCCAAACTTGGCCACCAGGAACTTACAGCTCGTGTACAGGCGGGCCACAAAAAATTTGGAAACCACCAGCAACGCTGAGCTCAAAGCAAACTCCCAGCAAACTAAGCCCAAGCCCTCGCACATAATGATGCTCCCTGCCCCCAGACCTGGGGTCCAAGTTTTGTGCTTTGATCCGTACCACATCTTTGGCCGAGAAAAACCGAGATTTCCCCCCCCAAAGCAGCAGAGATTGTGTCTACGGACACGCCAGGAGACTGGCTGACGATAAGCTAAGAGCGTAAACCGGGAGCTCCACAGCAGAAAACCCGCTGGCATAGGCCCCCTCCCCGCCCGGGGTCTGACATGCTCTCGGCTGAGCGGTTCGGCATTTTCTTGGTTCTGCATTTTCTTAGCGAGAGGCCAGGCACGCTGGTAACGCTCCGTGAAGCCATAACGTTTACCCCGAGAGCACCAAGTCTAATCACCCTGCCAAGCCTCTCCGCGTTTTTAAGCGCCTTCCCGTTAAACTCTCGATAATAAGGGCTCTCCTTCCAAATACTCCGCGCGGCTCTTGTTTCTCGAGCTGCCATCGCTACAGAGCGCTGCTTACGGGTCCCTCCAGCCCGGTACAGCTTCGTTAGTGCCCGGCTCCCCAGGAGGAGGAGGAGGGAGCAGGGGTCCGGAGGGGAAGGGGCACGCTGGCTTTTGCTGCCCAGCCCGAGCTGTGAAAGCGCCTTCGACACCGGCCGAGGACTTCGCCAAGCCCCGCGCCTGCTCCGAGGGGGTTTGTAACCCATTTCGTGGCAGATCCTCCCCTCTCTGCTCCCCGTGCAGAGAAAGTTTCCGAGCCATCGCTGCGGCTGGCCCGGGGCTCCTGCCTCACCACGCTGCTCTCTCCAGATAAACGTGGTGCTTTTCAAAATTATCTTTTGCCCGCAAGCGAGACACACGCAAAAGCAGCCTTTCTGCTAGTCAATAATGGAAACTTCCCGTAGATCAGGATCAGAGATATTTTCAGCATGTTTCAAATCAAGTTCAGAAAGACAGCTGGGGAAAGAGGGGAAAACATGCAGATATTCGGAGGTTTTCTGGCACTTTGGCAATTTCTCCATCTTAAAGTGCAAGAATAAAAGGCTTGGGTTTGTTGTTTGGTTTTTTTTTTTAATAAACTGCAGCTTTAAGTTCTGTATTTTTTTCTTCCCCAAAAAACTTTCTCCCAAAGAAGAATTAAATCTGACCAGGAAAGGTAGGGAAGTTGCTGTTACCAGTTACATGGAGCTCAGCGCTTTCTTCATTTCTACACGCGTACAAATACGTCTACCCCGGCTGCCTAGGTCCTCGAACTGGAAAGAACTCAACTCTCTCAGAAAAAAAAAAGAAAAAAAATGATGTAAACGAATGCAAAAATGTAAAGTGAATTAAACAAACAGGCAGCCAGGGTGTGCAAATGCTGCTGCCACCTACGCGCAGTGAGCAGAACGGCTCCGCACTGCGCCGGTCTCCCGAAATGGGGGACGCGCGCTCCAGCCAGCGCCGGGCAGGGCTGGGACCACCAGCAGCAAAAATGAGAAAACGGAGGGGCTTGCTCTGCCGCGCGGCTCCGTCCCGTCCCCGCAGCCGCATCGTCCTCTCCAGGGGCCCGATCCGGCCGCGCAGGGAACCCGGGGTCGGGGAAAGCCCCGTCCCTCTTGATCGCCTGCAACGACACCCCACACCCCGCCGAAGTCTCCCAATCGGTGCGACAAGTCTAAGACTTTGCAGGAGATAATTTGACGCTCAAGGCCAACATTAGCGATGCCTGTCTCTCGACTAATCAGCAGGCAATTAGCTGGAAGAATCCAGGATGAAGCTTCAGACGAAGAGTAAACCTTCAGCCACTGAATTCCATCCTCAAATAATGAGACTTTACTCTAATTTCACAGTGATAATATTGCACAGCATCCCCTCCCCTTATTTACCTCCAGGAAGGAACATTAGCATTAATAAATAAATAAACCAAGCAACCCGCTTTCACCTATTCCTACATATCATTCATCATCTAATTTGAGAATAAGCTCTGTTAATGGACACGAACTATCATTTTGAGCAGGCAGGCAGTGTTAATATTTGAACAAGCTAACAACAACAACAAAACATAGAGGACTAATACATGCACGGTCATTCTTTCTAACAGGAAGGATTCGGTTTTAATTTTCACAGAATATTAAAACAAATTTTAATTAGATTATACTACTGCCTCCCTAATAAGTGCTTGCAAGGGGAAGTCCATTGTGCAGAAATACGCTCAGCAGTAGGAGAGAAAAACTTGCCAGTTAAGTAGCTTAATCACTGAAGAGCTTTGAGGTGGCTCCTTTTTCTTTTTTTTCATTGTAGCCTTCTCATACTTTGCAAAGAGGTTGTCAGAGATGTTTAGTCATAATCATTTCTCTGGAAAATGAAAAGTGAGCTTGACAAACAGGAGTGAGATCAGAAAAGAAAAGAGAAGAAAAAAACCTGTCAATATGTGAAAGACATCCTGTTCCTTCCCAGTGACCCAAAACGCCAAGGTTTGCTACTTTAAAAAATAAAAAAGGGAACAATCTCCCAGGAACAGCTTGTACGTGGCAGAGACCAGCGCTGCCTCCATTGTGTTTGTCTTTAATAGCTAATGAAACTGCTTGTGCGCTTTTGCTGTGGAGGAGAATTTAAAAGAAAACGAGAAAAGCAAAGGAGGTTAAATATGTAGATGTAGCATCACCCTTAGGTAAGCCGGCACAGGCTCAGAGCTCCAACAGCAGCGATGCTCCACGCTGCGCAAGATGGGTCAGCTCAGCTGCGCCGAACACCGCTCGAAGACGTCTCCTCCTGGTTTTATCCCAGTGAACCTACGGACATGACTCCCCATCCCTCTTCCCCAGCGTCTCTGGCAGCTTTTACTAACGTCAAAGGCAAGCGGGCAACTCGGCACACCCAGGAACCAGCACCCACCTGTAACCATTTTATTTCTCACCCTGACAGAGTCCTGGATCACCTCCCTCGGGTACCGCCCCGCCGCGAGGAGGAGCCCGGTCGGGACAGGGGCACCCAGCACCGCCTCGAGGGAGCCGGGTCCCGTGCTGGGCTGAGCACCTGGGAAAACTGAGATCCCGTCCAACTTCCCTTCTACATCATGCGGGGTAATGGGGAAACCAGTTTAAAAATGATCTCTATTTTTAAATGTTCTAATTAACAAAATCTCACCAGGACTGGGGGAGGGGGGAGCAATTATACCCAATCCTGTGTTGACACAGCCCTGTGATTACAGGTGTAGTCATCAAACACACGCAGGGACCAGAAATCTCTCCTCTTCCGTGCATCCCCTTCCAAAGGCAGACCTTGAAGCCATCTAACGATGGGGAGTTACGGGAAAAAAAAACCCCAATTGTTTTGCCAACTACACTCACACAGCTGCTCCTCTGACATTGCTTCTGCCGCCCCAAGCTGCGGAAGGACGAGCGGAGCAGCACAAGGCACCCCCCAAACCCAGCCCGTGCAGCTGCCCGGGCCCGTCCCAGGCTGGGGACGCGACGTGCGGCGTCCCACGGGCTGCAGAGCGCAGAGGCGAAGGAAGCGGGAGCCTGGTCCTGTGCTAACAACGGGATCAAGAATACACAGACACGCACCAAGCAGGACGGAAAACCAGGATGCAGAGCTTCGGCTCCAAAGAGCAGGTTTTGAGATACATGGACTAAGGGTCTTTTCTCCCCTCCGCGAGCCGGGCAGGAGGCACGGCATCGCACACTCACCAGGGTAGGAGTGGGGACTTCACTCCCGTCGCTGCTGCACGTCTCCATCCCGGTATCGTGCACGTCTCGGTACGCGTCCCAGACTCTCGGAGTTGCTATGGGATGTGGGATTATTTAATGCTTGCGGTTCTTCTGAGAACGAAGGTGTCTTCACACAGAAGCGTCCTAAGTGTCTTAAGTTTTCAAATGCAATTAAGAAAAGCTACGAAAACTGCCAGTTGACTTGGCAAAGAGACCGAAGTGATGAGGAGAAGGACCCAGCCCTTGGCCTGCTGAGAAACAGGTCCCTTTTCAGCATCTCAAGTTGAGCATCCTAAAAAATTGCACGCGACTTCTGGCAACCTTTGGCCACCAGCTGCTCCGAGGCGGGAGCTGCCAGCGGCCGTGCCAGCCGAGGCGGCGCGGAGGCAGCAGACCACCAGCAGCTGGGACGAACAGCTCTGTGGGACGGGACCAAAACCACGAGACGGCCCCGAAAAAATAAAATAACGCTGCAGCCCGTCTGACACACGGGTCTTTCGGCGGCGGAACCAGCCGTGGCGGCACCGGCCCCGACGGTTCTCTCCCCGACGCTGGCACGGGGGAGCGGCGTGCTGGACCACGGGCTGAGCGCGGTCAGAGGCACCCGGCCAGACCCAGGACCCGATGTCGGCACGGGCAGAAGTTGGCCGTGGGTGGCACAGCACAACAGCGGCTCCACGGGTCGGGCACAGGCTGCCCTAAATAAAGCGCATCCCCCCTCCTCCATCACACGTGCTGCTGTACTTGTGACCAGTGCCCTTTTCCAGATATTTTTCTTCCTTTGTTTTTTTATTTTTTCCACTTTTTACTCAGTCGGCCCCCGTGTTTACAGCTCACTACACCACAAATCCTTATTTCATGTCACCCACTGGCCCAAGCTGTCCCCACTCACTGTTTCTCCTAGACAAGTTAATAAGATGGAAGGCTCCCCGGAGGCCTCGAGCCAGCGAACATTATCACTTGGAAGCAAGGCAGAAATACTGACACATCGGAAATGACTTCAAGCCTATTAATTACCCTTTCTTCTCTGGCAGATCTTTGAGAGCGAGCTTGACAAATTGAAAGGCAGGAGAGCTCATCCTTCCCTGCCCCAGAAAGAGCCCCCACCCACATCAACAAAAGCAAGACACGCACCCCCCTTCGGGGAAAAAAAAAAAAAAAAATAAAATCTTTGTTTTGTTATCAATTATTTCATCAAAAATTAGCTGAAACAGAGCCTGCCTGTTGGCGGCAGAGCTGCCCTTTCCCTTTGTGTTCCCATTTCCCAGGGGACGGCGGCGGCAGGACGCCGCGTGCCAACACGCAGCCCCACGGAGCGCGGGACAGGCTCCGACGGGGACGGCGCTGGCCAGGACGCCCTGCGGTCCCACAGGAGCATCGGCACAGCAATCCCGTCCATCGGGGACACGGAAAATCACCTGCTGCTGCACTGGGAAAGCGGGTCTTAGTTGGGAGCTTCCCATCCCCCGTGTCAATAATCTCCGTTAATCTGATCAAACCTGGTACCCCAGACGCACTTCAAAACCTCAGTGAATGCCCCTCGGCCCATTCCTCCCCTCCCTCAAAACGTATTTTAAAATCCTTGCTGGCATAATTGATCCTAATTATTATAAGCATTAGATATTAAATGCATTCCTACATGCAACGTGGCTTCAACTATGGGCTTTCAGCAAAGTCTATTGTATAAATAAATGACTGGATTTCTTATTCAAGCGCTTCAGATTTGACAGTATTAATTTTGATGCAAAGTAGCCACCCAAGTCTAGATAAAGTCACTGCCTTCCACTACGGCTTTATTTTTAAGGTGATTTTCATAATTTCTGGTTTAAAAAAATCCCTACAAAATAACTTGAACAAAAATCTTCAAGCCATTACCTAGAAAACTATCATTAAATCATTTGTTAATTTTTTTATTAGCATCATTGTAATTAAAGAGAATCATATTTCAAAAATGTATCTTCAACAGCACTTATCAAAACCCATCCCTGCAGCCTATCAATTAGTATTACAATAACCTCGCTCCCTTGTTGCCTTCGCTATTAGCATTTTGATTGAATGTCTGTTGAAAAGTGACTGGTAACAGAAGATTGTGTTCAGAAAGTAATGTTTCTTTATTCGCTTTCATTGAAGCTTGTCTAGTTGTCTCCAGTTCCTACTCAAAAGAGACAAGACAGTTCCAAAAGCAGTAATTTTGATGCAGGATTATTTTTTTTTTTTTTTTCTCCCTTCTCTGCGAGGTGATAGATTGGGTTAGGCTGGACACAAATGCTATTAAATCACTTGACAGCAGATTTGGGGTCTGCTATCGGCTCCGACCTGAACACACTCGAACACGCGCAAACTACCGGAGAGGTGTCACGGCGGCGACAGCCGATAAACGTGCCCCCGGTACGCTGGGAAAACACGTACCGCAGGCCTCTGCAAATGACCTTTCAAGAGATTCAACACTAATAATAATTAATAATGCATGAACTACTCAGGGAAGTTTTTGGCCACGTTTATTAGTAATAGTATTGAACGTAAAAGGCAACAATTTATTAGATAACCCTTTGCACTTTGGGAACGTATCACTGCAACTCGGGGAGAGTTAAGCTCGCCGGCCGTAATAAAGCCTCTAACGAAGGACAGATCCGTAACTACCGTCGTTCCGGAGGAGAAACGGATGCGTCCGGCAAGTACCATGAATTATAAAGACAAGAGTTCATTAAATCTACTACATTAAAATAAAAATGACCGGCCACGTCAGGCAGTTCTATTTACTGACGCTCCCGCTGCTGATGCCTCCCCCGACGAATCGCGCCCGGCAGGCGCAGCACCGGTTCCCCAAAACCACTTCCATCGCTCCAACACGCCGGAACTCGCAAGCGACGCTGGGTCGCCCTCCAGAAACGGTCCCAAGGGTCGCGTTTACGGCTTTGGGGGAGGGAAGCAAACCGAGCCCACGGCCCAGTCGCCCTCCCGCCTCTTCCCCCGACGCGCTCCCTCCGCTTCCAGCGCGGCGGCGACGACGCTCAATTATATTAACGAGCAATTTAGTGGGGAGGAAAGAGAGGGAAACGTTCAGGGACCGCTGGGACGGGGCTGGTACCGACCCCCCCGCTCCAACATCCGCCCCTGCAAAGCAACGGCCGGGATGGGCGAGGAGCGGAGCCGGCCGGTCCCGCCGTGCTTCCTCCCCTTCCTCATCCTCCTCCATCCCAGCAGCTCGGGAAAGGCTTTTCAGAGCCGCTCCGCTGGCAGCCAGCCAGGAGCGTGTAACGGTGTCAGGTAGCAATTTCATTTTTAAAATGCTCTTATCAAAGATTTAAGGTGAAAGATAAGAAGAGCATACTAAATCATCATAAAGGAAACGTTGTATAAGGCGTAATATTTTACAAAGCAAAACAGTTATCGAAATGAAAAGGTACGAACATAAAACCAAACGGAGCCAGGGCTGAGGAGGAGGGGAGGGAGCGCGCCAGATTCGGGAGACGTCGAGCAGATTTCAGGTTTTCTTGGCAAGTCTCAAAGCCTGCAAAGAACGGGAGCGGCGGCACTTTCACTGTCGTTTTAAAACAGAAATAAAATGCCAGGTATGTTTGTACGTGAGCACGTACACACACATCTATACACAAACGCGCTTATTTATACGCCTTTTCATATAGATAGATCTATAAATATAGATACGTGTTTTTCATACCATTACCCACGGCTGCTGGGTGCTTTTATCAAAGTCATCTGACCTGGAAAGCATCTGTTGTTAATACCACTGTTTTATTATTTATCAAATCCATTTCTTCATAGAATGACTAATTTCATACCCACAGCTGCTCCCATCTTCCCTCCGCAGCTGCTCCTTCCCCGAGCAGCCAGGCAGGTTAACAGCCCACCTCCGTCTCCCACCGCCCACGTGCTGCTTCCGAGCCCTCCGGAACCCCCCGGGCACCGAACCAGCACCCCGTGTTCGTGCCCTGCGAGGGACAAAGCGAAACCAAGCCAAACGGCCAGGAGAAAAACCGTGCAGCACCGCCGGGGCCGGGAGCAGGGGGGAAAGGGCTGCTGATCTGCGTGAAAACAAACCCTGCACTTTCGTCATCTGATTTTTTATTTCGTTTTCCTGCACTTGCAGGGAACTTCCAGAGACTGGAGGAAACCAAACGGTTTTACTTCTTTGTGCCCGCAGGAGGGAAGCGAGCCCTGCGCTCCAGGGACAGGCTGGCATTGAGCGCAGAGATCCAACCGGAGGGAACGGCCTCCCAGAAACAGAATTGGCAAAAGCCAAACCCGCCTCCGATACCTCAAAGTGATTTTTTGCTCATCCGACCTCCTGTGAGCTGACGGGGGAATGTTTGTTGCTGCAATGATGCTTCAAGCGTATTCTCTTGCCAGGCTTCTCCCTACGGATCCTGCCCTAATTCTGAGCGCGCTGTTGAACACGCGCGTGCATGTGCGACACGTGCGACGGACGAGGACGGTTTCCATCGCCAGAGCCTTGATGCAACTGAAGTCAACCACGCAACTCTCAAATGACTTACACCGGGGCCGGCGACGCTCCCGCTAGGAGTAAATACGGAGAGATGGTGCCGCGGTCAAAGACCGGCTCCGTGCTCAGCGCTGACGGGAGCTGCGGGCGAATTGGGTCCCCCCGCCCCGCGCCCCCGATGCCCTCACCTTACCGGCTTCGCGGGGACAGCGCAAGGCTTAGTTCACTACACGCCTGCACAGAGCTTTGAAATCCCTCACGGGAGGGCTGCGTAGGGCTAGCACTATTGCCTCTGTTTGCTCCTGGTCTTCTTCCAACGCAGAGAATTAACAAGTTGTTAGCATCGATAGGTGTTTTAAAATGCAGAACAATCTGCAAATTATTACATTAGTTGAAGGCGCTCTTTCTGGTCCAGAAAACACTCAATAAATTAAAAAGAAAAATAACCACAACCCAAATCCGCCGACCTGCAGTTTTCTGAAAGAAGCTGTTTTTCAACTTACTTATTCTATTGGATCCAGCAAAAAAAAAGCGCCAGATGTTCTTACTTCAGCTTATATAGACAAAAACCATACAGATAAGCAAAATCACTCCTTGCCAGTACAAATTAATCAACCTAATTAAAGAAATCCTCAGTCAAAACCTAACGTTTTGGGAAAACCGCTATCGAGCGCAGGTAAGAGGGCACCGATGCGAAATGGCACGGACCCTGCGAGCCCCGTGCGACGCAAACCGCCCGGCATCGCTCCGCACGCCCGGGAGGCCGTGCCAGACGCGGCCTGGACCCAGAGAGAGCTGGGGAAGCGAGTTCCAGGGGTCTCGTCCGAGGGGGGGAACGAAGGGGAAGAGGAAACGCTGGAAGAATTGCTCTTTTTACAGATGTTTCGCTCTTCCCTTGCGGCTGGTGCGGAGGCGAAGGCAGCTGCAGACGTCAGCCCCTGCCCTCTCAGGCGGGAAGCGGGACGGAGCCAGGAAAGCCAAGGGCAGAGCGGAGCTCAGGTACAGCCCGGGGACCAGGGCTTTGCCTTACGGACAAAGCGGGAGCCAAACGTGAAGCTGTCACCTCATACCGCAGCGCAAGTCGGGGCTCTGTCCTGCGCTGGCAGCGATTTGCCACGGGCGCATCGAAGCCAGCAGATACACGCCGATTTACAGCAGCAAACTGTTCGCCCTCGCAGCTCCTATTTGTTCAATTCCCAGGGCAGGAACTTGGCTCTAACTGTGGTTCAGGGCTTCCCATTTTCTCTCTTTGGTAGAAAAGCACCTGAAACGCAGGACCCAGGGATGCAGCTGAGCCTTTGGGTGAGAGCCGCTGGCTGCTGCAGGGCTCCGTGCGAGGAGCGGCAGGACCCAAACCCGCCGCGTCCCCGGTCACTGCCTGCAAACCACCACAGTGACGCAGCGCAGGGCCACGGGGGTCCTGCCGGCTGGAGGGCCGGGGGATATGCCGGGGCTGCAGAGAACTGCAGTGACCTGTACCTTCTCCTGCTCGCAGAAGTCAGCGGGCTCTCCGGGAGCACCGAACACCCGCGGAGTCTTGCTCCGGCACAGCAGAAAACCAAGAGCTGTATCAGAGAGAACCACACGAAAGCGATGGGCTTTCTCGGCCCACTCTGCAGGAATATTTATATCTGTGAAACCCTGGACAGCCTCCCCATGCGAAATCACTGCCCGCACCCACGGCTGCCTCTTCCCGTGCGCCCGACCAGCCCTGCGAGCGCCAGACGGCTCCCGCGCAATGTCGGGCTCGTGGGGACACTGAGGTCCCCGGGCTGGAGCCGTGACACCGCCAGCTCTGCGGCCACCGAAATCAGGCAGAAGAGGATCGCGGACGTGCGGTGGATCGAGCTGCAAACGCTCCACGGAGCGAGACAGCAGAGGGGCGGCCGCAGCCGCCCGCCTTCACGTGCCGAGAGAAACCGGCCGGCGGGCGAGGGCGTGCAGAGGAGAAGGGTAAACCGGCAGCTGGCGAAAGCTGGAGCAGGAGGCGAGGAACGCTCTGCGGGACCTGCCCTGAGACCAGACAGAGTGGGACTGCAGCACACGTTTTACACAGCTAAGCTAGTAATTTTAACAGCTTCTAATTTGCTAATACAAGAGGATTGATTAGGTGGAATGGATCCACGCAAGAGCTGTAAACCGTTAATTGCAGGGTAGCAATGCTTCCGTTCGCACACCCCATCGCCAAGCCCTCCTTCCTTCAGCGGCAGACTCGCTCGAAGCTTCCGCCTTGTAAAAACGACACCGGGAGCAATTTCTGCTGCCCAGGCGCGGAGCAGGGCCCCCCCCAGCCAGCCACCCGCTCGAGCTCAGCCGCCCAGGTCAGCAAGGCAGCACGCGCCCACGGACCCGCGCAGACGCACCCCGCAGCTCGGACCAGCACCCCCCCACCCCAATTACAACGCTTAAAAATAAACGCCCCAAAGAGCAGGATCAGAGCCGGGGGATGGCGAGGCCGGCAGAGAGAGACGGCGCAGCAGAGCCCGCTCGAACAGGAGGCTGGGGGGTGAAAGCCTTTCCTTCTGTTACCAGCGTTGTTGGTGTAACCCACATTCCTGCTGAAACTCAAGATTTTGGGGGTAGGGGCTGCGTTATCTGTTTGTTTATACAGCTCACCAGGAGGCTTTATGCATGGCAATGACCTTGTGAAATGAAAGGCTTCGGCTCGGCTTCAGCAGCATCCGGGTCCCGGCATGAGCGCGGCGGCAGCTGCAGGAGGGGATTTACTCCGGGGTGCCCCGGGCACGGGGAGGCAGAGCAGCCCCTCTCCTGGGACACCAAACAGCTTCGGCTCGCTCGCTCTCGGCCTCGCCGGGCTGCTGGGAACGTCCTCCTCACCTTTGGTAAAAGCTTTATTATCAAAACAAGCAGATATAAAGCATGGATATAAAAAAAATATGAGCCGCTCCCCCAACGCGTGTTTGGGAGGACTGGCCCAGTCTGCCGTCAGTGATGCGCGGGGGGAAGAAAACACCACCCTGGGGAGCGAAAGCTGCGCGGTGCGTCTCAATATTTTCCTATCACATTTTTGGGCACGGGCACACTGCAAGCAGCTGCCTATTTTCTCAAGGTCACCACGCTGATTTTAATTCTGCTCGTTGTATTAAGACTGCCCGTCTATGTAAATGTTGCATTTTGTTCTCCTCCTGTTTCTGGCCTTTCCTCAATTAACATTTCCAAATAGTCCCACAAGACTTGAAGCGCTACCTGCTAATCACTTTGCTCCTGCATTCTAGGAAGCAAAAGGGTTTTGGTTTCATCTGCTGAGTAGATTCATAAGCAAGAACTTATTCACGGCATTTAGGATTTCTTTCCGTTCACAGATCATCAGGATTTTTGCTAATTTATCTGTCACTCAAACTGGCTGCTCAGCAGCGACAACAGAGATGGCAAACTGAGTCGTATTAAAATGACCTCACGGTCTTCTTAACACAGCTTCCGCTGGGAAGATTACCTTGACTGTTTCTAACACAAGCACTCATCCCGGCGCAGCTCGCGCATACCGACTTTCTGCAAGTGCAACTTAACCATTATCATCATTTAAAAAAAAAAGTTCTTAAATATTTGCACAACTCTTGCTTTACGTTTCCTGACGAACCTTTCAGAGATGAGAAAGGCTCCCCTGATTGACTGTGCACTCTCCAATACGACTGTCGTCTCACTGCATTAAGTTATTGATACCGTTCAGTTCTAAGTGCGTGGGAAGATTTTTCTTTTTCAGACAGCGACTATCAGCGGCAGTTCTACGCGAAGGAAATGCCCAGCTTTCTGCTCGCGGTCCTGTCTACGCCCTGCCCTGGGTGCCACGCAGATACCTTCCGCGGGACCAGCACCGCCGCCTCCCATCTTTCTCTGTCTCTGCTTTTCCATCCGAGGCATCTGGGTATCAGCCTCCGGTGATCTGCACAACCCAGAAAGCCTAACTGGTATCTGAAAAGCTGTTTAATCTCTTCCGTATACAGGCGCCACAGAAAATGCTAAATTTCCCCCTGCGCGCCTCTTCCTTCCTGCAAGTTCTACGTTCTGGCTCTGACGCTCCACCACGGGAACGAGAGCAGGACGTCGCCTCCTGCGTTCCTGGGTGCCTGACACCCCCTTGGCAGAGCCACCGGCGGGGCAGCGCTGGCCGTCAGGGACACCCGCCTGCGCCTCGCCTCCCGTGCCGGAGGGGGTGTGGGGGGAGAGCGCCCGGGACGGAGCCTTCTTTCAGTCGGCGTCTCCTCTTGTTACGCCCTGTGTTAGGGCTAATCGAAAGGAGGGTGGATAAATTAAGGAGGTCAAAAAAGGTGTGGTTGTGCAAGGCTCTCCCTCTGGGGAGAGGGAATTAAATAATTTGTTTACACGTTAGCTAGGAAGTCAAGATACAAACGAGTTTTACAAACCTACTGTCCTTTGCAACAGACTTTTAAGTTGATATGTACCTTAAAGTCCGGTTGTGTAACCGGAGACTCCCAAACTAATTGCTGGGCTGTTTGCAACCTTTACTGGAGGTTGGAGGGATTTTTTTTTTTTCTTATTATTATTGCATTTGTTTGTTAAACAAGAAAATAAAAATGTCAAGCCATCTCCCAAGTGCTGCTGGCAAGCCGAGTCTCTCCCCTCGCTCAGAGAAAGCATTTGCACACATCTATTCCTTGGGTGCGTCCCGGCCAGTGCAGCTGTTCGCTCTTTCTCCTCCTCTGGATGTAATTTTCATTACTGGTATAAAATTAAGCAATAAGGTATGACAGACAGTACATAGCCGGGCAATTATTCCAAGCCTCAGGTGGCGTTATCCAGCACGAGGCTGGGGGCAGAATGACTGTAACCACCCGAGACGTTCAATAATCGCCTTGAAAAGCGTGGCCAGGAGCCTTATTTGCTATTCTGAAACCGAGCCTACTGGGATGCAGGGCTCACGCTGCCTCCAACGCGTTTATTTTTACACTTCGCTAAGGTGCCCTGATGCAGCAGCAATAGGCACTGGCCAGGAAATTAAAAGACAAGGGAGATGGATCCAAGAACTGGCAGCTTTTACTTTTTGGGTTGTGTTTATTAGCACCGAAGTAGGGAGCAGCACCGAGCCTGTCGAGCTTGGGGCCGCTGGCACGCCACCGTGCAAAAGCCACCCCCCCCGCCACAGCGGCTGTCACCTGGCGGTCCCCATTTCCAAATGGGAAACTGGGGGGGCTGTGGCCACCCAGCCCCGAGGGCGGGCTGAAGCCATGAGCCCCTTCCCCGCACCCCATCTCCCCAGCGCAGCTGTCCCAGCTCCGACCTTGGTTCCACCCGGGATGGAGCTGAACTCAGGACACCCAGCGGAGACGGGAACATCGCTCTGCAGCGCCGCAGCCGTTAACGTGGTTTATGACATGAATATTTATAAGTGAGGATGTAATATTAAAAACATACACATATAAAATATTAATATGGCACATGTCATAGCTGCAATCTAAATAGATAGGTATGACTGACGGTATTATCGCTCAGCCATCACCACTTTCACTGATAGGTCTGTAAACGGTAAATAATATTAACTAATGAATCTTCACAGCCCTCGTGTGAAGTTTTGAAGCAAATATTTGCTTAAAAAGCAGTCTAACCCCCCCCCATCTGCAGCTCTGCCCCCGCCCCGATCCTCTGTGCCTTTGGCAGAAGACAAACACCCCGCGTCTCCGCGCGCCGAGGGTTGAAGTCTCTCTGCGTGCTGCAAGCTCCAGGTCCCTGGGATGAATTTCACCGGCGAGGCCGAGCCGAGCGAGCGCTTCCCTCCAAACAACTGCACTCTCTGGAGCCCCATTTGTGAAGTGATACAACCGACAAGGGAATAAAAGCCCGTCTCGTCTCGGAAAGCAATAACAATAATATTGCCTGCATTTATATCTTATGTCACACTTTTCATCCAAGGCCCTTAAAGCACTTTATGCTCTAAAAAACACCATCGCCGTGTTTGCGGATGCTTTTCCAAAATCCTGCAGGTCAAACCTGACCAAAGAGCAGCTCCGCCTTTAGCCCCGTCCTTCTAAAAGCAAAACTACGTGAGCAGGCGAAAGGTTCCCTCCGAGGCGTCCTCGAAATGCACGGTACTGTCGCCAGACCGCTGCCAAGAAAAGCCACGTTGAAAATTACCAAATTAGGCAATTATTTCTATATATTTTAAATACTCTTTTACTCAAAACTGCCTCGGGATGCGTTTTTAAACGCACGTGACCTTGCCTTACTTGAGGGAGATGGTGATAAACAAATAATTGCAGCAACACTTAATTGTATTATATCTCATCTATAAAAATATCAATTATAACTTCAGAGGTCAACTAAACCGGGGTTTTGGCAGCCGGACGGGACACAAAAGGCCATTTTTCTCCTAAGAAAAGCACCATCCTTCGCCGAGGCACAGACGATATCTCACTGACAACATCGCTCCTGTCTCTTCCAATAAAGACAACCATCACGGCAACCGCTTCCACCTGGACAGTCACTTTTCTGCACGGGAATCCGCCAGCCGGGGACAGCGCAGACCCGCAGCACGACCCTCGCGTTCCTTGCGGACAGCGTGGGAAGGACGCGGCAGACCCCGCGCTCCCGCCTGCGTTCTCGGCGGTACGACACGCACGGGCACGAAGCCTTCGGTCTGAATTCTGCGGGTTTAGGTCAACCCCAAACCTCTCCTCCCACGGGCACACCAGTGGCTGCGGCGATGCCGCGCAGGGGTGCGGGACCCTCAGCGAGCCCCCGCTCGAGGACACGGCGGGCAGCCCCCCCCCACCCTGGCGCTGCGGGGGCTCGGCACAGCCTGCTCGGATTCTCGCCCGCCACCCGGCCCCTTGCACACGCACGGAGGTGCCCCCACCCCTGGAGAGGGCTCACCCTCACCCTCCTCGCAGGCACGGGAAACAGCGGGGAGGTTTGCAACAACCGCAGAAACCCACGCGATTTTAAAGCTCTGCCACGATCGACGCCTGTCTTTGGGAGATGTTTTACCCCCTAACACATAGGATATTGTTTGCGTCACGCAGACAGCCTGCCTTTCTTTAATTCTGTTTAGTTTTAAGATTAAAGAAGTCCAAATCACATGCTGTCACTTCCCTCCTCTCTCCCCTGCCATTCCTAACCGTGTGAGAGAGTTAATTGATATGAAAATAACTCTGGGGGCTGTATGGCTTTGAAAAACATATAGTATTACATTCAATACCGGCAATTACAGCTTGGGGGATTCAGTCACTCAAAATCTTTGTCTTTTTGCAAGTTCAAGACGTGGGACTGACGTGATGCACGCCACGGACGGCTTCTGGAGCAGCCGATGGCTACGGGCAAGCACAAGACACGTACGTGCTGGTGGAGAGCGTTCAGGGCTGTGACCGAGGGCATCCGTTACAGCAACTCACCAACACCCCACCTGCTCCTCACCCACCTCTGCCCCCGTGCTTACCAGCTGCAGAAAGAAAGGAGAGTTGCCAAATAAATTTATCAGGAGCGGCTCCGCTTTGCTGGACACAACAAACAAACCTCCCGCTGCCGGGGTTCAGGGATCGCCCGGCGCGGGCAAAGCACAAGGGCAAGGCAGCCGTCCCGTCCGGCTGCGCGACGTGCTCGGCAGCGAATTGGTATGCTTTCTGGAGCTCCCTTCCGTAATGAAGTTAGAAGGACATCATCATCATCTTGCCTGGCTCCCTCCAACCCCAGAGATCAATAACTAATGCTGAACTCCAGATTTTTATCTGCACTTTGCAAGGGTAACAAAATAACACCACCCGCTTTTTTTTCTTTCCAATTACTAAATCCTTTCAAGATTGACCCAGTAATTTTCAGCTCTGTGAAATTTTAGGCAGCGAAGGAAGTGATGAAAGTGATCTTCCAGAGTGCGTGGAGAACTTCTGCGTGTGGTTTTGCTCCCCGTACAGAAGTGCAAAAGTACGGTACAGGGTACAGAAACAGAGGATTACCGACACTTTCCTTCCAAAAAGGAATGGCGTTTTAACGAAGGTGACCCAGAGGTATTTGCCTTCTAAGCGCTAGTCCACCGCGTGCCCGCTATCACAACTAAGCGGCCAAGCTAGGAGGAGAACCCTTGCAAGAAGACACCGCATCCCAGCAAAGCTGGGGATTGTTCTAGCTACGATACTCCAAAAATTAACCACTCCCTCAATTAAACACTCTCAGATTTTGCAGCCCGCCGTTCATACCAGCGGACAGGCATGAAATGCAATAGCTCTGAGTCTTATTTTCCTTAGAGAACATCCAGGAATAGCTGGACGTTAAAAGAGACACCAGCAGAGGCAACAATGTGGTTAGCCTGATGACATTTTTAACGTTGCAAAAGTTATGTGCTCCATTGGCAAAGCGTTAAGTTTTATTTGGGGTGGGGTTTCCAAGCCTTCCCAAGGTATTAATAAAACTGTTCAACGACGAGCAGCTTTGAAAATCCCTCTCACTGCGTCTGGTTAAATCCGCGCGTTCCCACAAACTAATCGACGTTGGTCCAGTGCCGCGCACGCAGGCGGGTTACACGCTACCAGACTACGCATGCACGAGTAACACACACGTGCCAGAATTATGTCAACAAATATTCTCAGTTTGCTTGCAAGGAAATTTATCTCGCCTTCTAGCAGTAGGGAGTGAATTTTAATACTGTTCCTTTCCCTTGCCTACGTTGATTATTCTAGGCATAGACTAACTACGGCAAACCACAACGGATATTTTATCTGCCATTTCTCTTTCCCTTGGCTAATTTGAAGATACAGATTGCAACCCGCAAGTGGTTTTAAGAATTGCCATTAACACCGTTGCTGCATGCTACCGCATTTTAAACATGTTTCCAACGCAAGCAGAATGTCACAATTTGTAAAATCTGGGGTGATTTTATAAACGATCGATGCAGCAGAACTCACTTCATCACAACAGCCCGCTAAGCCAGTTCATTAGCCTGTAGCTACCTGTACAGGGAAGGAACAATTGTCAGAGAAGACTGGATAAATTCAAGCGTGAAGATGAAGATGACTCTTTCCTCTGCCTGTTACACTCGTTTCTTCCTTTCATCTGTACTTGGCAGAGGCAAACACCCGGAGCTCAGACTTCCAGGCCCCTCTGGCAGCGCAGCCCCTCGGCACCGGCCGGGCTTCACCCGCTCGCAGGAATTTTGGCTGATCCCAGCAAATAAGCAGCATTGTCCTTCACCCAGCAAAAGGGTAAGCCTGTTCCCTGGGAAACAGCCTCACAGAGCTGACCCTCCCGGTGCCGCAGAACTCCCTTCGCTGCCAGGAGCGGGGAGGGGGGCTCCAGCCCACCCCGTCCCCGGCACAGCGCAAGCGGGACAGAGCCGGGTCCGGAGCCTGACCGCGGTGGAGCACGCGGGAGGTGCGGGTAACGTCACCCGCGCCCAACGGCACTGCAGCCTGCTTTGGTCCTTTGGCACCCTCAGTTCCTCCCCGCTCAGATCTCGTCTAGGAGCTTACACAGGGATGCTAACGCAAAGAGAAATGTTACGGCTCGTATGTAGAAAAAACAGGCTGTAAGAAAAATTAAGCAATAAAATAAATTCTCAGAATAACAGGAGAAAAAAAAGGAAGACCTGTTGCCTCTCATCTTCAACGTGCATTGCGGGGAAAACCCTTTGTGGAAAAAACAAAAGGTTTCATGGCAGCCAAGGTGCCCTCTACATCTGCAGCCCTCAACTCCAGCAGTGCCGGACCTTTTCTCCGGGCAAGAGAGTGGAAAGATGCTTCTGAAAGAGGAATCCGTCCTCTGGGGATGTCGCTCAGGTTCACACCTGACAGCGGGGCTCCCCAGCGCGCTATTCCAGCTTCCCCTAAAAGCACGAGAAGCTGAACCAGAGCTGTTAGAGCAGAGCTCAGCACCAGCAGAGCACAAACACCAACGCTTCCCGGTGCCCTCACGCCTCGGAAAGTGCTTACAGCAGCACAGTGCCACTGGCGGGGGACAAAGGAGGGATCACCTTGAGGTACGCGGGAAGAGATGAGCGTCTTGCGTGCAGGAAGCAAAGGAAGGACCAACACACCGTTGCTCCATTTTTCGCGGAGCCCAGCCAAGGCGGGCGCGAGCTGTTGAAGAGACCACGGGCGAGTTTGGCAGCAGGAACGGAGCTCGCCGCAGGCACATCCAAGAGCCCCAGTGGGAACAAAACTCCAGATTTCAGCAAAAGGAGACTTTCTCCCCCGTCTCTGGAGCAGAGCCCTGATCCGGGGATGAGGCAGCAGCTGGGGCCACCCAGCCCTGCCACAGGCTGCAGTTGTGCTGCGGGACGGGCTGACGTCCCCCAGGACAGGCTGCCCAGGTGGAGCCCCCCCGTGCCCCCTGCGCCTTGGAGAGGGACGGCAGAGACTGCTCTGCGGGGTGAGAGGCAGAGACAAGAAACTGCAGGTCAGGGACTTGCAAATAAATTGGGCTGCAAAAGCCTCCGAAGGACAGGGCACGGAGATGAACGCCGGGATGCGTTGGCAGCCTATCCGATGCACGCCGCGCGAACTTGCCAGGTTAAGACACAATTTAAGAGAAGAAAACAAGGGATACAATCAGAAGCAGGCAGAAGACTTGCTGAAGCACATTCGCAGGGGCCACGACTGTTGAGCGTGTTCCTCGGGGGACCAGAGCCCCTCAGTGCTCCCCGCAGACCACGTCAGAGCGGGGATGCGGGGCTCTCGTGCCCAGCGCAAAAGCACGACATAACGCAGCTCTTAAACGCGGCAAGCGATATGCCAGGATCCTGAGTGGAGAAGGGTATTTATGGCCCATTTAAGGGTGGTTGCAAAAGGCGGAAAATTCCCTGGATATAAAAGGAAGTTGTCAGGGGTTGAACTTTCCAAACTATGTAAGAGTTTTGAACGCTTGGTTCCTGTTAGAGAACTGATGGGCACTGCCTGTTCACATGCCTTCCCTGGCTCCCCAGAGCTTATCTTCCCAAGCAAGTCTTTTGCTCGTTGCTGCTGAATTTTCCAGGGCGCTATGATCCCTGACTTCAGAGAGGGATCGGCGCCTGGGGGGGCACTGCCAGAGGGAGGGAACGCTATCCTGGAGGTTTGCCTGGCTCACCCAGCCTTCCGCACGCAAATAGCGGAGCGGTGAATAATTCAGACAGCGCTGGGAGGTCACGTCTCTGACCCTGCCATGGGGATGAGACGAGGCGGCAGCGGCTGGGCGCTCTGGGCTGCTCCCCTCTCCCATTCCCGGGGCTCCCAACGCTGCCTGGCCGGGCGCGGGCTCCTTCACAGCCCCCCTAAACAAACCTACTACATACACCGCTCCGAGTAGCTGACGTACTCGAGGCTGACACAATAACCACATCGATCAAGCGAGCTCCTGCAAAGGGTCAACTTAAGCTTCTGGCGTGCGAAGGGCAAACGACAAACCTTGGGGCTGCACGTCCACGCCATCGCACGGGGGCAGAGCCCACAGGCTGCGCTGGCTTCCCGCGCTGCCTCCAGACACACGCGTGTTAAAGCAGGAGGCTGGGGACGTAAAATCGGTCTTGTTTGGAGAGAAGGGAAGAGGGTCTCGGAGCCTGCCCCCGGCGCAGTTTGTGGGGCCGCTGTGAGAGCCCAGGTAGGTTTTGCCCCCCCAGCTGAACGGGGTGCTGCCGGGCTGCGCTCTGCCTGGAGTTCGGCGTCTCTGCTGCGGCGATAACGCGAACTGCTCACTGAGAGACAGAGGAGCATCATTTATTTCCACTGAAAGGAACGGCCGTAACATTGAAAATAATCCTCAGCTCATTTTCACAGAACTGTACGAGCAGTGATGAAACCTCATCTCTCTTGTGAAATATGTGGAGGGAAATTCCTCTTCTGGAGATCCTGCTTATTCTGAGGTACCATCACTGGAGGATGAGCAGTCCTCAGCTTCAAAACCCCAGCACGCCTGAAACCCCAGCGGAGGGGTTTAGCCCCTTGATTCCCTGCTATCTCAGCTTAACGTAACGCTAGCCACCGTGGTACAGACCCTCTGCTTCCCTGCAGCCTCACCACGCGCAGCTCCCCGGGCTTTACTACCTCCAGCGATGCCACGGAGCCTGACAATGGTCCTCCCAAAGATAAGTCATCAGACTGACCAGAAAAATCATCTCTAATAAGAAAACGCAGCCGAGCTGTGGCATTACGCGCCAAACAGCCCTTCCTCTGCCCAGGACAGAGGGAGCCGTCTCACACACACACACGGCTCTGCTGATTTAGCACCACTGGATTCAGCCACCGGGTCATCACGTTGATGCTGAGTTTTGGCTGCGCTCACCATGCAGAAGCCGTCACAAAACGGGATGTCTGAGCTCCCAGTTCTCTCTTACCTCTATGCCTGTTGGTCGTCTTGTCAAACATAAGCATGGCGTCCTCTACCTGCAAGACAGAAGAGGGGAGATGCGTGCTTTAACACACCGGCTGCACGGTCTGCAAAGACACAACAGACAAACTGGGAAGGGGAGACAAAGGCAGGAGCAGCCCCCGCTCGGGTACAAACGATGCATCAGATCTCCTCGCTTTTGCTCAGAGTCAGCTCCTTTGGAGATCTGCGGCTTTCAACCCCCGTGCTAGCTGACGTTTGATCCCACAGCGGAAAAGCAAACATTAGAGGTTCTGTTTCCCTGAAAAGCCAAAAACCTAAGGAGCTCCTCCACCTCTCCTCGGTCGCTGGCCGTGCCTCATCTCAGCCTTTTCCCCTTTTTTGCCGGGAGATAAGGAAGGGCCAAGAGAGGAATCGTGGATGCAAATCAAGCCCGTGACTTCTCCAAATTAGAGTCACTGTCTTGGCTGAGAATTAGGAGGTTTCAAGAAGTATGAGCAGGGTAAAATCTGGTCAGCCAAGAAAGGTATTCAGAGGGTTTGAAAAGGCCTTTTGAAAAGCTAGAGGAAAGAGGGGAGAGGGAGGAGGGAGAAAGTTTAATTCGCATCAGGCTTGGCATTTCCACTTCAGAAGAGAGATGACTGATGAAACGTATTGAAGTGCAACCAAATTGCTTTCAACTTTCATTACTATTTGCATGATTTATTCCACCTCCATTTAATCTGTGCAGCCACACCTAAAATTTTACACTTATTTTAGAAGGATGTTGTGCTGGGGTTTATTTTCCAGCACTATCACGTTTTAAACTGTTGCTCAGAGGCTGCAGGAGCTGGGGCAGGTTGGTCCCGCACGCTGCGGGAAACGTCCTGGGTAATCTTTCTGAAAATAAATTACAGACCTTGCTATTCCCCGTCTTAAACTAGGGCTGATGAAAACCTGTACCACCGCTAAATTGCAGAAGGCGCTGGGGGAAGGGAGAAGATCTTTAAAGAAAAGGTTTTATTCTTTAAAGACTCCACTGGTTATCTGTGGGGGTGGGTTTGGGGTGGGGATTTTTGTTCGTCTG
The DNA here is from genome assembly GCF_028858705.1 of Grus americana. Lineage (NCBI taxonomy): Eukaryota > Metazoa > Chordata > Aves > Gruiformes > Gruidae > Grus > Grus americana. The sequence goes on from NC_072870.1 coordinate 11,460,003, forward strand.
GGGGTTTTGGTTTGTTTGGGGGTTTTTTAGTGGTTTTTTTCCCCTGGTAATTTTTGTGATACTTCTATGTTCTTATATTCTGGTATTCTATAAATCATTTATTTCAGGAAAAGTGATTTCCGATGCAGTTACGTGCTCTCTTCACCTCACACGGTGCCACTGAAGGGTCCACTTTTCACCCCAGCTGCCCGTGTCCGCTTTGGGCTGACCTCTTCCCTTGTGCCAACACGTCTGCGCAGCAGATCGAGGCAGGAAACCGCTCCAGGTTAAAATGAACCGCGCTTGCTCTTCCCGGCTGGTTTTAAGTCAGATCGGTTTCCCGGCACGGCCAAACCATCGCTGATGCTGACCCACCGCAAGGGACGGGCTGAGCAGAGGCAGCACCTTCTGGGACGGGGGGACCGCTGTCGGTGGCTGCGCCAGCTTCTGCTGCCTTAACCTGATCCTGGAATTCCAGCGGGATTCGAAAGCTCCCGCCTGGATACAAGTCACAGTTCAGGGAGTAGAGTTTGACTGTAGTTCTCTTGTGCAGGTCCAGCCTACTTCTGTGCAGAATTACAGTCTGTCGTGGCTGGGCAGAGACTCGGCTTGGGAAGGTGGTAAAAACACAGCTTGAACCTCTCCTACCAGACTGAAATATGTTCCAGGATACAGTAAAAAAAAAAAAAAAAATACAGTGCAGGAAAATTGTACACTATGCCTAAACTCATCTAAAAACCTGTCTTGGGTTAACTTGGTCTCAACTTTTTCAGTCCCAGTGGTTTGCAAAATGTGTTAGCAATGGCCTGAGATGGAAGAGAACAGCACGCCTCCGTGATACCCATCTCGGATGAGACCTAAAGATGCTGAGGCACTGAAAAATCCAAACCGCATTAAGCAGAGAGCCATTTGTCCTGCCGTCTGTCTGCACTCCACGGAAGAAAACACAAGTACGAGTAAAATCAGAAGGCAGATAAGGACAGAGCTCCCCTTCACCCTACCACCGCCGCTTATCTCTGCTCCAGGGTTATGTTTGCACAGCAATCTTTTATTTTTCATTCTCAGAGGTCTTGGCCCCACCGGAACCAAAAATTACATGTTGCACCTAATGCTGTTCCTCTGCCTCGGTCCACGCGAGCGCGCTGAGCACCCTTTTGTCCCCACGCCAATCGCTGTTGCACAAGTTTTAACGCGCAGCTCTTCCAGCGTAACCTTTCTGCCTCGCATCCCACCCCAGAGCCCGGGGAGGTTTTGGACGCGCTGCAGCACAGACCCCACCAGCCCGGGGGTCCCTCCGTCCCCGACCCGGCGGCTGTCGCCATGCACAGGCTCTCCTGGCCGGAGCCACACATTGCAAAATGGCACCTCCTCCTGCAAGGACGTTACTGGGGACTTTAGGAAGGCTGCTTCTCCTGTTGTTAGGGGGAGAAGAGGCGTGAGATGCACGACACGACTCTGACCTCGCTTTAGCATGGCCGTGTCTCAGCCCGAAGTCTCCCAGCAGGCTGAAGCCTCGGCCGCAGGGTACAAAACCCTCCCTTGGGCTGAGCCGGGGCCGCAGCAGCACCGCGGGTTTGAACCTCTTGTGCAGCCTCTCCCTGCTCCTCCAAGCGCTGCCGTGACACAGGAGGGACGGATCCTGGCACGGGACCGGGCGGGGGGCTCTGCGTCCAGCTCCCGGTCATACCGGGGATATCTGCAGTTCTGGTCGCCTCTCCCACCTGTACGAGGTGACACGTCGTCTCACCCACCAGACACACGTCCTCTGGGCAAACAACGCTTTGTGCCATGTGTACCAAGGCCCCGCTTCGCTGGAACGACGATCTTGGCAGAGATCTTTTTAACGCAAATAAATCCTCGTCAGCAGTAACAAACGCAGCCTGCACGGGCCAAGCCAGGAGCTTTCCATCGCGCTGGCTGGGACCCCGAGGAGCGCGGGTGCACTGGTGGTGGGCACTTAATCCCTCCTCCGAGCAGCGGTACCCACTTCTGGGATCAGAACTGGGCGCGCAGCTCCCCACGAAAGGGTCAGCCCCGCCGGTTTAAGCCTGAAAACCTGCAAGGGGGAAGCGGCTCTGCGGCCGAGTTTCAGCCGTGGATCAAGCACGCCTTTAAGAAAAAATAATCAGTGGGGTGTTCTTTAAGCCAGCTGGTGCCCTTTCAACAATGTCTAATTGGTTATCTTTTCTGTTTCCTAAGGTCAGAACATTTTATCTCCGTCTCTGCCCTTTCTGAGTTTACCCCACCCTGCGTTATTTTTTAGGGCAGCCATTGTAACAGAAGAATAGCCTCTTTCCTCCATAGTCCGGTGACACAATGAGACTTCTTGAAACCTCCTGAATAGATAAAGTGCAGTGGCAAAAGGAAAATTCTATTAATGCTTTGCAAAATAAAACATCTAAGAGCTGGTTAGACAAGCAAGAGAAGAAAATCAATATGGAGAGGGCAGCGTGCTTAGAAAAACTTTTCACTAGTTGCAAAAAGGTGGCGAGGGTATGGGAGGGAGGGGGAGAAAGAAACTTATTAATTCAGAAAACCCATCAATGGTATGGAAATCTGGCAGAACAGCAAGAACTGAAACTAGAAGAATTTGAATATACAAAGGGCTGAATAGAATGAGAAAACCACACTGCCTCACACACACAGCCCGTTTCTCACGGTTCTCTGTGAATCAAACACAAGCGGCTTGTTCAAGTTTTCATCAAGGAGAAATAAGGGACACAGTCAAGGTAACCGGCAGTAAACCCTGTAGTAAGCAAATTGATCCCTATTTCAGGGGAAGGAAAAAAAGAAAAACAACTCACAGATGAAACTCAAGTAGATTCAGGAGCTGTGATTGTCCAAAAGTTAACCCCCTCCTCCAACCTGAGGCTCCCTTGCTGGCCCAGTATTTTAAAGATGCTCAAACAGCACGTTTTCCAGGTCTCAACTCAAAACACGCAACTAGCACCTTGCTTAAAAAAGAGAAGAAAATTTTCCCCGGGGTTAGAAACAGAACTGGAAGATGCAGTCACCACCTCCAAGGCTCGGCTGGGGTACGCCCAGGACCGATCACCCACCACGCACCGCCGGCTGAACCCTCGTATCAGCTACAGAAGTGGCCTCCTGTGAGCATCTTCCCTGGGCACGGCGAAAAAGAGCAACACCAGCAAAGAGCTGAACTTCCCCAGCACGGGTGTGAGACGCTGAGTCACCGAGCAGAGCGCCACGTCGCACTCAGAAAGCTCCTGGCAATCCAAAAATTTCTCTCTCTCTTCAGATACAGCATGGCTCGATATGGAAACTTAAAGGAGCTGATTAATTTGAACTAATTATCGGCATCAAAGGAGAGCGTATTACAAAATGAACACAGTCTTAGCACTTAAGGTAAATAAAAAAAAAAAAAAAAAAAAAGAGAGACTTGCCAGACAATGCCAGATACAAATGGACGCTTAAGCCCAACAGCCTTCTCCTCTGTCCCAGCATACCCCATACATGCCTCCAATTTAGACCCAGTTTCTCATATAAAGCCTAACTAATGGGCTTTAGTTTATTTAACATTTTTTTCAATCCACTTGGGGCTCTGAGAAAAGGAAGGGCTACACCACTACTTTAATCACTGCCTGGAAGGAGGAATAAGGGAGAATAGGAGGAAAGGAAAAAAACCCCAACCTAGAGGAGCCAAAGGCTTTAATAATCCTAACAGTTCCCAGGGTTATTTAAAATATGCCCAACCAGTTCACAAAAGGCTCCACAGAGATAAATGTATTTGATTTTCTTCCACTTTAATGGAGGCATACATTTAAAGCAACAAAACCAGGGTGACCTAAATAAAATGACTATTAATTGTACTCAGAAAGGCTCTGAATTTAATGCAACTGATCCAGCCCGGCACAAGAACGCACAATATTCTCCATTCATTCCTTCCACTTTCCTCTCGGTGATTTTCGACTCCTCTCTGCTCGCGGGGCAGTCCTGAGCAGTCAGCGATGATCAAGCCCGTCCCGGCCCATCGCCGCCCACACCCTAACGAACAGGCTGAGTCCTCTGCACAGACCAGCAGCGATCCAGCAAACCTCTGGAGCACGGTGCTCCGCCAACGGGAGCGCAGTGCTGCCTCCGAAAGCTGAGATGACCAAACCAGAACGTTTTCTGGAAGACTTCATGCCCCGTCTTGTATTTCTACGGCCGTGCGACATCTGCACAGACCGGCAAACCCCGAGGTGGTCCACGCACGCGCAGCTGGCAAAGCCGATGTTCACGTACCAGGTGCCTGCGCGCAGACAGGAGTAACAACGGCCACTGTGTCACATCTCCAGGTTCTTCCCCCCCCACCATTTGAATCAAGTTTACTCATTGAGTAAAACCTCCATGAGGAAACTACCATAACTATAATGAACGGACACGCAGCAGTCTTTATGCCTCACACTCCTCATCCAGCCCAGGAAAGCTTCACCTGATCCAAAACCTGAGCTTCCGCCACGTCCAGAGCAGGTCAAGATTCATCCTGCGTTCCCCCCAAGAGCTGTTTGTTTCCAACGCTCCCGAGCAGATTTGGTGCTACGTTCTCCATCCCTTCAAGGATAAAGAAGAATTAGGGCAGACAAATGAAATAACGCGCCGTAATCGAACGCTGTGGCACTTCAGATTGGGTCCTGGGAGAAAAGAAATTGCAGAAGGATGACATTCAGCTGCACGCAGCCGGGTTGCGTTTCTACCTGCCCCATCCCCTGACTCGTAAACTTTACAGGTCTATCACTTCTTCTGTTCTCCCAAGAAAAGCGTGCTGGATATTCTGGTCTAATTCCTCAAATTATTTATACACACTGCACAACTCCTCCAATATTTTGCTTTCTGAAGCAGAAAAACCTCTTAGCTGCTAGTAAACTGTCAGGTGCTATTATTTTAAATGCGCATGTGAAATCTAAGCACCAGCAATGCACTGCTGCAGATTTACAACCGCCCCCCCACATAAATTAAGACAAATGCGTATCGCATGCCAGACAGAAAAAATGGTTCCCCCCACACCAGGCCTCTGGGTTTGATTACAGTGGAATTAAACACAGAAACAAACACTTTAACCGTTTCCCCTCTTTCTGTCAAGCCTGCCCCCCCCGGTCCCAGCCTGGCTCCCCCCCCGGTCCCAGCCTGGCTCCCTCCCCGTCCGAAGGCACCCAAAGCACCCTCGCTCACCGCCCAGGCACCTTCGCCGGGGGCTGGGTCCCCCCCATCCCAGCCAGCGGCATTTCCAGCACCGTGTCCCAGCACAGATGACCACAGCGGACCCCAGGCTCCCGACCCAGAGCGCGGCCGGTCCCGGTTCCACCACCCCACCACGCTCAAGGGCTCCCGCGCTCACCCGGGCGGCTGCTGTCTTGGCCAACGCACCAGGGAGCAAAGCGGAGACCTCCAGGGCTGAAAGCATCAACTACTACAGCTTCACTAGGTAGCCCCGGCTCCCGGCTGCGTGGTGAGAGATTCATATCCTCTGCGGATCAGGCACGACTTGTGTAGCGCTCCCCGGGGCGCTGGAGACACACGGTGAGGTCCCTCACTGAGCGCTTCCCAGTGTTTCGCGGTGACGACTTACCAACCGAGGACTGACATATTATGCACCATGATAATAATCAATGCCATACTGTGCAAGAACAAATTCCAGTGCTAGCAATTTTTCCCCCCAGCAGTCAAGTCTTTAAAAAGTCTTCTTCAGCAATTATAGCTAATAAAACTACAATTTTATTCAGCACACACATATCATTGTAACTAATTTTGCTCCATCAGGGCTGAAATTAAAACAGTCATTCAATCACGTTAATCTCAGGGCTTGCTCACCAGCCGTGACATGGCAAAGAGCATCCCAAACGCTTGCCAAAAAGCACGGTGGCTACTCTTGGACTTCAAAATGCTCCCGCAAAAACCCAACGCGTTACTCAACGCTTACTCTACCAAGGGGGATGTAAGAATGACTAATGCTCTCCAGAAAGAACAGCTTTCCACAGCAGGACAAATTAAAGATGACTCCATAGACGATTTCTCATTAATTCCTTCTCTGGCATTAATAATATGAAGTATTGATGAAAGCAAGGCTCTTTGCCACGCTCAGATCAAGTTATAAACTACACGAGGACTCTTGGAGCTTTCCTTTGACCTGCTGTCTTGGCTGAGAACTTCCCTTGTCTCCATCAGATTTCCAGCACACGTTACCAAACACCACCGAGCAGGAAGACAAAGTTCTTGCAAAAGAAACCCCCAAACCAAAACCCAACCCCAACCAACAACCAACCAACTCTGAAACATAAAGACAATTCTCTATCTGGCATCAAGGGCTGCTGTGCTGCTGCAGGACCAGCGGCAGAGAGGGCAGCAAAACCAGGAAGGAAACGCAGCAAGGCCGGCATACGGCGTAACGCCAGCTTGGGTTGGTAGCGACCTTCACCCAGCAGAACGGCTGGCGTTGTATAAACTGCCAGGGCCGTTTCTCCAAAAGGTACGATATAGCTACACAGCCAGGGCCACCACCAGAGAGAGGCACAGGGGTCCCTTCAAGAAGAAGGGATGCAGAAGAAACCACGCCAGCAGGCAGCATTGACAGCTCCGCTTCAGCCGGGCACTGGTAGCTACTGTCGCCAGATGAGGTGGCCTCACCTCCCAGGCACCTGTAACACTGGGTACTTCAGGGATGCCTTTCACCCCTTCACAATGGAAATCAAGCTGAAGACAACAGCGGCACGGGGAGCCAAGCAAGACCATCATGGTGCTAGCCTCTCCTTGGCCGCTGGGCGTGCGCATGTTTGCTGTGCTTTTATGGAGACAGAATACCTGCCTCTGTCAGAGCAAAGCAAGCCTCGGGCTGGGTCCCATCTCCGCAATCAAGTCCTGCAGCCAGGTCTAATTGCCCAGAACAATTTATGCCCACCAGCACACGGGCAGCTGTCCCCTGGGTCTCCTTAGCTTGTCGGGAAAACAGGTTCCAGCGCTGCATTTCCGAAATGGAATAAGAGAGTCAGAGAAGCCGACAGCGAGACGGCGTCTCGGAGAGCTCGCAGGAGCCAGCGAGACATCCCGGATCCTCCTGCCCTTCTCCCAGGGCAGCAGCGCTGCACTAACAAACATCCAGCGGCAGTTCAGCGCGCTGGGATCCCGACGGAAAAGGGTACAGAGGGTCCACACAACCACCCTGCAGCAAGAACCCCAGACTCGGCTCCGCGTGGTCACTAGCAACACACACCAACCCCAACCGACGGGCTAAGGACTTGCTGGTGCCGTGCTGCTTACAGCCCTGCACGGATGGAGATTTGCACCAACAACCTGAACGTTTCACCGCAGCAGAGCGGCGTCTTTTGCCGAGACTGGGCAGAGCCGTGGTGCTGCCCGGTGCCCAAACACTCACGGCCTCGCTGGTCTCTGGGGACAGCCTCAGGGCCAAGCGTGAGCGTGTCACCGTTCGGGACCTCCCGCGTGCCTGAAATATCTCCGGGTGGCAACAGAGATGACAAATGCCGTAAGTAAAGCAAGATCTGCCACGATGACCCTTTTTGTATCCACCAGCACAACACACGCGCTGACCTGGCCACAAACGGCACTGTCTGAGTGAGCACTTTGACGTTAATTATCCTCAGGACAGCGCAGCGAGGCAGGGACACGCCGCTGCTGGACATCTCTGCTGCTGCAGCGTTCCATCGCCTGCAGCCAAGCAGGTCCCGCAGCGGCCGGCACCACCGAGAACGGCTGCTCTGCGCCGAGAGAGGCCATTGCCCGCGTTTGGCCCAGCGGACATGCCGCACCGCCTAAAACCAGCCCTGCGCCGGTGGGTTTTTGCCCATGGATGGGATTCGAGGTAAGGGCAGCCCAAGCTGCAGTTGGAGCCAGCTCTGCATCCCCGGAGAGCTGCTGCAGAGGATGGGGACGCGGGGGACAGCAGCGGGAGGACCCCACGCTCCTGGGGACACGTTGCCTGTGGCAGAGCTGCTCCCCTCCTTCCTCTCCAGTGTCTCAGCTCCCTGCCGCCACACACGCCATCGCATCCCCCAGCCTAGGCAAGCCGCTGCCTTTAAAAAAAGCAGAAGCTAACCTAACAAAGGACAGAAAGCAGACATCCAGACTTGTTTCTGGAAGCAGACTGATCTGATGCCACACGATACGCGTGTTTACGTGAAGCTGTAGCGTTTGGTTAACAAAACGTATCTGTGAATTAGAGCAGTGCCTCCATCACTGCTGTAATAAAACTCCAATCTACATTTCAGCCAGAAATCGGTGCCACAGAAATTTCTCCTGTGATCAAAGGTTATCTGTGCTACGGTATCAGACAAGGAGCGATTGATAACTTTAAAATATATGTCAGCAGCTAAAAGCACTTCAGTATATGTTAAAAAGCAAGAGAAGGAGCATATTCTGGTGTCGTTTAATCCGAAGCCGGTGTTAAATCACAGAGCTCCCGCTGCCGCCCTTCGCCAGAGAGGCAAGAACAGAATGTAGTTCAAAACATCTGCTGGAGAGCCTCCAAACTCTCTTACAAACATTTAATTCACCCTGCCTCAAAACATCTTTGTGTTTTACCCATCGAACAGACAAGGAAGAGGGTGGGACGAGGAGGGAAACTGAGCTACAGGCATTTGAAGTGACCCAACCACTGTCCTGGAAATCTTCGCCTTCGGTTCCCTGCCGGCATCAGGAGACCCCCCTCCCACCCGCATCTTCGTCCGTCCGTCTGTTCAGGACGTCCTGTCTGCGTGTGCACGCGTATGCACATATTTTGTTTTCTACAGATTTCCCCAACAACTGAGTAACTTTTCACAAGTGTTTTCTTGCGAGATCCGCAAACGAACTGAGAACCCGAGCTCCATCCGTCCTGCTCCAGCCCTGTGCCCTCGCTAACTTATCTGAGTTACGCAGGTAAAAACAGAAGACAAATGCGCACAAACTGTACTTTTTAAACGCACACACAAAAAATTTAAAATATTCCTTTTGGCACTCACACAGGGGCCATTAGGGTTTACGTCTTTAAGCTTCTGCCCCCGAAACGGAGGAGAACTTTTGCTCTTTGGAAAGCAAACGCCGAGAGCTCCACGTTAACCACATCCCTCGAACTGAAGCTTAAAAACACCAAATATCATGAGAGTCACGGCACGACCACGAGAGCTGACGAGACTAAAGCTCATCTCAGCTCCTCTGCCCCATCAGCTGCCCTCAGACCGAGCCCTCCCATGCAGCCCAACGCCCCGAACGGTGCCGCGGGGCAGGGAACGGGCCGCTCCCCCCCCACGCCGGCAGCGCGGAGGCGATGCCACCACGGGGGCACTGGGGGAACATTGCTCCTTCAGCATTTCAGCGAGCCAGGTGCAAGGCGGTTTGTGATTTTACTTTCACGGAACATTAGCTGCCGTCAGCAGAAATAATTCTTCCTCCCTTCACAGTGCTCGTTTGCATATTAGCACTGCAAAGTTGCAATCTGTTTTCTTTTCCAAACAATACTTGAGAGGTGCTGCTCGCTAGGCCTGGCCGGCACCGATTTTGGAAACCACGAGACCGTTGTAACTCCAGCCAGGGGACAGGCAGCTCCTGGTGAACACACGTGTGTGCACACCGACAGCCGACGTGTACCCCCCTTTCTCTCCCGATAGCCTTTAGCTATGGTGACCAATACCACTACCTAAAAAGCCAACAAATTTAAACATCTGTCCTCCTTTCTGGGCTGCAGCACGAGGGACGCTATCACGTAACGTCATTACAGCATCAGTTCAAACTCTGCCGATCCCTGCTTGCTTTGCGCAAGGCGTTTTCCACACAAGAAACTCGAGTTTTATAGGGACCTGGACCCCTCCGAGAGTGCCGCCCTCCCGCTCGAGCCCCCAGCAGCCCCCCATCCATCCCACCACCCCGCCGTGCCGCTCCATACAGGCAGGCAGAGGATGGCCGAATTAGTGCTTTTCCTGAAAAAAGGGACGTTCAAGTGCACAGGGACAACCCATCAGAATTACGCAAGGGACCGCTTTGGGCCACCAGCAAACACCCCCGGACAGAAGAAGCCTTCGCCTGCTCCCCCTGAAGCCCGGGAGCTCCAGCCCGACCCTTCGCACGCGGCACCGGGCGTTTCGGCTGTCACCATTGCCGGAGCTGCTCTCGCCTGCGGCACGCGACGCCCAGCTTACGCCAGCGAGAGCGCAGGCTGCAGCAGCCCCCCAGCCGTCGGGCTCTGGGCAGGGTCCAGGAATAAGGCTACAACCTCTCCCAGCCGAGAAAGAGCTTCAAATATTTGCGGAGCTCGTGCAGGTCCTCGGATGAAGTGCGCTACACGCAGGGGAAAGTCTCTTCTTTCCAAACCCAGCGTTCTCCCGACCGACGCAACACTAAAACTCGAGCAGCTGGTTTGTTTACTACAAACACACACGCCAAGTAACGAGATGCAGAGAGACCGTTAAAAGCCACATGCCAGGAAGAGCATCGGAAAGCGTCTCTCTGAACCCCAAAGTACAACACACCGGACCCCGACCCGGGCACTGACCATCTCAGGACCAACCCCCAAGAAATGGGAACCCCTACACCGAGTGTGGCTCAGTCGCGAGCACACGGCGAACCCAGTTACGTCCTCCCCAGACGCGGTTTCCGAAGACGGCAATAGCAGTTTCCCATTTTCCATTTAGGCGCTCTGTGGAGACGCGACCCAAGGGACCGGCCGGTCAGCACGCCGCCATTCGCCGCGTCGCTACGTCACCAGTTACGCCGAGGAGAACAGCGGTTCCCGTTCAGCCAGTGACAAAACCCACAGAGCACAAACCTAAGCACCCCCTCCCCAGCTCGCTGCAGAGGACAAACACGCAGCGTTAAAGCATCGCTAACCATGCCGTAATAACCGAGGTAGGGGGCTTCACACAGCGCCCTGCCTGTTACAGGGCACGCTGAGAAAAGCTCCGTTCTCAAGAAACCAAGGGTGGTTTTTTTTTTTGCAGACGCCTTTGCGGTGCCGTCCCGGCGCAGGACGGACACAGGTACGCAGATCTGATTAAGAGACATCCTGAGCAAAGTAACAGCATCGAGTTTAAAGAGCTTCCTGCTGCCCTTTTGTAAATACCTGCTGAATAAGTGTGAAGATAAGACAAGTATTGCATTACGATGTTTCCTGATGCATGAAGGGCTTTTTTATTGCCCAGAGTTTAAAAAAAAAAAAGAAACTATGAACAATTGCCACAGTCAGCTTCAGCAAAAGGCTCAGCTGCAAAATGAAGCAGTGTAGTTTATTAGCAAAGAAAAACTCATCTAAGTTTCCCTTGACTGTAATGAAAAAAAAGTTTCATTTTATTTCCTGCTAGATCCTTTTGCCTTTTATATCGTTCTTTTCATATACTGACTTGCATATTAAAGAATATTTTTCCAGGGTTATTTCTTCAAAGCAGAACTCTCTCCTCCCTTGTCCTTCAACCCCAAATCAAACATAGCTTACATCTCCACATTTGGGGATTGTTTTGATTTATGGAACAAACACTGGCAACCCAGACCCTTGCTGTAACAAGCATTGCACGTTGCTGCACTCAGGAAAGGTGCGGAATTGCCGGCTCGGGGGTCCGGGTCCACTCTCGACGCCCGGGCTCCGCAGCAGACGGAGGAAGGCGGCTGGGCAGCGCTGCCCGCACAGCTCGCTCCCAAGCCCTTGACTCGTCTGCAGGCTGCTGGCCAGGTGGGGTTCAGAGAGCTGCGCTCGGACCAAACTCATTACACTGATGAGTTACACTTTTTTTTTTATTTAGGCTGCGCCTTGGCTCCTCGCACACGCACAGGGATGCGCTGCCCGCTCCAGCACCTCACGGCACCGACGCACAGAGAGAAGTGATTTTCCCTTTGTCACAAATTAGTGACAAAACCGGGAGAAGACAAGTCCCTGGATTTGCTCTGAGTATCCCCTGGAGAAGGTAGGAGCTCTGCCCCGGCACCGGGACACCCAGAGCCGGGAGCACAGGTTTCCCTGGCCGTACAGCCCCGCTCACATCCCTGCATCGCTCGCGCTACGGCACGTCGCTCACCTTCAAGAGGAGAAATAACAAAAACGAAGCACTAGCTCTGATTTCTGTTGTCCGTGGGTTTAGACCCGTCCTTTACCTCTTTTAAAATACGCCAGAAAGTCTTGATGAGAAGGCAGGAGCCCAAAGCCACTTGTGGGAACATGCCTTTTAAGACCGTTCGCTGCAGAAAAGCATCGTTCCCAGGAACCTCCGGCGGTAATCACCGCCGGCCTCGCCAACCCGCCGCCCGGCCCGCTCCTGTCCCAGGGGTTTTACAAAACGGGGAGCGCGGCGCAGGAAATGCCGTTTTGATCACTCAAGACCTCGGGACGCTCGCTGCGGCCTGGCCCCCCCCTTAATTTGAGCTCAATCAGGGAGGTCAGACTGGAGCACTAGCTGGGGCCGTCGGGATGGATTTTTAAAGTACCACCTTGATTTTATTCCTTCAGCTCCAACCCCTTCCCGCTCTCGGGTCAGGCGCCTAAGCACGCTGCAATAAACGCTGGGGAAGGCAATCCACCAGGAGAGCAGGCTATTAAGGCTGAATACGATATTAAAAAGAAAGCAATTAGCGGCGCTGGCTGCGGCTCGGCTCCTCTCACACCTCAGCCCCTCGGACGCGAGCGCGTCCCGCTGTGCCCCAGTGTCATATTGTTTGCAAGAGATTTAATGCCCACGAACCGCGGTTATTGGTGCGTAAATTGAGTTTTACACGTGTCAACAACGCAAGCTCTCATCAGTTTGACAGAGCCTCACCCAGTCATTTGAAACCAAGGTTCAGCTGCAATTTTTAATTACCCCTGGACAGCACGGGGATTACAGGCATAATCACCGTACCCAGATTTCTGGAACTACGTTACTACTCTTTTAAAGCCTACTGCAGAAAAACCAATGTTTTCTGTTGTGAGGGTTTGGGGTTTTTTTTTTGTTTAAAACGACGTTGAAGCCATTCAACCTCCTGCAGCTACTTAAATCATCAAAATGATTTCTGTGAAAAAGAAATCATTTTCTTCAGTTTATAAATGAAAATTAAAAAAAAAAAATCCTCCTTCACCCTTATTATCCATATAACAGGGATTCGAGGCACAGACAGGGGGTTAACTTTCAGTACGAACACAAGACAGTTGAACAACGCCCCACGTGCGAAAGTGGCCAAAAAGCCGCGGAGCAGAGGTTTCCCGGGCAGGCACCACGGCGGGGCTGCGGGCAGGAGCCGGCAGAGGCAGGCACAAGCTGAGCAGGAGCACCCCGGCTGCAGGGAAAGACAAGTTCAGCCATTAATCCGGCATCTGGCCGCAGCCGCCAACCTTTCTCATCAAACCCCAACATAATCGTTGCAAGAAGGGGCACTGTCGTGGCACGTTTTCCCCAGGGACGTGGAGATGCTCTGTGGTCCCTCTAGCCCGGCTACGGGGAGACCGATCACAGTCAGGTGAAGCTGCCTCCATCCGTGACCAGGGGCAAACCCAGAAAAAATCACCCGAACACCTTGACAAAACCCCCTAATTCTATCCACCAACCAGGGAAATAGCGTGGCACGGGGGTTTGCATTACTTACGTTTCACACTTCAGTCCCATTTATTTTTTTGAAAAGGATGGTTAATTTTCACTGTTGACTGAAACAACATGTAGTTCCCAAAAGTTTTCCAAAACAACATGCACTTCCAAGAGTTTTCCAGAGCTGCCATCTCCACCTGCCCCGTGTCCCTGTGCGAGGGCACACGCACGCACGCACGACATCTGCCCTTTCTCCTCGCTTCCCTCAGCCCCACAGCGCACCCTTCCCCGGGGCGTGCATCACACCCTGCCGCAGAGACCTGCGTGCACGCATCCATGCCCGGGAAAACGGGATTCAGGAGGGAAGAGCCCACCTTTTCACTCCTTTCCCCCCCCCCCAAGCCCTGGAGAACAACAAATCCCTTCCCTTCCCTGCAGGGCCCATCAGCCGCCTTGGAACGTTTTGTTTGAAACCTCTTGGCTTCACACACTTTTTATTTCTTGCCCAAAAGCTATTTGAATGGATTATGTCCCGGTGATGAATCTCTCCTAGAAACGTTACAAGAGACTCTTGAATCATGGCAAACCGGCTCGGTAAATCAAACAAACTGCAAAAACGGGCAAAGAGAGGATTTTGGTGTTAAGCAGAAGGTGACAGGTCCACCCATCAATCCCGCGTGACTGACAAGACATCCTCCCGAGATGCGTATATGTATTTTTTTTTAACTTTGCTTCAGTGACTACACTTTATTATGCCAAAATAACGCAAGATACAATAATTAAGCTGCGATCTCAGTGGATTGCTCACAATGATAATTCCACCTTTGTAATTCGGCTTCAAATAAACCCCCTTTGTTCTGTCTTATTACACAGATTCTGGTATCATTCAAGTATATTAACTGTAGCCTATTACTGTCACACAAAAATGCTCCCTGAGCCATAGCAAAAGGCTCCCCAGACAAAACTTTATGTCATGTTAATCCAAGCTTTAATAACTATGAGGATATATAACTGTATTCTAATTGTGCTTTGTGTTTCCGCATACAAAAAACAGCAGATATCAAACGTGACAGAGGCAGCCTTCTTCAAACCAAGCACCAACTCCTCGCCCTGGATGTCCCTGGCCGGCCGCAGCACAGAAATGCATTTCCATTCCGAGCAGCGGGGCTAAAAGCCACGTGGGCAATTCAGGGCAAATCCTGGCTCACGCTAAACCCGGGTCTCGGGCACAGAGGGGAAAACTGGGCTGGTGGTGCTAAGTGCTGCGGCTGTTACTGCAACAGAAATTAATACCCTCTAAAATAGCACTCTAACAGGGATAATCAGTATTATGGAAATTGTACATATTTAATTCTTGAGTGTCTGCTGAAAACATTGCATGATAAAGGGCTGCAGTAAGCAGAGCATTTGTTTTGTAGCCAATGCTTAAAATAGGCAAGGGGGGGGGGGAAGGAAGAGAAAAGGAAAGAAAGAAAAATAACCTGGAAAGAAGCAATGAAAAGATTCACAAATTTCTAACAGCGCATTTTCGAACGCCGGCTGCAAGCTGAGAAACGTTTTTAAGACAATTGGAAGGATCTGTCCCACCCCCACGAGGCTGAGGCAAAAGCGTTCTCTGCTGTGCTTTGCTCGTGCTTTTGCTCAGCCAGTTCTAAGAGCCTCGAGAAATGAGATTGATACCCCTTCCGTAAGGGAGGTTACGGCGCTGATCTCGCAACGGCATCCAGCGCGGGCTAAAGTGCCCCGTTTAACCTTGCTGTTCAGCTGTAGGACACGGGCCCTTTAACTCTCCTCATTCTCACACGCCGCTCATTTTCCGCTGCAACCTGCCCCATTTTACTCTTGTAAAATTTGCTTCAATACAGTAAATTCGAAGCTAAGAAAAATAAACGGATAGGACCAAAAAAAAAAAAAAGGCAGGGAGGAGGAAAGCACGAGCAGTGACTTGTTCCAGGTCAGAAGACAAATCGAAGCCAGGAGTAAAACTGCCCCCGCCATGCAGACCTCGCGCAGGGCTCGGGATTTCCTCCTCCCGAGGTGCCCGTCTCTTTGGCCTTTTCTGCGGCACCCAGCAACACGTCCCCGTGTCACTCCCTGCCTCCAGCCCTGGTTAGAGCGCGCCCGGGAGACTCTTTAGAGGAAATTCTATAATGATTAGCCAAAACGCTACCGAAACTCAAGGAAACGTGACCGTTTTCCTGCCCGTGCGCTCGCCGTTGGCCCCCGAGGGCTTTCCCGGCACTTTAATGCCAGGAGAATATGGGTAACGGAAATAAGTATTTTACCTTATTTACTCGTTACTGATTTATAACACTTAACTACCATAACGGGTCATTTTGTAACATCATAAAAATAGACCCCGTATTTTACATCAAGCTTAGTGACAACCCGAGCGAGGTTTCACACGTCTCCGCGCGAGGAGCTCTGATGAGCTCCGCAAAGCACCGGGTTGAGGTAACCCAAGCTGCTGCCCGTCAGGACGCAGCCCTGCCAGCTTCTCCCAACGTCACATCACCAAAACCTATGAAACATTATTTTCTATTCGTTTTTAAGTTATTCTGGATTGACCGCCTCTCCAGCAAATCATTGCCAAAAAAAGCTGATTTCAGGGACCGATGTGTAGAGTTGTTATTAAGGGCTCCGTCTTTTCAGGTTTGGTGCTGGCGCTCCCTGGCCCAAGACGCAGCATTTTGTTTTAAAGAGTCAGGCCCGTCTCATCACCCCGAAGGTCAAATTAAACCAGAAAGTTCAGAGTTTAAAATGCATTTAAAACGACTCTGGTCTCTCTTTGGGCAGGCGGCTCCCCAAGCCCTCTCCCAGTAAAGCTGGAGAGAAGCCTTCTCGCCTGCACCCTCCCACCTCCCACTCCGCACTGACCCCCCCTTGTTTGATACGGGGTTTGCAGACTTGCTAGATCTACGCGCCAGGCCCCCAGGGAGATGATGAGGATCAAAACCACATCTGTCTCGAGCGTCAGAAATTCCAAACCAGCTCCTTCAGCTCCCCAGACTCTAATTAGGTGGCATCTTCCCATCGGAGTAAGCCCAAAAGGTATAAAACGCTGTACGTTTTAGTGACAGGAGGTTCTGTTTATTGGTGTGAATTAACCTTAGACAAACTTGGAAAACTTCACTGGATATGTTAAAAAAAAAAAAAAAAAAAAAGATGAGTTCAAATGCGACTAAAGGAAGCCGTGAGAAAATGTGGGGGTTCCTCCTGAGGACACGGCGCCCACCCCACCGAGCTGGAAGGCTCGGGCAGGGCTGGGGCAGAAAAGGGCCCATTTCTCCAACTCTGGCATTTTAGTTTCTCCCACCTCAAAGGAAACGAGCACTGAAGACCGATGGGCAGCACGGAGATGGGACTCGGGCTGAGGACAACAGCAAACCTGGACTGCTCCGGAGCACCAATGCAGCGGCAAAGGGCTGCAGAGATGCAGCAACTTGGTTTTGTTCAGCCAAAAGTAACCGAAACACCAATGGTGCTCCTGCGCTTCCCCGGGACCTCGGGGGACACCAGCACACACCCACGGGCACAGGCGCTGCTCGTCCCCACCGCCCACACCCCTCTTCAACTGCTTTCATCGGGAAATCAGAACAGCACGCGAAAGCGGCGAAGCTCAAAGAGAACGGGAGAAGAAGTCAGACGGACTCACCTTGCTCTTCTGTGCAAACGATCGAAATAAAAAAATAAACCAAACACCCCTGAGAAGTTACTTTTCTCCCGGTTCTCATTTCACACAGACTCTGACGTTCCTCAACCCACCATCTCCAAACCAGGAGATGCCCTTAAAAAGCCACCAGGTTTTAAATGTAATACAGTTGAGGATTTTATTAGCCTGCTGACACGAGAGCCTCTTGGTTCCATATTTTGAGGCTGTTTTCTACAACATGTTTTAAAAATGAAAATGAACAGTCTTGTGTAAATCACAAGACTCCAGAAACTGGAGTATTCAGAAGAAGATTAAAAAAAAAAAAAAAAAAATCACTGAACAGCATGAAATTCTTGATAAATTGTGAAATTTGGCAGCACCCATCTGACAATGTTTATTTTTTTTCCCCCAAAGTTGTACTATGCTGAACATTAGATCAAAACAGTTTTCTTTGGCAGACACAGGTTCTGCTCTGCATTCCCCCTCTCCCTGACACACCATATGGACCATTCTTAATGAAATATATTTAGAGAGGGATACTCAACTCGCTCAGCACTGGTGTAAGAACTGCTTCTCTGCAAGTCAGGCTAAAAAAACATCATGCATTTTTGAACCATCACTTCTGATTTAAAAGTCCTTAAAAGTGCAGTCAGTGAGCTCAGACTAAAATACCAAATAAAGCTTTAGTGATATAAAACACACAGACACACGCACGCGCGCACACACACACATATATATATATAAAGCAAAATTACTGCTATTTTTACAAAATGCCTTTAAGTAGCACGCTATAAAAAGAGCTCAGTGAAATGAGAAAAACTGGCTCGGGCAGCTTCAATACAGAAGAGATAAGACAAGCAGAAAATTATTAAAAAGTGAGAGGTGTTTTTTTTCCTGCAGCAAGACAGGAAGGGTATTCCCAAGATTTCTAATGTGCTCAGGATCTAGGTACAACGCAAACGTGTACCAAGCTTCAAAGGAAAGCTGTACAGTGACAGACGGTCACGCAGGGAGCCAAGGGACGGATCGTTTCCTTGTGCGTGCCCACTAACCTGTAGGTGCTATAGGTGCCCATGGCGAGCACAGACCCCGTCCGGTTGTGGCACCCGTGACACGGCGCCCCGCAGCGCTCGCGCACTAGCAAAGCCCGACGTGACAGCGGACACAACCTCCACGCGGGATGCCCCGAGTGCAGCAGGACCCCAGAGCCCACCGGGGCGGGCAGGGCTGCAGGTGGAAGGAGACTGGCCACGAGGTCCCCCCAGCTCCTCGGGCAGGATCCGCGGCGGCTGTACGCCGGCCTCACTCCACAAACGCCAGCCAACGGAGACTCCTCCATCACGGGAGCTCTGAGCCCCGAGGCACACCTTAGCCCTAAGCCACCAACCTGCCGGCCGGAGGGGCCGCATCTGTCTGCGGGAAGGCACTGCGCACCCAAACGCAAAAGGCTAAAGGAGAGTCTTTTTTTAGAATGACCAAATTATCCGCCCGGGAGCCCAGCAACTCCCTTGGGATTTCTATCGACTTAAAGGAAATCTGCCAGTAATCCAATCAGCAGCAACAAGGCAGGAGCCTTCGCAGCAGAACAAATCTTTTAAGGGGCAAAGTGCTTTTATTTTGTGGAAAAGATCTGTGTCAAGTTGCTTTTAGTTTTGCATTTCCTCTCTCCCTCTTCCTTCCTCCTCCTCGAGCAGGAGGCAGGATGGACAGGCATTATCTAAAAAAAAAAAAAAAAAAAAAAAAAAAAAAAAAAAAAAAGTCTTGCAGCGTAATGTCAAGATCGATATGTTGACCTAACAAGTAATGCCAGCTTTAGTAGTGTCTTAATGATGTGATCATTATCTTCTTACCTGAACTGCAGCAGCAGTTAGCACGTGTGCCACTCAGTGCAAAAGACCACAAATACTTCCCCATATGCACACAGATATTCTCTGCATTTGGCGTCTCGGGGGGAAAAAAAAAAAAAATTAGCTACCCATGCTCCCAAACATTCACACTGGGCTCAATTAGCCAAGCACGGTGGAAAAGATACCACTGCCGTGGAACAGTTGCTGTTTCCCTCCGGTGATGCAGCCGTACAGGCTTCTGGTCATTCGTACCAAAGTGTCCCAGATTTGTTTCGGCGCCCTTAGAGACGGCTGGGAACTTGTACGGTGCGCGGAGGCAGCGGGGAAGAGGAAGGTGCCAGCCTGGAGTCCTCTCTCCGACCGAACGCACCTGGATTTACGACCCTGGCGGGTTCGCTCTGTCCTACGCCCCGTTTGCCAGGAAACGCTCGGTATTTCTGTTAAGGCACAATCACGCTGTAAAACTTGTCTTGCCTGGCTGCCGTACCCAAGACAGCTCAAAAGACTCACGCTTTCCAAAAGCGTTGGCTGTGCAATGAAACAGCCTCAGTCACGTTTTCAAGTTTTTTTGCTTTGCCCCCAGAAACGCTACAGACCAGCTCTGTACCTGCCCCTTCCAGCCACCCGCGCAGGGTGCCAGCCCTCTCCCGGGGGGCTCGGCATGACCGTCGCTGGCGAACGGCACCGTCAGTCCGAGCACCTCGGAAATGCCCTGCGAGTGAAGGTGTAAGTGTCCAACACCACGAGGATTAAACAGAGAACCCTGAGGACAGACCCTTGCAGCTTTGCAAAAAGCAAACAGACAGAAGAGCTATCCCCCGACCACAGGAGCGTCTTCCTGCGGCAAACGCCTGCGGTAACTGCTGTCAAACACAAAACAACAGATATAATCGACACAGAACAGATCCCTTCCCGTTACCACCCCACAAACCACCACCAGTCCTGCTGGTTTGCCTGTAGTTTAATGTATTTCAAAGGCTAAAATTTGTATCCGACACTTGAGCATCCATCCCGCCCTCCGAACGAGCGAGCCATGGCCACCAACGCCGCCGTACACAGCGAGGGGAATAAAACAATATAGGCAAACATCTATGGATTAGCAAGAGCACGGCACTTTTTCTGTCCATTAATAAACTATTCCAACACCCCCTCAAACCCAACAGAAAACAATGCCCCCCTCTTGGAAAGAGGAGTTAGAGGAAAATCTGTTTTCCACAAGCAGCTTTGGCCGGCACCAGGAAAGGCAGAGAGCAGTAACGCAGAAGCACGAAAGCAGCCCCAAAAGTTAGCTTTCAGACTGTCGTGATTTGTCTATCTCCAGAGACACGCCGCGAAGAGATGCCACTAAGACAATGCATACTTAAACAGATTTCGAGACTGAAATGCGTGATTTTTGGTCTAATTCCAAAAAACGTTAGCTAGTGTGAAACATCTCTTTCAGTTGTCTGCCTTGGATCTCCCTGGACAACGCCAGATAAAGAGGCAATTTATCATTCAGCTGAAGGTTGTGTGCAACGCGTTATCTGTCTTCCACAAAGATCCGCGCGGTTTGTGCGAGCCCCGTGTTTTGCAGACTGACCTCCCTCCTCCATTTTGAGATACCATAGCAACATGAAATTAGCACGCACAGAACTGTTAAATGAATAATTTACTGATTTCATAAGAACCTGTCTTGCAATTTATAGTTCTATTATCTTTTATATCCATGTCTTAACTCCTTTTGTAAAAAGGCTGCAATCAAGCTAAATAACATTTGAAAATCTAATAAGCACACAGGGACTCCCCGCTCCGGGGCACGGGACATGCAGCCTGATTCCCCGGTTCCCGTGTTCACTGCGGGTCGGTCCCCCCCCGCTCCCCGGCACAGGGGCACGGGGAGGTGGCCTCCGAGGAGCCGTGCGGCACCCCTTCCCCTCCCTGCAGGGAGATGTTTTTCCCTTCCCGGCTGTTCAGGCCCAATCAAGGAAGCGCCAAGCAGCGTTCAGAAGTATCTCCGTCTTTAATCTACCGACTGTCATTTTAAAACCTGCAGCCAGTGAAGGGCAGGCGATGCGGGCAGCTAGGGTACGTACGGCTGCAATGACAATTGGGGTATAAAATATATCGGAAAAGGCTTCTCCAACGCTATCAGAGATGCTCTTCTAGTGACTCAACCGCATCTTGTCATTCCTACTCAATTTAAAAGATATTTATAAAGACAGTACGGCGAGAGATTTGTTTTCAGACTTATTTATTTGGGTGGAATAGGCTAGATTATTTTTGTTATATGCTCTTCAGCAGAACGGATATCTCCATTCGATATACATTACAAACCACAGATGAGTTTGAGAGATGCTGCGGGCTGCAACTTTCCAGCCTTTCACGCCGCAGAGAGGCATCGGTTTAAAGAACTAGATTCAGCATCCCCCTGAGATGCCGCTAACCAAACATGCCCACAGAGTAGGACAGCTTTCCTTTGATTGCTTTGTTTTTCAGTTCCTATTCCTACCGGAAAGCTACTCTCGGGGTTTGAAAATTAAGAGCAGTGCAGCTATTAAAAACAGTGTTTCTGAAGTAGGTGGAGATTTGCAACGGGAGATGCGGATAACTTCCCACGAGGAGGGGTGGGTGTGAAGCTCAGAGAGGACGGGGGGGAGACAAACGCAGCCGCCGCAGAGCCTGGCCTCACCTGCACCTCCTTAAAACCTGTCCCAAGCGCCCGGCACCCAGCAGCACAGGCGGCCAAAGCAGGGTGCTCCGTACGGCACGGCCAGCGGGGCTCGGCGCCGGCACAGCCCACCGTGAATCCGGTCACAAACACCGTCTCCCGCGAGTCCGCAGTCATCTAACAGGCAAATCACTTGGAGATTAAATTTTAAAAAAAGATGAAAGAAAGGGATAGCACAATATTACTTACTTGATATTTATGATCTGAAACAAAAACAGCGAGGACATTTTCTTTTATTACACAGGAGCCCCGGGCTTTTTAATGCGAGATGGGGCAAGAACCAGCGGCTGCAATCCCCGGCCTCCCTTGGGATGCTCCGAGCGCTTGGCAGAGCACAGCAATGGACAAAAGCTCACCTGGAGAAGCGTTTAAGTGGGAAACAGTCACCTCGGTGTGCAACACGTAAAAGACTAAAAGCTGGCTCATATATAACAGAACTGGCCAAACAGTGCTGCTCTCTGCCAGGTTCCTTCGTTTTCTGATCAACAGTGTAAATTTGTCACCCTGCCACGGGGAGAAGAAAGGGACTGGAGCAGGCACCGAGAAAACAGCCCACAAAAATATGAGACACCAAATGATAAAAACTAGGGGGCAAAAATTCAAAATGGTGACCCGAGACAGTGAAGTCTACTTGCAGACATCCTTACAAATGACATCAAACCAACAGGCAAACCTTTCACATCGGGATTTGATCACAGGTTTAACTAGTGGCAACTACAAAACCGTGAAGAATTTGGCATTTGCTGCACGACTTGGAGACAGGAATTTCAAAGAAGCCTCAGACAGGAAGGTGTCCAGCTTCCCACAGAGCTGCAAGCGAACAAAATGGGTGTAAAACAGTCATGAATAAATTTGGTGAGCTCCTAGCCATCATGGCAGCAAGGTGCCAAACAAGCTCTCCTAGGGGGTAAGAGAAGCCAAGAGCACCTCGGGCAGCACTCCAGGAGTTTTGGAAAGGCTGGGCGACGGGGCTGCCCGAGATGACAAGGAACGTGGCTCTGGAGCCCCTTCCAGCACGGTGCCCCCAAAAGCTCAGGCTAAACCACTGTGGCCCAAGGGACCACGGGCGGTTCTGTGGTAAATACATTGACATGAGGCGAGTTAGTCATTAAATATAATGGCTTTTTTCAGCACCTTCAGAACACACAGACACCCCCCATAAACACCCACCCGCAGAGATGGAGATATCGGCATTAAAAAATGAAGTGACAGCCACCTTGCCTTGTTCTTTTTACTAATATAGTTGGGACTAAAAAGCAAAACGTGTCAGATTTCAGGAACACCGGAATAGGAAGAAAAGAAACAGTTCTGTTTAAAATCTCCACTTCCTTTCACTGTTTATTGTTCCCCATCTCTGTTGCTGTCTCCAGCACAGCTGGACAATAGCAAACAAAGGCCTGTTAAACCCTGCTCTTAGCGTTTTATTCCCCAAATACCCATCACCTACAAGAGAGCAAAGATAAAAGTGAGGAGTTTGACCTGACCGCACTCACAATGCAACTGCTTCCCTGTCTTCCGAACAACATAAAAAGGACGTCAGGAGAGCAGATGGATTGGAAGGGAATTTGGAAAACAACAATAACAACAGCAAAATGAAACCCAAGCCCTAAAAGCTGTCTCCATCCAAATAAAACCCCTCGCTCTGTTCCGATCCCCCCGGATCGCGCGGCGGGCGTCACAGCGCTCTCGTTGGCATCGGGAACCGGGGCTCAGGCTGTCAGAGACACCCCGCTGCCGGCAAAATAAACAGTCAAAGGAATTCAGTGGTGTAACGGGACCAGAGCATTCGCCACAGACACTTCTGAGCACTACAAACGTTAATGGCGTTACCCCGCAGCCCTGCAATGCTGGCAGCTCATCTTGATGTTCTACAGCCAGGAGACTGGTACCAAAGTGCCCAGTGCTCCCCCTACGCCCAGCCCAGCCAGCCCCCCGATCCCCCCGGCATTAACCACTGCCCGGAAAGGCCCATGGCTATTATTCAGGACAGGGGCAATTCCTTCAGGAAAGGTTTCACATCTTCCTGAGACCGTAAAATAAAATGGATCCTAGCTTAATTTTTTCTAAGAAAATAACGTAGAAGTAACAGCAAACCTGAGAAAGAAAACTTCTGCAGAGCCCCAGCAGGCTGACAACGAATCCAAACCACCGTAAAACTCGTTACCTTGAGGTATGTGGGACCAAGAACACCCCTCGTCCCCAGGGAGCCATCCCCTCCTCTCCCACTGTTTAGCTGGAATCTGAATTACTGGTTTGCCCTCAGCACAGGACACGCTGATGGTCCATCACCCAGAAGAGCCCCACGTCGGCAAGCCTGGAGCCCGCTGAGCACCACCACCGTAACGCAACCACCGAGAGCTTTCACAAAATCACTTTCCTTCAGATTTTTTCAAGCAGAATTCTCAACCACTGGTATTAAAACACCTGCCTCCTTTAAAGAGGGGTATTTTTTGCTGATGACTTCAGTGAGTGTTTAATACAGCGTTCACCAGGAGACAGCAGGAGTGGAAAGCGCAGTGGCTCAGCGGTCAGGACTAAGGTGCTGCTCCCCACCGAGCCCTTCCCCGCAGAGCGCCCACCCGGCACGGGGACATCCCGGGAGGACAGCAACGCCTGGGGACACACGCTCAAGGCGTTAGCATGGCGGCACAGAGCGCTTAGGATCAAACCCTTCATTATTCTGCCAGGAAGTTTTAATTCTGTGCTAAAAAGCAGCAGAAGCTGAACTCACAGTGGGTGCCCCCTTCCTCCCGAATCAATAAGCGGCGGCAGACACCCGCTCTGGACGAGTCGCTGCAGCTCTGCCGCTGTTAAAAGGTTGCTGCGCACTTCAATGAAGCCAAAAGGACAGATCTCTGCTGTTACCAACTAACCTAAAGGTTAAGCCATGCTGGTGCATTGTTTGCAGCAAATGGCCAACTGCTCAGGTTTTATAGCTTCTTCCAGGAGCCGCTAACTGCCAGCCCTCGCTCTGCTCAGCGCCACGCTGGAGGACACTGGTAGGGACACGGGGTGGCTAGCGTCGCACTGCAAATGAAAACACGCAAAGCTTGCAAAAAGCCGGGCGGGCTGCAGAAGGGGCTGCCCGTGCGATCTGTGCGGTGCCAATTACCCAAACACCGACCCGTGCTGACAGCGTCGCTCTAATTAGGCTCCCGTAGCCTGGCCTGCAGCACGCCCTGCGTTCCACTGACCAAAATGGAAAAGAAATCCCCGGGAAAATGGACAAGTCTCAGCAATTATTCTGAAAAGTACCAGTGTGCACATTGAACGTGGAGGAAAGCAGGCTGCCGTGGAGTGGCCACTTAACCACAGCCCCTCTTCACCTTCCCAGTGCTCTCCTCCGCAGACGTGCCGTGTCCCCGCTCGACTCTGCCGCCAGCGCGCTCTGCCTCTCCTCTCCAGCATCCTCGGCTTTTCCCTCCCATGCAACAGTGGTAATGCCGGTCCTGACCTGTAAAGAATAACGGCACTCCCCTCTCTTCTTGGGCTTTTACTAAATCATCAGTGCCACAAAAGGGATTAGAACAAAAGGTTAAATTAACAACTCGGCTGAGAAGACCGCCTCGGTGTCTGCTGGGTTTTAGCCAGCATTTACACTGAACGGTTCGGGCTGAGCGAGACTTGTGCCATCGCCCCCACGCCTGGGTTGGTATTTGCACTATCACCCATGACAGTGCTGCTCAGCCCGCAGAGCTTCCCAGTACACTCCTGTCTCTTTGGGGTGGAGGACAGGAGGGGACAACCCATTGCATGGCTTCCTTCTGCCCCTCCGAGAGCTCAGTCCATTCCTGGAGGAGAAAGCTCCTATTGCTGCAGCACAAGGCTTCTTATTAGTGTTCTTTTCTCTTAACAAATAAATAGAATTTTTAAAAGGGTTTCCAGTTTAATTACTTGTGTATTTGATCAGAGTCTATTTTCATAGCAGAGGCAAAATGCAAACTACACCTTAAAAGAAGACCTGTTTCTGCCCCAGAGCATCAACGCCTGTGGAGCAGAGGCTTTCTGCAGAGCACCCACGGACCCACCACGCAGCTGCATCTGGAAGAAGTTACACACCACTGGTAAACCGAGGGCTGCCTGTATGCATCCTTTACCACGCAAACACCACGCTTACCCTTCCTGAGCATCCACCGAACCATGCGAGTGTCTGCAGCATGGGATGGGATGGACTCTCCAACCCGGAGAAAGAACCCCAGGAAACACTCAGAAAGTAGAGTAACAATTTTAATGAAGTATACTCCAGTAACAGTCCAAACCGCTATGGTATACGAGAGATACACAGCAGAATTTAAAGGAATTACTGTGAATTACTGCAGTAGATTAAAAAAAAAAAAATTACATAATGGAATACTTTCATGTAAGAAGCAAATTTGCAAAAATCAATTTCTTGCTGCTTTGATTCAATTCAAGATGCTCCAGAACTTCCACATGCTGATTAAAACAAGATCTGGGGGTTTATAATCTCCAGAGATGCAGGGGATGGGGAAAGAGAACGGCACGCCGCAGGCCTGGGCTGTATTTAATATGGAGCACGTTCCGGTCTGGCTCATTACGTCCTTGCTCCTTGGAGCACCAACCTGCCAAAGTCAGCTACTTCACCCGCACCTAAATGCAGGCACAACACACGGGGTATTAAATCTGCCATCTCCAGCCCAGAAATCAGATTTCTGTTAAGAAGCCTATTTCTTGCAGGGATAGCATCAGAGAAGGAGAAGCGTCCTCATTAGATGCTCTTTTCGTGCCACTGAACTAACTTGCTGCACTATGTAATGGCTGAAAAGAAGATGCAAATCACCATACAGAGCTCTATATGTTTCCGAGTGGCAAACAATTCCAGCTTGTTTGACAACCCTTCCTTAAGATGAAGCTAAACTGCCCTTTTGTGCCAATTAAAGACTCACCAGAACAGAGTCTGGACCTATATTATTGTTTAATAAAAAAGGGAAGAAACAATTTTGCTTCCCTTTTTTAAAAAAATAAACATCTTTCTAAGGATTCTTGTGACAGGATGCTTTATAGTTCATTAATACTCTCAAACAATAACCATGATAAAAGACAGTTGCTTCTCTAGGCAGTTCAGAAAATGATTCTCCTTCCCAGGGCCCCACATCCACACTGTAAACACCTCCTAACAACCACGGTTTTCCAAAACCAGCACTGCTACCAGGTGAGGTGATAATATACTGGAAATCAAAGCAAGACAAAACAACCCACGCAGCCCAATTCCTCCAAGCATTTAGCGAAAGAAAAAAATTTACCCACAGTTAGGTGGGAGGTTTGGGGGGGGTTTAATTATTGTTCCTTTTCACACAGCTCTGTTTAAGAGGCCGTATCGAAAGCCCGGCAGATTTGAAACAATCATAAAATCATAACCAGAACAACCCTGGAAGAAAAGAAACAGAAACCAAACCAAAGCCCGAGACCATCACACCGCCTCTCTGGAGCGCCCCAAGAACGATGCATTGGGGTGCTGCCTCCACGCAGGGCTTCTCAGATGGAGCACACGTGAGCGTCTTTGACACACTGCAATAGCGTATGCCTTGTCATGAGCACAGCTGATGGTGCCGATAGGGGCTTTTTTCTGCCACTTTATATGAAGTTATCTCCATTCCTTTTATTTTTTTTTAAATTGTTTCATTATGTTTGTCTAAAACATGTTCACGGCTTTGGAAAAACAAAAGCAAGAACAAAAACAAATCAAAACCCTCAATATGTTGTTCTGGAATTAAAAAAAAGGGGGGGGGGGGGGAGGAGAGAAGCAGCAGAGACCAGCTGCCCAGCGCTGAGCTTTCGGCACATCGGCAATTCAGACACCGGAGGAGATTCTCCTCGGCCTTCCCGTCGCCCCTGGGACAGCCCAGTCCTGCCCGCGGGATCACCTCCCCTCCCTGGGGGCCACCGCTCCATACCGGCCGGGGCTGGGAGACGGCACCCCGCGTCCGGGGCCGTCACGGAGCAGAGCCCGCGGTGCTGCAAGGGGACAGATTAGAGCTGGTCTCCTCCCCTGGAGCACCTGGCTTTGTTCAAGGTCAGGGAGAGCAGAAAACAACATCTGGTAGATGAAGTAAGGACTTCTTCAGTTCTTCCCCCTCCTCTGGTACACGATGCTGTTTAGCAAAAGCAGGGGTTGCAGGCGCTGCCTGGTTACGCTGAGGGAGGAGCGTGAACGGGAAACTGGAGCGAGCCCTTCCCGTGCCCAAAGGGAGGAAAAACCAGAGGAACGCAGGTTTGCGTGAGAAGGACACGACTACCCGTGAGATTCCGGTTTGATCTGTGCTCCCTTGAGTTAAGACAGTAGAAGAGACAAACAAACGAAAAAACCATCAGCCCACATCACCAAAACGCTAACAAAAACCGCTTCTCCGAACCGCTCAGTCCCTTGAAACTCGGCCGGCTCTGCAGCTTCCCTGCTCAAACCATTCCAGCACCGGCAGGACCAGGACCGGGACCGGTGGGCCCTCCCTGCAGTCGCAGCAGCTCACAGCCAAGGGCCATCCCTCCCCTTCCCTCGCTGCCAGCCACAGCTACCAAAAATGTACTTTCCAGTTTCCAAAGGTGCTTCCCCAGTTCCCTGCAGCCAGCTGGGCTTTACACAACCTCCCCACGGCAGTGTCCTGCACTCATGGCCCCACATGTGCCCAGGGCACACTCTTAGGGAATGTTTGGGGTTTTTTTTTTTTGCCATCCATGAATTTTGCTCATGGCAATGGTTTAAAGCTGGACATGTTCCATACAGAAGCTAACCAGAAGCATTTGTTTCTCAAATAAAAGCCTCAATTGGGAACAGGCTATATAAAAAATATTTTTAAAAGAAAGGGGAAAAAAAGAGATGGGGTGGGGTAAAGAAGAAGAGCTCTTTCTTAGTCACGCAAGTCAAACACTGTAAAAAAGGAATGAAATGTAAGTGCGGAAGCCATGGGAACTCAGCACTGGAAGGGACATCCTGTGTCTTACAGTCCTTCACTGTCTTAAGCAACAGCATATGTTATTCCTTTCACTTACTGATAGTTTGAAACTTAATTTCAGCCTCCAGGCTCAATCTATTAATCTTACTTCCTTTGGTTCTCTTGTTGACTCTGCTCCCTGGTCAAACCATCCTCTGCAGGGTGCTTAACCCCGTACACCTAGGGAGAGCATCACCCCCACTCTGCCAGGGCAAACCACTCCTCTAGCTTCCTCCCTTCTCCTCAATCATCTTAACAGCCCGCTGCCGTAACTCCCCAGTTAGGATTCATTTGCCTTGATGATGGGTGAACAAGTTGAGGTCCTGCGTAAAGGCATCAGCGCTTCCCTTTACCAGAAATACCTGGGCATGTGGCAGAGCCCGTTCCCCTTCATGCTCAAATCCTCCTCACGCAGCTCCTAAAGCTGCCTTTTTTTTTTTTTTTTAATGCATCCCTTACAGTGGTTTATTCCATTAATTTATCACACTTTACTATTTCAGTCTTCACTCTCATTTCCAGCTGGTCCTGTGAGACAGCTGGATCCTCCTCTGCAGCAAGGATGCTCTGCAGCTTCCAGCCCCCAGAGCCACCTGCCCCAGCACCCTGCCGGCAGCCCAGCAAGCGCCCACCAGCACCCCGTGACTGCCACGGACACCGACGGTTACTGCCCGGCCCCGCAGAGCTGCCAAAAATACTGCTTTCATTAAAATGCATTTTAAAAAAATATTCATAAAATAAGTTATTGGATTTGGACCGCCCATCCCCCTTAGAAAGCTTGAACCGGAACCCTGCTGCCCAGCAGCGACGCCTGAGCCGGGAAGCAAAATCTAACAGTGAAATGTGAATGAAATGCAACATGTAAACAAACAGACTCAATGACATAAAATAAAATTATCAAGTTTTTGGATGTAATCCAAACTTAATAGCACAGAAGGAAGTGAACGTTGAACTTGTGGATTTTTAACCTCGAGTGTCTGTTTAATTTAAAAAACAGCTGCTGGCTACATATTTGCGTGCTACACTTTCACACAACACACACGTCGCCTGCAAGAGTCTCCTGCATTTAAATAAAAATCAGACATAGCCAACTATCACGAGAATGAAAAATAGCCTTCCGGAGCCCCGGCCGCTCCCAGGGGAAATCCTCCCAAGGGACGCCGGCACCTCGCACACCCTGCTCACCCTGCCTGCATCGCCGCTAGAAAGCGTTTCGACCCTGGACCGGCGAAGAGAGCGCAGGCAGCAGCCCCTGCCCGCGGCAGCTCCCGCCCGATGGAGACACCCAGCTGCGGTGACGGCTCCCCGTGGACGTCCAGCTCCTCACTACAAGCTGTCGCTGGGCTTGGGGGGTGCAATTACCGTGCCGCTGTTAACTCCCCAAGTTTGCCTTCACAGAAGGGCTCGAAAGGACCCGGACCTGCCTGACCGCAGGCACCAGGAACAGCCCTGCGTGGCCCGCAGAGGATCTGCCACCGCGCCGTGGGGACCACCCTCACCTGCAGCCCCTTCCGCTGGGCACAAGCCCGGGAGAGTGAGGAGGAGTACGATGCCTTAACCCTTCCTCGCCCTGCTCTGGGGACACAGGCACGCAGAGCACCGCATGGAGGAAAATATGCTCCAAAACGGGTCATCTATTCTGTACCCTTGTTATTTGCAGCTAAGTATAATGGAAAAAATTGACTGTTTGCTTGGTGCAATAGGGCATGACTCTGTTTACACAGAAATAATAGCTAAACAGTGATGGATTCTAAATCTCCATTACAGTGAAAGATTTGAAGGAGTAAAGCAGTTAGAAAAATAATTGGTTTTCTTGTTTAGCTTTAAAAAGCCTTTACACACTGCCAAATTGAGAAGACTTCTCACTTTGTTTTTTCCTTTGGGGGGTGTGTAATATTAACAAAGAGAGTAAACCCAAGCCTGACCCACTTAGGGGAAAAGGCAGGCCTTTGACCTTCACTGCTAATCCAGAAGGTCAAGGGCTGGGCAGCCCAGGAGAAGCAGGACCGTAGCCCACACAGTCCCATCCCAGACGCACGAGGCACAAGATGATGAACGCGGCTTAGCGCTCAGGCTTGCGCTCTTGTTCTTGGGTTTTTTTGGATGAATTAAGTAATTACTACAGCAAACTGGAAGCTTTTTAAGTTTTCAAGGAAAAGAGAAGAGAGAGATTTAACTTAAGCGCTCTCAACCAAGCACCAAACCTGGACAGCGATGCCGGTGTGTCTGGTACAGCCGCAGGGGACAGAAAAGGCTCACGCCGTCAGGTCCAACTTCAGAACGAAGCCTTCCCAGCACCTCTCATTTTAAAGCCAGGCTGGAAAACAAGCGCCGGCTAACTGGAAATGGCATAACAACAACAGTAATGAAAACCACGCAGGACTTCTCTATCATGGAAAAAAGGCAGACGCTTATGAGTTCAGAGCCCTCTAGGACGCTCCTGAATATTTCAAACGCTAAACCGAGAGACTTTGTGTTTCTGAAGGCAGAGACCTCTCCCCCGTCCCCACCTCCTCTGAGGCAGCTCTTTAAATTATTTAGCAGCGCGGTGATAACGCTCGGTGCCGGAGGAGACGGTCGCACCCGCAGAGCGGGATGGGGACGCAGCTGCCGGTGACATTTGCAGCATCTCGGTGGAGCGTCTCAGAGACGCGAAGCCCACCGGTCTGAAGCCACGCCGTCGGGGTGACAGCGGCCAAGGGGCTCCCCGCACCGCTTTAGGTCATATTTACATACAAAAGAGCAGCTGCTGTGCAGCTATTATGCTGCAAACTTTTCCGCGGTGACCCATGGTGGGTGCGGGAGAGGGGGGAGCAGCGGATGCAAAGCACCTATTGAGGCCCCATTAATTTTTCAGGAATTCTCAGACTTTGGTCTTTATAAAACGCGGCAGGAGGAGGGAAGGGGAGAAAGAGACTCCAGCCAGGAGGAGAGTCTCCCCCCAGCAATCCTCTCCCCATCAAACGGCTTTGTCAAAACAGAGAAATGAACAGAAGCTGATCTGAACTCCTCGCGTTCCCTAATTAGAAGGGAAAAATCCCGGGCGGTGATTGAAGCGAGAAGCGGCCCCTCGCAGGGGCGCGGGCTCGCCAGCACGCTGCACGCACACACACAGAAAGAAGTTTCTCTCCGCGGTCCAATTTCCGGAAATTTATTCCAGTTGTAAACCATTAGGTGCCAATTTTTCAAATCAACCTTACGATTCAATAGCACCGGCTGCCTAATAGACTCTGAAAAATCTTTTGCCGGCTCACAGCTGAGCAAACGTTATCTAACAACATCTTAATAAGGCTCTTGCTATTCTTTCACCTTGCTCCTTACAAAAGGGGAGACAGTTAAAGGCAGCTCAGCGCAGGTGGCTGAGGGGACCAGTACTGCTGGGGAGGAGGTGACGGTCCACATCAGCCAGCTCCGAAGGGATGCGATCACCCCCGAGCATCACCCCGTACGACCAGATGCTAACGACGGCCAGAGGAGGGAAAGGCCCACAGCCCTCCCCAGGCAGCCCTGCCTCCCGCGGGCTCCTGCTCTCTAGTCCCTGCTAAAGGGTTGGGGGAAAAAACCCAAACAAACCACAGCTTCTTCGTGGTGTGGAGAAAGGGGTCTGGAGAGGCACCCGCCTCTCATCCCCTCTGTCACCCTGTGTCGCCCAAGAGCAGGAACGGTTTTCTCTGCAGGTTCCTTGCGCTGGGCTGCACCCCGATGCCGGTGGGTTGCACACCTGACGTATCGGCCAGCCCGAACACGGAGCACCTGCGGACCCTGCCAGCTCCACGGCACGCGTGCCCGCGACCCTGCTGTGTGGGGGGGACACGCTTTGCAGAGGAGGGTGGGTGGCACAGGGCGGCTGCGGGCTCTGGCCCAGGGGAGCACGGCAGCTCCTCGGGGCCGGCTGCCAGCACCCTCCTCACCCCTGCCATCCCCCGCGTTCGGCTGCCGGCACGCTCACGCAGCCGCCGCTCAGCTGCGAGTTACAGCCAGAAATTACAGCCCAGTGAATTACAGAAATCGAAAGTCAGCATCAGTTTAATCTCAATATTCCTGGCTGCGGATTTCAGCAGTTCGGCGGCTCAAGGTCAGGCTGGGAGGGAGCAGACCAGGACCGTGAACCTCGGGCTCCTGGCCACGGGACGTCCTTCTCCCCAGCCCTCTCCTTCTCCGAGGGGAAGCTTGGCCAAAACGTCCCCGAAGTTTTCACTGGAGCTGTTGTTTAGGAAAGGTTAAGAACTGGTATACAAAAAAAGTCACATTATGTAGGCTGGAAAGCTGGTCAGCAATGACCTCGGCTAACTCAAAGGCCTGAGCTCTGGATGGAGGAAAAAGATCTAATATCCTATCTCCAGCTATCTGAAAATTCAGATTATATGTCTAATGCACCTCGTGATTTTTCCAGCTATCCCTGGGGCAATCCGATAGCATGCATCTTCACAATACTTTCATGTTTAAATAAAAGCAAATATTCTTACTGGATTCCTTTCCGAATTCCTGCACACAACTTAAGGAAATAAACGTCTCATTCCAAAACCCACCCCTGGGCTCAACCTATCCTCCCTGCTTTGCATGCCGTTTATATTTAATTGCCTCTGAAAACAATGCCAGGTGGGTCAGAGAAGGGGTTCGCCTTCTTTTGTAGCAAGTTCTCAGGGCTTCACAGAACAGCACACACGCACAAAGCTGTAAAATCAGAGCAGCCAGAAGTTCCCAAATTTGTTCTTGTGTAAACGCCACGGTCGAATGCTTTTTGAAGAATGCACAGAAAGAAGAAAGTGCGCTCGCCATGCTGTAAGCTCCGAACCAAGTTTTATAACCAGGATCTAAAGCCTCAAAGGGGGAAAAAAAAAATAAATTAGGCTTATAATGTTAATGCTGACAGATTTACCTTCCGTGTTAATAGAACATCTCTGTACTTAGGAAGACAGAGCCGCACACTATAATCAACACTTGCACAATATCCACTTGAGTGTGTGAATATCCCAACTCTGCTCGTATGAGCAGCTTATAGGAATTACAAAGGCTGAGCTAGCGAGGAGAGAAAGGATTACTGAGGGCCACAGTTCACTCTACTTCTGCATAAACAAAGTATGACCTTGATTAAATTAATAATCAAACTTAACATTCCCATTAAACTGTTGCTGGAGAGCAGCGCGGGCCAGGGAGATAACCACCCGCGCTTCTCCAGCCCCAACGGACAAATGGACACGCTCAGGCTTTCCATCTCCAAAAAGCCTAAACAACCGCTTAGCAGGATTAATTTTTAATAACTCAGCACTTTGTTTTTATGTACTTATTAAAATTTAAGACACCAAGTCATTGACCCCTGTAATTTTTCAATTGTTCAAACCATGAAGTCTGGGTTGGCTAATTACGCCTGAACAGCTGTTGGAGACGACCTTGCGATCAGTGGGGAAAAGTGATGCAATACTATCGGTTTACTAAGCTCCACAGCGGTTCCTCTCCTCCTCCCTACCCCGCTATAATTTTAAATAAGTTCATGAGTTAATTACACAGAATAATTCAGAGGGTTATTTGGGACAACAAACCCTCTTGATAGTCTAATAAATGACAGCCGCAGCTACATGCGTATGGGGTACTCGCAAACTTCACCTTCACCGACACCATGAAAAATTCAGTATTCGTGTGCTAGCCCTCCTCTCCGCTAAGGCTGGAGCAGAAGCGAGGAGTCGGCGGTGCCCAGATCCAAACCCTTCCTCAAGGAAATGCAGCTGCGTCGTGGCTATCGGCGTCTGCTCCCAGCGCTGGCGGAGAGTCTCGCTGAATTTTGTCAGGGTAAAAATAAAAGCCAGGCCGGTGCGGATGACCCAGCAGAAACTGAACTGCAACAACTGCTGTACTGATTGAAGTGTCTGGTAAACAGTCACAAGTTCTCTAGAGGCATCGGTCTCCAGCAGCGTCTGGACCGACTTTCAGGAAGAGGGAGAAAATTCCTAGAAAAACCACTAAGAGGGATTCTCATCTCCAGGCAAAGGGAACAAATCACTGAAAGTAAAAGCTACAAGACAGAGGGCCAAAAGAACAGGTAATTACCAAATGCATAAATAACGTGCTGTGGGTCTATTTACCGCAGTCGCCTGCGGACAAATGAAGAGCGACGCGAGAACCCTTGATGGAGGCTGCTCCGGTCAGAAGCCCCCGCTCTGCCTGCCAGCCCCACTCCAGGTCAGACACCTTACGGAGGAGCCGTGAGGTTTAAGATGCCACCTTAAACTGCTCGCTCCACCTTGCTGCTGAGCCTGACAACGCGGTTCCCTTCCCACTGCGCCTACCGCCCTCACCCCCACCGGCCCAGCGCTCCCAGCCCTGCCGAGGCTTGCTGGGTACCAAACCGAGTAAAAATTACCTGGTCTGAATAAAGCTCAAGTTCGTTATTAGGTTCTGGTCAATGCGCCTGCAGCGGCTGAGAGCACATCACCCCGTTTCTCCTCCAACAGCTGCACCCACAAAACGTTCCCGCCAGCACACAGACCTCACTCGCTCCCAGTTGAAACTACTGTAACCAGAATGAGAATGAGATACACATCCTCAGGCCCACAGCAACAGCCATGAGGATTCTTCACGCTCCTGGGAGAGGTAAAAATGCCTTTGAATCTGCAAAGACCACCGAGAAAGATGCTACAAACGCAGGAGGTGATTAAAACAGGCAGGTGTAGGTACCTGAGCCCAAACCAGAGCACTGAGCAACGCCCAGCACCTGGCACCACTCCTGCGAGCCACAAACACGCCGCATAAAAACCAAAATCCCCCACCAAGAGCCTGAAAGTGATGATTTCTAAAGCAATTAACAGCCAAGTATAAGCAAGCTGGTGCTGGGGACCAACCACGTGGGAAAGCACCGGGAGAAGGCAGACAGCTCTTGCTCCGACTCGGGACACGTAAGCGAACACTGCCGCACTGCTCGCCAACGCTCGCCGCCTGCCCGGCTCCCCGGCGAGGGCAGCAACCAAGAAAATCAACTGCATCTGTCGGAAATATGCACAAAGCAAAGGTAAATTGGACTGCCTTCTGAAAGACGGACCAAAACATTGTACTGACAATACCAAGCGCACTCCTGGATGCGTTCTGAGACCGTTACTTCACAGCAAAACTTTTGCTGGAGCAAGCATATAAAAAGCAGGGGGGGTGTTCTCTGTTGAAATTACTCCCACTCCCCAGTATCCGTGCACTTAGCAGTTAAATGCATTTAAAGGATGAGAAGACCAAAAGGGAACTTAATAGACAACTGCTGCAATCAGTAGTCCAAACAATTGACTTTGAAGTTTTCCATTAAATCAGAAAGAAAAATTACTTACTGCATGGAGATGCTGAAAAACACATTTCCTCTTCTGCAGACAGCAGTGTTTATAAACACACAGAAGCACCGCAAAGGCCTTAGGGTTTGTTTCCACCAAAAATAGCAATTGCCAACAGACACACCGTATTTCAGCATCATGAGCTGCTACAGATTTCTATTAAAAATTAATATGCATTTGCTATTATTACATACAATTGATAACTGCATAGAAACCCAAACACGCAGCGCCCCGAACACACGTCAGGGTGTGACCAAGAGTGCTCTCAAAAGCCCGACCGCAGAGCAGCTCGGGCGCCCTTTTGTGAACTTTTCACTGAGTTCAGCTGCAGCGAAGCGAGCAGGCTTTTCCTTCACAGCCTTTTTTTTTTTTTTTTAGCTATGCATTAGCAGATGTTCTTTTCTTTTTCTTTTTTTTTTTTTTAGGGGAGGGCTAGGGGTGGTAATAAAGCAGAACTAAGTACTTCCAACACGCGCACGCACAAGAGCAGCTCTGCTCAGTCCATCACGCTGCCCTAGTGCACACACGCGTGTTGCTTCAGACCCGCAGCCTCCACATCTGCCACTGACGAGCGCGTGTGTTTACACTGGAACAAACGTACGCAAATTTTATTGTATTTTTTCAAATGTGCCTTGTTTAAAAGATGATATCCTTCCAGGAGGGTGGATTCTTCTGTTCTTCACTGTCCTGCATACAAATGCACAAGGCAGAAACGCGCCGCATTCATCTGCTTTGCCCGGGTTTCTCCCAAGGACCGCAGGACGTGGGGAACGTGCACACGTCTTCAAAGCGCCCCACAGCTCCTGGGCTGCGGTTTCACATCTTCCCACGAGCCGAGAGCTGCTGGTGGGAGCAGTACCTGCCCAGCCCTGCCAACCCGGGCGAGCGCACGAGTCTCCTCTGTTCCTCCACGCTCTGAGACAAGGGACGAGCCCGTCCGTCCGGTCCCCACCGTGCCCTCGCCAAGTCAGGTTTGAATCACAGTTCGTACGATGCTGAGCACCCAACGTACATCAGTGCTACTTATGGCCCCGGGGTCCCTCAAGAACTTACGCATATATGACGTGCATTTAAATTTTAGGGTGCTGAACATAACGGCGAGGTTGTGTGAGGTAGCGGGGGCGGAGGGGAGTTGAGGTGAAGCTACAGTCAGAAAAAAAGTATTTTATTGAAACAGAATTGGTCAGTTTTTGTCACAGACTTCCAAAAAATATTGGCTACTTTTCTTTATCCCCATAGTTATGAGAACTTGTAGATATCCTGCAGAAACCCTTCTCACCACTCCTGGCCACTTTCTCCTCCACTATAGTCCCTTTTTTCTATCCAGGTGTGGCAAAGGGGCCTCAGCTATTCCCTCTCTGCTCAGCCCATGACTCCTTTGGGTGCAAGTCTCTGACTGGTGAAGCTCCAGCTTTTGCCATTCCCCCCAAAACAAAACACAAGCTGCCACGTGGATCACTGACCCGTCCGTCGACTTCTTGCGGAGATTCCTCTCCTTCCCTGGCATGGAAAACACTGGCCACAGAGCAGCTGCTGGGAATACTCTTCCCCTTTTGCAGTCTTCATCATCACAGGATGGTCACTGGTCTGGAAATGTTAACTGTTTTCCAGGAACCAAGTGGAGCAATGCTGCTTCTTCTGCACAGGTTGAGCTGACGGATTGCAGTTGCAGGAGAGAGGGATCTCTCTCGGAGACACTGGGACCGCACACGTAAAACACCCCAGGCAAGGAGAGTGGACGGCGGCACACGTACAGCCCTGAGGCACGAGGCCGACCAGCCCAGCAAACCTAACCCATGGGCCTGCTGCACGTCCAACCGTGAGCTCAGATCTTTAGAGACCACCAGGTGCAACCCCAGCGGCACCACGTGCTGGAGAAAAGCCTTGGGCAAAGCCCAAAGTACCTGCGTGCAACCCCAGATCCCGCGCTGGGGCACTGCCCCAGGGACTGGAACCCTTCTGCACTTTGCAGAGGGACACCCGGTTCGTGGCGCTGCCCAAGAGGCCAGAAATGGCTGCAGACCCCACGGTTACCAGTAAACACGTACTCAGTGTCACCCACAGCTCAAGTGGCTGTTAGAGAGGAGACGAGAGAGAAAAAAGAGTTACGTCTCCTTTTGAAAATGAAGCTGTAAAATCCAAAGCAGAGAGGCTGAAGTTTAAACTCAAAGCAAACGAGGCCGATCCCAGAGCAGCGCGGGGAGCACCTCCATCGCACGCAGCAGGCGACACTGACCCAGGAGCTCTGTGTCCTGCTCTCGCCCCGTGCTACAGTGGCCAGAGGAGAGGTCTGGACAGGGCCAAAGCTCCTCTCCAAAACCTGGGAACGTTACAGCCGCGATGCCAGCGGGAGCGGGTACGGCCCCGGTCACCTCTGCTGTCCCTTGGTCACATCAGCGCTGTCAGAGAAAGGGCTCAGGCTGCGGGGAAGCTCTGACTGCTGGCGAATGAGGCAAAACGCAAGCTACAAGATAAGCAAAAAGCACCTAAAGGCACTTAAATCCAGTCTCCGACACCTGGCTGAGCGACAGCGGAGTACAGGGCGGAGACTGAACCACAGTCGGACTGCTAGATGCAAGGACAGAATCAGGAAATCATTTAAGGACGCTAAATAGACAATTATCATTTCAAATATAGCTATAATGAGGAGGAAGGTCTGTATTTAAGAGATCTCACTGTGTCCCACCCTGCATCGTGATTTTCCCCTATAAAAATTGACTGAGAGCAGGATACTGTTTGAAACATTGAATTTTTTTCTCCCAAGCGTTCACCACTGGCACACAAAATTTAAGCTCTTGGCGAGTGCTGCCACCGGGCACAGGTCTGACCACAGCAGCGAGAGCGAAGCAGGGAGCAGACTTGAACACAGCTCTTGGCTCTGCAGCACCAAAAGCAGGAAAGCTTTTCTGTTTGCTTTAGGAAGACCAGACAGATGTGACTCAGAGGAAACAGTAGCCAAATTTTGGCTGGTGGCTCGCCCCACACACGCCAGCAAACCTGCAGCCAACAGCAGGAGCAGCAAGCAGCGAGCGCAGCCCGCCCAGCCGCTGGCTGCCCTCCAGTGAAATCCATGAAGAGACAGCTTTGCAGAGCTGCGCAGACAGGGGACACGGGGACGTTTCAGCACAAGCCCTTGGAATGGGGAAAAAAGGGTCCATGCCCTTCACACACCTGCACAGGCCAGGCAAGGCAGATGGATCGCCTAAGTTATTAGAAGGGATGATTTGCTGGTCTGCTTCAAGTTGGGCCAAATTGCTAACCGTGCTGTAACGGGATAGCGCTGTGCAAAGGCGTGCTGACCTCCCCCAGCCTTCTCACCCCTGCTTTTCTGTGCGCCAGTCACCTTTGAAGATACTGCGCTTGTTAAAAAAGAGGACAGGAAAGAACAGGGAAAGCCAGAAAGCATCACTCATCCCCTCTGCTGACTCAAAGCAGTTTAGCACGAGATGAAAACCCTCTTCTCAGCAGTCAAATACGCAAATAACAAAGGATGCTCAGGTGACAGAAAGAAAAACACTATCCAGAAAAAGGACTAGGAAACCTGAATGCCTATTCCGGGCTTGCAAACCCCAAACCTTTGAGATCCATTTTAAAACAATATTTTACAAGAAAACAGTAACATTTTTAACAAAAGCAATTTATTTGGGGAGCTTTTCAGACACCTCTATGCTGAAATTTGTTGGTCTGTTCAAGATGCTGCTCAGTACCCGCTGTAACGGGGGCCTGAACGCAGCTGTGTGGAAGAGGAGACATCACCACCCGCCTCTGGGACTCGGGGCTTCGCCCATGACACTCACTACCTTTCAGTCTCAAAGCACATTGCGAGACTCTGTCTACCCATAGTTAATATTCAGTCCCGCTCACTCCTAAATACGTCACAATCTCTAACGCGCGTACCTGCAATACATTGCTACGATAAAGGCAGCGGTATTTCAACCACGTTTTACAGATGGGAAACCGAGGCAGAGAAGAAATAAGTGACTTGCTCAAAATCCCAAAGAAAATCTGTAACAGTGCTGAGACTTGAATCCAAATATTTTTTTCTAACTTCCAAGCTCTCAGCGAGCCCTCGGGACCATTCCTCTTACCATCTGCACAAGTGAGGACAAACAAGCAAGTACCTTTTTTTCTTTGAGGCCATCCAACAATGACGCATTACTCCCCAAAGAATGCTTCCCAACCTTGAAATGACCAAAAAGCTCCTTACCAGCTGCCTCACATACTTGTTCTTGCCTCCATTTATTCTGCAAAAAAAGCTGTATTTAAAAGACTTTTTTTTAAAAAGCACTTGAAGACGACAGCTTAACTGTCAAAGGGATCAAGAGCAAACGCTCCTGTACCTCCATTAAACTCTAAATGCTCAACAATTCTGGCAATCTGCTCCGAGGACTCCTGACAAGGGGGCACACATAAAACACTCAATCCCATATGCTTTTAAATCACGCAGACGAAGCATGTTTCTGTGACACTCCTCCTCCTCCTCTACTAACCAGATTTAAGTGGTAATTCCATAGGAAGGGTGATTATCACTAAAGTTTTAATGAGTTGCCATCTGTACCCTGCACTTCATAAATGGAGAGCGTTCCACTACCATGCTGTCCAGGAACATAAAATGTGGCAACAAAGCATTACAAGGTGATCTAAAATAATACGTCCCTTCTCTCAAAATTAATGGCTTTAACTTGGCAAAGAGATGTGCAGCAGGGAAGAAAACGAGGACTGCATTTGGAGTCCCAGGAAACGTACGAGAAGGCTTTATTTAGCATCAACAAAACTCACGGCTCTTATTTGGCTGGATCTAAACTTCAAAATAAAATTATTAAGCATTAAGAAACATGATAAATCTCATATGCCATCTGAGATGGAAACTGTGTACTGAGTTACGAAAATATGTTCAGCAAACTGGCTACAGAAAATGTAATAATTACATGGATAAGAGCCTCTCTCGGTTTTATGGCCAACAAAAGCCTACCCTTTTGTCCCTTGAAAGTTCGCGAAGTCATACATCACCCAGGCTGGCATGTTTGCTCCTGAAGTATCTAAACTCTTGCAGCTGTCTCAAAGGATTTAGAGAACTAGGAGCCAACAAGGAATTTTTCATTAACAACGTGGAGAGCAGAAATCAATGGTCCCCCGGTGTCATGTCATTTCAATGGGGAAGGGGAGGAGATGGAGGGAGAAGAAATTCTAACAATACAGGTGCCGCAGGCAGGCTGCCAAGCGCCGCACACACCATCTTCTGCTCCTTTCAGCTCACAAAGGGCCCGATAAATTACTGTCCCGGTTTCGGCTGGGATAGAGCTAGTTTTCTTCCTAGCAGCAGGTACAGTGCTGTGGTTTGGGTTTAGGATGAAATACTGTTGATACCACACTGGTATTTCGGCTGATGCTGGGCGATGTCTACCCCAAGTCAAGGACTTTCCAGCTCCTCACCCTGCCCCACAGCGAGGGGCTGGGGGTGCACGGCCAGGACAGCCGACCCGACTGGCCACAGGGACGTTCCATACCATACGGCATCATGCCCCGTATAGAACTGGGGGGAACTGGCCGAGGGCTGGGACTGCGGCTCAGAACTAGCTGGGCATCGGTGGTCGGGGGGGGGAGCACTGTGCTGTGCATCACTTGTTTTGTACAGCATTGTTGTTATTATTATTATTCTCTTCCTTTTCTGTCCTATTAAACTGGGGAGGGAGTGAGCGAGCAGCTGGGCGGTTGTTTTAACTGCCGGCCAGGTTAAACCACCATTACCTGCCCATGTACGGAATATCACAATAGCTTTGTATGTCCATTTTTGAAGTCAACCAAAAGATGCGAGCTCTGGTTTGGAGTTCTCTTATGGAAATAGTAAACAAAATCAAAACTGCTTTTCACTTTTCCTTGAAAGCAGGAATTGCTTACATGGCAAACATTAATTGGCAATTTTGTATAGGTTTTTAGTCAACTTCAGAAATGCAGGAAGAATGGGAGCTCTGGAAGCTTTTCACTGACGAGCAGCAGAGCTCCAGAGCAGTCGGCGTTGCCCATGCCTGCTATTTAATTTAATGGACTGAGCCTCGTGCTACATTCAGGTCTGCAAGTCAGCCCCATGGCGTTGCAATAAAGCAGAGACAGGATTGCTTCCGCTTCCGCACCAGGAGGAAAGGCAGAGGAAGAGAAGGAAGAGAGCAGAGGACTAAGCTTGGAGAAGAAATACTGGAGCAGCCCAAACTCATCCCAGTGAGCAAGAGTCAATCCTCTGTTAGGATTACATAAAACTTGTTGAATGTTAACATATGCTGCCTCCATTCTCCAAACAGTTTATGAACACTATAATTTTCTTCACTAAAACACTGTTTAATAGCACCAATCCCCCCTTCTAATTATAGATGTCTATTATGCATGATAATCTTTATACAATTAAGCCCACTTAAAAGAATAACTGATTAAATAAAAAAGTGTTTAAATAACACGTAAGGTTGTGATAAAAAAATGACAAAAGCTCAAGAGATTGAAAACTAAAGCTGAAATCCTACCCTTAAGCGTATACTAGCGAGTGGAACAGCAGCCCCAACTTTCAAACCTGAACTGGCAGTCCAAAGTTGAAACTTTAATACAAAATCACTCTTCCATTAAAAAAACAAACCAAAACAAAACCCCAAACCAACCCACGACTGCCCTCGTATGAATCGTGTATGGAAAGACATTAATCTCCCTTCAATATGCTCTTTGGAATAAAACCAGTTGGTCGCATTTCAAGTGCAAAAAGCTCCCTCACAAAACATTACTGAAACTTCACATCTAACTTCGGCACAGGCTCCTCCAGGTAAAGACCATTTCGGCAGAGTCTCAGCCTTTGCCGGACAGGCTGGAGTGCCGCGGCTCCGCAAGCAAACCCGTGCTCTGCGGCTGCAGCCAACACCCCAGCCCCGACAGGAGCTCACCCTCAGACACACGCAGCTTCCCCCGCCCTCCCCGTGCGTCCGCTTTGCCACCGCAAAACTCGAGCTTAGCCCAGGCACTCTGTTCAAATCCCTCCTAAAAACCACTTTTATTCTCACGGGTAGCTTTTATGACTAAAAGTGCCATCCATCAAAAGTTTATAGTATTCTGCTGACTATTTCCGTTGCAGAAGTACCAGTTATAGGTCAGAACCGAATATGCAAGTGACTGTAAAAAATAAAACCCAAACCCATCATCCCTGCCTGATAGGTCCTACAATTAAACCAATTATAAACATCCAGATCATGAACAGAATATTCCTCAGTGCTGAACAGACAATCTCAAAGGAAACAGTCCCTAGACACACTCTTTTCTTCTTTTTTTTATGTATATTAAAAAAATCATAACCTTGTCCTGGGGCCCCACATAATTAAGATTTAATTAGATTAAGTTTCAACTAGGAGCAGAGCAGGGGTTTGTGATGGAAGCAGTGACACAAGTTTCCTTTTAGGAATGCAAAAGTCTCGTGAGAACAAACTCTCCCAAATACCCTCTACTTTGGAGTAGGAAGCTGAAAATAAATTGGAGGAAAAACCCCCTCAAGATTAAGAACAGCCTGTACGTGAAATGAAAGGACATCTCCGCCCCGGTCTGTGTCCGTGCTAGCAAAGAGGCAATCTGGCTTCCCTGCCAAGGAGAAGGACAGAACCGTAGTTTTCTTACGGCAAACAGAGCGCAGTTAGCAATCCCTGGCACGGGAACGCGGGCGCTCGCGCTGACAACCAGGTCACCCGCTGCAGACGGCTTTTATTCGCTCCCCGAAGCGGGGAGGCTCACCGGGGACCAGCCTCCTCCCAGAGCCTCTTCTCTCCGTCCCATCGCTCTCATCCGGGCGACGGGCTGAGCGCGCAGCGACAGGAGCAGCTCCCCGAGGTCAGCGACTCGCCAGGCCCAGGGGAAGAGCCTGGGGTGGCATCAGCCCGGCAGCAAGGCAGCACAGCACCGCGCAGCTCCCCTCGCACCAAGGGGTCCCCGCGCCACCGGGACGGGCAGCGGCAGGGGAGGAAACAGACGGCAAAATGCGCAAGTCAACACCGCGCTCTAACGCCAAAGCAAACTCTCCCTCTGATCCCGAGCCGGGGGCTTCCCGCTTCAC
This sequence comes from Grus americana, assembly GCF_028858705.1. Taxonomy (NCBI): domain Eukaryota; kingdom Metazoa; phylum Chordata; class Aves; order Gruiformes; family Gruidae; genus Grus; species Grus americana. The sequence continues at coordinate 11,503,982 of NC_072870.1, forward strand.
CTGCCAGCACGAGCCATCTTAAGGGCTCAGCCACCATCTTCGCTCTTCCCAGCTTGGTCAAAAGCGTCTCAATTTTCCACTCGCATTCAAAAAACCCAAAGTCAGCTTAGAAACTATCAATGACAACAAAAATACCGGTGTAGGAACAGAAGGGAGGGAGGGATGAATTGGGAACACAAACACCACCCGGTGCACAGCGCTGGGGGAGCGGGGGAGAGCAGCGGGCCCAGCCTTGGCACACCGAGCCCCCGCGTTGGGCTTCCCCGGGCCTGGGCTGCCGCTAGCCCAAACACCTCCTGGCCACGAGGAAACAACTGGGGATCAACGAGCAACGCAGCTTTGCCCCATGGAAAGAAAGGCAGCCGCAAGGGCACGCGTGGCCATTTGTGTGGCCTCTGCATAGCGCATAATCCCCATTTCTGCTCTCCTTCCTCTCCGAGGCTGGCTAACCGCAACTGAACCTACGCCGCGCTCTGGCGTTGCCTCCATCTATAAACTGGAGGACTCACTGCAATCAACATGCGGCAATTAAACGCGTGTTGACATTACACCTCCTTCCTAGCCGGCAGCAACAAAGCACGAGGCCACCCACTCATTAGCCGGACACTTCACATCACAGGCACAAAGGCAAAAGACACCCAAAATTGCTGTGCTAGGGTGGCGGTGCCGCTAACTGCCGTGCCGAAAGCCGCAGCGCTCCATCCTCAGGCCCCAGGCGCTCTGCAGCACGCCCTGCGCACACAGGCCCTGCAGCAGCCTTGCGCTGGCCCCGGACGGGCGGGAGGGTCACGCCGGTCCCCACACGCACGATGCATGGGCTGGCGAGGCGCCTGGCCACCGCAAACAGCTTGTGCTTGAGAGAACAAGGAAAGGGCTGGGGGAAAGCGATGGAGTAACACCTGCCCAGCACGACACCGCTCCAGTGCTACCATCCCTCGGAGAGCGCTGCCTCCCTGCAGCAACACACACATCATCTCTGCCCAGGCTTAACCCACAAATACGTGTGTGTATGTATATATATGTGTGTGTGTATATATATATATATAAAAGGTGCAATTGCAGACAGGCTGTACCTCTCGCCGGGGGGGCAGCAGCGTGCTGCCAATGCTATAAATAGACGGGTCTATTTTTAAGTTGACCATCACTTAGCGCAGTCAAACTTCCTCCCTTCTGCTCCCACTGTCATTGCTACGGTTTGCGTCCTTGCTCAGCTGCGCGCACAGTACCGGGCTCCGGCACCAGAGCAGACGGGCCAGGCAGGCGAACACCTCCACATTAACTTGTCTGGATATCGGGTTTGCTTCACCTTTGGTAACTAATGCCGCACCCTTGTGTGGCTCCCCTCAGCCACAGCTTTTCACCAAACACCAGCCTCCAAAAGCCCCGGCACAGGGCAGCGCTGGGCCCATTTCTGGAGGTGCCACAGCCTGGCACGGCAGCACGGAGGCTGCGGCGAACATGAGAGCTCCCTCCTCTGTACCAGCGTCGCTGCCCTGCTGCGCAGCTACTTCACAAAAGAGAGGTTCAGATTTATTTTTCAGTAGAACTACTCATAAGAGGGATTCCCCCCTCCATTCCATATTGTAACGAATATTATATAAAACTTGAAAGAAATTCAACTACAGCTTTTATTTACCATTGTGCATATGGGCCGATGGCCGTGGCAGGCTACCAAGTTTGCCGTCAAGCTGGCCAAGTTTGCTTTTATTACTTCACTACTACTGTGTGCCTCGCTTAACAACAAGGGCTGCTTCTACTGCCAGCCCTTGGGCGATCGCAGCGTTTGGATGGAGGGCCGTGCTGCTGTGCCCGGTCCAGCTGGATGGCACCTCGGGAGGCCCCGGGAGGGAGGCGGTTTCCCTGCAAAGGACGGCACAGCATCACTGCCGAGGTCCAGCGACTCGCCAGACCCAGGGAAAGGGCGTTAAAGACCCTTCTGAAATGCCACCCAGGGCTGGCGCTCAGACTGACGCCCCTGAGGTTTCTCTTGGGAGGACTGGAAGGTTGTAAAAGATGAATCCAACATCAACAGCTTACCTGGGTGAATCCTGGGCACCTCTTCTTCACGGGAGTTTCACCTCCTGGGATCACTGAAATCGCAATGGTGTCCGAAAGCACCAGGCACACAAACGGCCGTGTCCCAGGGGGTGCTGGACGGACACCCGCACAGCCTGTGCTCCGCAGAGCCACCACCCTTGGAAAAGGCCCTACAAGACCACTGCCAGCAAACCCGTAGGTTTGGACTTTGTGTGCAACACGTACGCTGTACGTGCCGCAGATACTAGGAAAGCAGGGCCTTATTTTGAAAGACGACTCACAGACTGCTCCATTTCCAATCAAATCCTTCTATTCTGTGAGCAAGACTGTGCCGCAGCAGGTAACTGAAGTCTCCCAAAGAGATCTGGCACCATCCGAGAACCCCGCAGCTCAGCGCCTCGGCAGAGGTGCTCCGAGGTAAACACACACGACTCCGACACGCGCAGGTACCACGTGCCATTTCAGACATTCACGGCCCAGCGATAAGATGCCTTTTCCAGCAGCTCCCTCAAAAAAAGAAGCGGTAGCACCAGCTTCATTTCCTGATGGGGGGGTGATCCTGCAGCTCTGCACCAGCCCCAGCATCTCAGACCCTGCACACCAATAAATCACCTCTCCCCGCCTTGCAGAGCACAATATTTCCCACCTCCTAAGGTTGCCACACTTCTTGGCCTGGGCAAATTTAAAAGAAAAAAAACCCAAAGACTGACCTGTTGGTTACATTTTTAAGCCAAGTTGTTGCTTACTAAATTGTTATGACCTTCCTCCTCCCCTCTCTCCCCTCCCAGTCATGAGCAATAGGAATTAAATTGATTCAGTCTATCAGAGTTCTGCATCTAAGTGATTAAATTCAGCCACTAGAAAAATCTGTTTTGTGCTGCATCTGAGGCAAAGCAGCACTGCCATTGGATCCAGCCCCGGCCTGCGAGGGAGGGAGGTGGCAGCGCGCAGAGAAAAGACACAGAAGGTAAAATACAGACTTGGTCATTGTGCTGATATCACAAGCCTAATCTTTTCTTTTTTTCTCCCCCCCCCCCCCCCCCCCCCCTTTTTAAGCTGGATCAGTTATTAGATGTACCATGAAAAGTAGCTTCACAGTCAGATTCCTGGGGCAGAGCAAAGAGGAGGAAGAGCAGCACCTCCACGGCATGAGCACATCAGTGGTTGAGACCTGTGATGTCCACAATCAGCAAATTATCGATTCCCAGACAGATGTTAGAGGACTGGAGCAAGCCAGCCTCACCAACATCTAGGGTAGCCCCCCATCCTAGTACAGCCCATGTCTCGCACACACACACAGACCAGTACTAGTCCTAATTTATCCGGCCTGATGACCAGGCAGCGTTCCTGGGAGACAGATGCCATGCTCTCGGGGCTAGTTCCAGCCCTCACAACCAGCTGACCATCTATTTTAAGCTGCTCAGCTGGGATTTTACTTTGGGACATCCAAGCGGAGAGGAACATTCTTCCTCCTTCCCTTTATTCCACATGGCAATTAGAGAAATTACAAAGGCTGGAGGAGTTAACGCATCTGCGTAGCGCCCTTCTTCAGAGAACAAGCTGTAAGGAAGGAGACAGACCCGATGGGTCTGGGAAGGAGGAGTCGGGGAGACAGGGTTGCAATTTGTATGCGTCTGCGTAAGCACCGAGTGATCCACCGAACAAGGGTATCGGAGCCAAACAGAATCTGGCTCCGGCGCTGCTGCCTGCCGTGGTGTGCTCACCCCCTGCCCCATCCGTCCTCCGACCGCTCCCCGTGGGGACGTTTCACCCGCCTGCGAAACGCAGAGGCATTCCGGCTGTTCTCTGCACTGCAGAGGATCCGGCCCTCTCTGTTTCAGGAATTTAGCAAGAGAACAAATGCACACACAGAGAAAGAACACACTGAAATAACTGCCTGTTCAGCCCGCATCCTCCAGAAGTTCCTCGCTTCCTGCATCTGTGGGATTTCTGGCACGGCCAGTGCTCTGACCTCACCTGACCTCCCCAACTGCATCAAAGGGCCTCATCTAAATAGGTCACTCCTTGACAAGGGAGTAAAGTTCAGAGGAAGCTAAGAGACTTACCGGCTGCCTTCATCATCACACCCCCCCTCCACCACCTCTGCTGGGAAAAAAAAAAAAGAGAAAAAAGAAGAAAAAAAAATATCCACAGTGGCAGAGACAAAACGCTACAGAAAAGAAAATTCGGATCTACATACTGTGGTAGCTGAATTTTAAACAGCACAAAGTCTAAGAATACAGCTGGAAACACACATGCAAATTCTTCATAGCTAAAAATAAATGTCTCTGCTGTATATTACTCTCCAGAGTAAAAGAGAAGTGCTAATATTAATTGAAAGTTTTTGTTTCATTTGTTTTATTTTTATTCAAGATCAGAGCTGATAAATTATTTCTTTAAAATCACATAGATTAAATTATCCAGATAATTTAAAGCATTATACACTTAAATTAATATTACTTATAGCAAACTACCAATTTGCCCCAGGCAAACTGCATTACCAACAGCTTCACTTCGTTTTTGAAGTCAATATCCTTTGCCTTGGAATCAAGTGTCCTTCATGTCACCTCTGCAAAACGCCACATCCTCTCTCCCCCACGCGTTTGCAAGGTTTAGGACTAGCAGATATAAAATGAACCAGACTCACAAGCTAGAGCTCTTCAGCAACGGACTCGATGCTGATTTACATCAGCAGAAGCTGTTGCCGTATTTTCCCCATCAGTTCCTTAGAGGAAAGCTTACAAACTTAATTCCCTCTTTACATTTGCTTATTCAAGTTCCAGCTGCATCTCCCCCTAACGTCCCATTAGGGCTTTCCTTTTAATTACTTTTTCATGTCATCTGCGCATTCCTTGCAAGGTCCTCTTTCTAGGAACTTGGCTCTCTCTCCCTGGCCCCTTTCACTAAGGGTGTTTTCTTCCTTCCTTCCCGCACGCCACCGCCTAGCCCCGTATCTCCGCACTCCATTTCTTGCCCACGCCAGCTGCCGGCACTGCTCGGTTTTGACGTCCCGAGCTCCTACCCGCGAGAGGAGCAGGAGCACAGGAGACACAAAGCAAATGGGAAGTAGGGCTGGCTGTGAAGCTTTTCATTCTTGAGCACTATGCTCTTGGCTTAATGACAGTTTTGCATTACACAGGCTGTCCTTGTGACCGTCATAAAAGATTAAGGAGCATAAACCCGAACTACTGAATTGCAGGCAGGTGTGCAAACCTCTTCCCTCTGCCTGCACCTAATGCTCTTTGGAGATACCTTTAAAGAAAAGAAAACCCTTGGAGGGATTACGTGAGAGAGCTGCAGGGCAGAGTCGCAGTGGCCGTCCACGTGCCACGCAGAGACAGGCCGACCGGGCACGGCACAGCAACGCTCCTCTTCTGTCTTCCAACCCGCCCCGTCCCCGCACCAAGGCGCAGGCTGTCAGTCACACTGAACACTTCTGCCCCCGCCGCCTCAAGGACTCGTGGCGCGCTGCCTGCCGCTGCCGCGTCCCCAAACTCAGGGAACACAGAAAACGGTTTTGCCAACAGAGTCCAGGTTTAAGGACCATCCCACGGCGCCAGAAGTCTGGTGGGCAGAACAAGGCTGAGTTCCACCCCGACTCGAAGGAAACGCCAAACACTGCAACTGCCATTAGCTGCACCCGAGCAGGGGAAGCACATACCGAGCCGGCGTGTGGCTAAGAGTTAGCAAGGCCATTCCACAGGAACAAAGCATGCTCTTTTTTAAGAAGGTCTACATTCATTTATATGTTATATAGGCTGAAAAAAGAACATCCTTTTTCTGTAAAGCTGTGCTTATCTTTTTTTTGTAGTGCAATAGGCAGAAAGACATCGCTCTCCTCCGTTCTGCGTAAAGATCATCATCTTCACTACCAAGACGAAAGACTGGAATCAATGTCAAGATACACGGGAGAAATCAGTTTACTCTCATAGTACAAAACAGCAGAAAAGTAAATTCGCCCACAGACGTGGCTGATAAACTGCTACAAATTCAGGCCAATATCTTTCAAGTTTAACTACACATCGCTGCAGAAGACAAGACAGATCAGCTACTTGGACAGCACTTTGAAAACATGAAGTGCCATGTAAGTAGTATTATTACTAGCAGGCTGCTGAAGATGTCTCCTATATTTACCATCTGGGAAAAATAACTACTTTAAACACTCTATTTGAAAAAGTCCCAAGAGCAGTTAACATTTTCCAAATATCCTCCCAATCAGCCACAGATGACACAAAATAGCGAAGCTCCTTTTCCTATTTCACCTCAGCTCCTAGGAACCCGGGGAAGGTTACACACCCTGGCTACCGAAGGTCCCTCTGCCCACCCGACACAGGGCTCTCTGCCAGGAGGATTCAGTCGCAGCGGAGGCACGCTTCCCCTTACAAACCACGGAGAGCATCACACACCATTTCTCTCTCCTCGGTCTGATGTTCGTTTTAAACCAGACGATTTGTTCTGCGTTAATATTTCAGTAGCACTATAAGCAAATGAACGGATTTCTTCCCGGGCTGTAAGCAAACAAGCACACGCGCTCGGGAGGCACCACGTGTGGCTGCTGCCACGTCTGCATGCCGCTACCGATGCTTCGCTGCGAACTCCTGCGTGTCGAGGCCACGAGAGCGCAGAGGAGAACGGGCTGATTCTCCATTCCATGCGAACACTTTTTCCAGCCACGTACCGTTCAAAATAAAGCACCCAATTTGCAGCCCATGTAAACCAGCGCAGCCCACGGGGCTGCTGACGTCTGGATCGCGTTCATTCACGCCCCGCGGGTGTAAATCGGCACAGCTCCTCTCATCTCAAGGAGTTTTGCCAGTTCACATCCACAAACAATCTGGCTGAAATCATCAATCACCTCTAATTCTTTTATTTTTAGAGCACCTCCCCGGTGACCAAAGGCCATGGCAAAACCATACTATGTATCAGCATTTCGGCACAGCACCATTACCGTGGTAAGGCTGACCAGCCCCTGCCTGATGCAAGAGCTGGCCTGTCCTATTTCCACAACTCTACCCAGCTTGATTTACATCCTGTAAACAGAGGTCGAAAGCAAGCCTCCAGTCCCAAAAGATGCATTATCTCAGACTGCACTTTCTGTATGTTTTATAGAGCAAAATTTTAGGTCAAGGAATAGTATATAAACCTATCCACTTGAACAGAACAGCAGGAATGGAAAACATGACCTATGGGTGAACCGAGCACCAAGCTTACATTTCACCAGGAGCCCGTATCCTAGTTGTTGATGAACAAGGTGCAGTTCTGGCATTACAGAGGCTTTCATTTAACCTCCTCAGCCGTTTTGGGGGGTAGGGAGCAGCCAACACTTTACTTATTTACTTCAGAAACGCCACCACAAACCGCAAACCGCTAAAGATGCATCTGCCGATGCCGCTAAGGTATTTAAGTCAGTGGCTCTCAAGAGGCTTGTTTGCCAACCAGCCCAAGCCAGGAAGCCTCCGGCCTCGGATCAGCCAGCTGCCCGCAGCTGTGGTGTCAGAGCAAGGCAGCCTGCAGCCACCCAAACAGACTCCAGCGATCTGAGCACGCCCACGTACGACCCAGTTCACCAGCAGCGTCACAGCCGCTCACGTGCATATTCTTGAGCTCCATTTTCAGCAAAGGAAATGTTGAGGTTATAATTAACGCCCTGGCCGCTGCCACCAGCGAAACTCGGGGGGCAATGTTAGCCTCCCCGAGTCACCAAAAGGAAAACGTGCTACATGGTGTGCTTTGAAACATCAAACAGCAGCAAAGGAGAGGACACCTTTCCTTCAGCTACAATTCCGATTGCTCATTCTTGCTTTACCAGTAAAAATCCAACACACATCCTTAGTCCATCTGCAGGGAAAAGAAGCTGAACTCCTCACCAAAAGAAAGCTTGAGCCCCCTTCTCTCTCCCCAGAAAGCTCCTCCTGCAGACACAGACCCCCGGCCCCAGGACAGGCAGCTTTCAGCGAGCTGTGACACAAGGTCACGACAGCACTGGGATGCTCTTCCCTGCACGCCGGCACGGCGAGCACCGGGGACCCCGCAGCACCAAAAGACAAGGTCACATTCCAGGGAGGCAGAAGCGATGTTTATGTTGATTCACTTGCTTTTGCGATTGCTGGGTATTTAATCTCTGCAGCTCTTTTGATATGATGGGCTCCTCTGGAGTCATCACAGCCTAAAGAGTCCATCAAGTAAACGAATCCAGATTTCATAAACAGCTCGCGCAGCTCACTCCCGTGTCGCCGACTACTGAGAGCTCACCTCCATTTTGACAGGCAGGCTGTCCAAGCTCCAAACAAGAATAAGACATTTCAAGTGGCCAGTAAGTAAATACATCGAAAGCTCGATGAACGTAGCCGCACACCCGAGCTGCGGCACGTCGTGCTGGCAGAGGTGCAAGCACGGCGTGCGGGGGAGCCCCAGCCCCGTGGCGTGGGCCACTGTGGCTCGATGGATCCCTTAGACAGCAGGCAAGGGTCTTCTCACTCCTTTTCTCTCTCCCAGTTCGAGAATCTGTTGCTGGGCTTGGAAGTGATGCAGCCTGGTCTTTACCAGGTATTTTTACTTTGTTACGGTCAAAACACAGTTAGAGGGTCAAATGAAACACAGCTTTCCCATAGCACTGAACTGACTTTGTGAACTTCAGAGCACAAATCTAACTGAAGATGACAGGGGGGAAGGGAGGGACGAAAAACAAACAAAAAAAATCAATAGATGTTACTTCTAGAATTTTACTGCAATTCTCTTTTTTGATTGTTTTCTGAAAGTACAGGAGGGAGAGGAGGAGAGTTTCAAACCATCCAAAAATGGTAGAATTTGCGTTACGCTTAAACAAACCTCTGGTTCAAGTTGCCTTGAACTCAAGATCAGTATCTGCTCTGTATTATCAGACAACATCTGATTTTTGTTCCTTCTCTTTTGTTTTCCTTTTTAGAGGTTTATTTTTCAAAGAGGACTGTGTTAACAGGGCCTCTTCCATTTCAGGAAAAGTAAACAAAATCCTTTGCAGGGAGGATCAGGGATGAGGGAACAAAGCCAGCTAGACTGAACTGTATGAAGGTGAATTTTTTTGTCATCATTTGGTATCACAGCAGCACTATGACTTTGATCAAGGTCACGGCAAGGCGCTGCACACAGACACGCTCACTCCCCCTCAGAAAGGCCTGCAGTTACGGCAGCAATAGGAAAGCCACACTATTAGTCCCAGATTTTGGGTGGGGACCTGAACGGGACCAAAATAACGCAGCAAATCAGTGCCACGTCTGCAAAGCTGGGTTCCTAAACTGTGGTCCCAGCACAGCCCTAACTCCATCTTTCTCCTCTTTACTCCTGGACTTGTCTGGCAGACCACACCAGCTCAAAACACCACCTTTCCTCGGTACTAACTTATCTAAACTCTGCTAAAACTCTCACCGTCAGCACTGCAAAGCCCTGAAAGACATCTTTCCAGGGCAAAAAGCAACTAAGTCAGCACAGAGGACCCATCAAGTCCTGAGCAGTTTTAGCACTAACACCCAAGTGCAAAGAAACCATAGGTACGAAGGATTCGGTGGGATCTCTAGGGCTTCTTGGGATAACTTGCTTTCTAATCTGGGACAGCTAAGGGCTGCGTGCTGCTGCTAAGACCGAGGTCCCTGCAAGAGTTTATGTGCTGCACCAAAGCTAATTCTCTGGGTGCAGACATGCTCTAAACCACCAGAAATATTGGGGTGGACTCTTAAAAGCAGAGTAGGAGAACCCCAGGAGAGTCCTCTCAGCAAGAGGACCGGACTCTGCCAGAGCTGGGTTTTGTCCAGAGCATTCAGGAATAGGAAATTAAGCGGAGAGGAGAGAGGCCACCAATTCTTCAGCCCGGTGGGGACAGGAGGCAAGCACGATAAATATTTAAGTTTCCTGCCTGTTAGGAAATGCTTGGCAAATAACGTGAAACCTGAAGGGGGTGTTAAAGAGAAGTATATTCAGTGTTATGGGGAAGTTAATGAGAAACTGTAACCATTATGTATGTATCATATATGGAAAACTAGGTGAGGCCCCTATGGGCCATTATATACTGCATGAAACTTTATGGACACTGTAACGCATTATTTTTAATGATTCCCTTGCCTACTTCAGGCCCTGGAAACCAAGAGCAGCTCGCCTAGCTTCCTGGTGGTGTTTTAGCAATGACACCTTGCTTGTTGCTAGATTTCTGGGTTATTTTAATGAGAAATAATTGGGTTACTTTCCAAGATTCCACAGAGCCGATACGCGCTGAACAAAAACTCTGAGAAAGTTGCTGCTGTGTTGCGGTGCTCTTCACATCCTCTACTTTCCAGAGGGTTACCTCCCCTGGTAAACCATTTATCTACAAATATGCCCACAAAAACATTGGCACTTCTGCTAGTTCAAGTTTGCATTGTCATCATCCATCTCTAGGGAGAGCCAGGCCACAGAAATAACCAGCTGCAACATCACAACGATTGCCCCTGCAGGAGATGTATATAATGAAAATTGAAAGCTGCAGGATGAACTTCTTACATACTTGTCCTTTTGGTTTATTCATCAGAAATAATTATCTGTGCTCGCATTCACAGGAGCACACACTTTATGATGTACATTAAAATTTAATGGATTTTTAATAATACTGTAACTACAGCAGAAGCAGAAAAAAAGACAGACATTAAACCATATGTGCTGTGTTGGTGGGTAAATGGTGTTGAGCAAACATCAACAACATGTAACCAGTTTAGCATCAGCGATGGGAAGAAGGAACTGTTACTTCCAGTATTTGAAAGTGGTAGTGATCGCTAATCCTCAACATTTAGCTTAAAATCTCCCTCAGTAACAGAAATTAGCGTATGCATGAAATGGCCAAACACGAGTTTCTGAATTTCAGGACCCTGCAGGCGATACCCTTGGCCTTTGACAAGTGCCCAAACTCCCCAAAACTTAGTTTCTCCAGCTCTGCAATGGAGAGAAGCAATACAAACACACCCCACGACAGCAGCATGGGAACGTGTCTGAAGTCTGATCTTCACTGTGCCAATTAAAGCACTCCCAGTATTTTACAAAGCTATTGATGTCTATTCCTTAAGCATCAGCAGAAATTATTGCTCCGGCAGGAGAGACTGACACTCTAAACTCTTTCCTCAGAAGCCACTCTGCAGCTAACGAGTCAGTGCAAAGCAGCACCATGCCACCAATACTTGGACTGACATCTATTTATAGACTAAGAAATTATATACGTGGTGTCCCCACCACCAGTGACACATCTTCATTCAGGCATGAGTCACCTATTCACAAGCATATTTCCAAAAATAAATCCTATTTACCAGAATTAAATCCTACATGCTCAGGAGAAAATGTGTCCTTAAAAACAAAACAACAGAAAAAAAGGCACGTTAGAAAACCAAACAGCAGCAAACAAGCACTGAAGACTTCAGCCTGCAGGTCTCCATGTTTCGTACAATCACGCTGAGGCTGGAAACGTTTAAGATGTAACAATGAAGATGGTCGTACGTAGTCATTAAAAACCCCTGCCAAGGTCACCAGAGCGCTGCCGTCCAAAAGGAAGTATCCAGAATATTCTTGGCAACTCGCGCTTTGCAGAAATAGTAAGTATATTGCAGTTATTAGAGAGAACAGACAGAGCGAGCGCCAAGTAATCCCAGAAAATGTAGTGTTAAATAGAGGGTTCAAACCACAAAGCTGTTGATGGGGAATGTTAAAAATGTCAGCGTGGCTGAAAGACATTCGCCAGTGGTGAATGTCAAGTAGCGAGCTACTGTTCAGCAGATGCAATAAAAAAAAAGTAAGGGTACTTGGGTAATGGGACCAACATTACAGTTGTTGATACAAATTATATCCAGAAAGCAAAGAAATAAATGGATAAATAAATAAATAATGCAAAAATGGAACAAGTTCAAACTTCTTTTATAGTAATAGTCTCCAGTTGAGCATAATCACCAAAGCTATAGTGATAAGATTGCCAAAACTAGACAAACATCTGTGAGATGAATTCATCTCGGAGGGGAAGCCAACAGCTTGTTATCATTAAAGAGGCAATGCTCTCTCTGCGTTTGAACTGCAGGCCGCCTTGTTACTGCGTTTGCTGAGGCAATTGCACCAGATGTTGGCAGCTATCTTCAGATGGATGACAAGCACCTGCTGTTGGGGAAATTAAATGCTCGTCGGCCTCCTATCCTTCAGGGGAGGGTGGGCCGGGAGGGGAAGAGGGGGGAGTGGTGACGGCTGACCCTCGGAAATAAACCCATTTATGCAAAGTGACAGTAAGTGCTGGTTTGCCAAGCGGGGAAACAGAGTGGAAATTCATTGGATCTCTTCCATTGCCCCCGGTGAAATCTGCTCCCACCCTCCCAGTCCTGACAATTAACATGGCACCAATCTGAACTCGCTAAACCACTCATCAGAGTAATAGAGTCAACAGAGGGACCTTCTCCCGAAAAGTCACCGCTCGCACAGCAACCTCCCCAGGAGCGGAGCATCGCCACCGCGGGCTCTGCTGCCTCTAGACACCACCGGCACAAGCACACAGCCCAGCACCTTCAGGCAGCACAGACCCAAAGCACTGTGTAATGCCGGCCTTAAAATAAATAGATGCTCAAAGCGGAATCTTACACACGCTCGTACTTGCTCAGATTTAAAAATCAACGTCCTGGAGCAGGGGTGCAAATGGAATCTCACTTTCACTATGGGCCGGTGGTAGGTGAACATGCCTTACCGGTGCATTTCAGATCAGCCTTTCTCAGTGTCAGGAGCAGCAGTACTGGTCAGGATGGGCACTGCAACTCACTTTAAAAAAAGAAAACAGAGCAGCAGCTACCCTAACAGACTTGCTAGGGCTTTCAACTTTCAGTGAAAAGAAAAACTGCAAAATGTGAACTCCTTTCATATGAGCAATCATTTCTTTATGATATATCCAATACTCTTCCTTCTTCAAACTGCCACAGTGATGACATTACAGCACAGAGGTATATTCTGTGATATGTTCTGCCAGCAGGACCCATCCGAGCCTGGATTGCTATTTCAACAACATTTTGCCCTGGACAGTAAGCTGAAAACACCAGTGTAAATTCCTACTCACCCCAAACCTCTCGCAAATGTCCCTGACAGAGACAAACATTTGTTTGCTCTAAACTGGCCACATGCATTTTAGGTATCCTTCAGACTAAGAGGCGGTTAATCCTCATTCTGCTTAGATTATCTTAATTGGTTCTTCATTTGAGCTACTTTGCCCTTGTCCCCATTTCTGAAGTTATCTTTATAAATACATATACCGAGCACAAGGACGCAGGTCTCTCCCTCTCCAGACTGGACGTATCACCCAGCACTGGGCAAGTACTGATGGGGCTGACGCTGACCAACCTGCCGCGCTCGGCTGCCTCTCCACTTCTCCCAAAATATGCTCAGGCGCAATTTTTCCCCAGAAAATAAAATACTAAGTTCTCCTAAGAAAGATATACACGTGTAAGATGGACATCAAATGAATTTCATACTCTTACCTCTGCAGAGCTAGCATAAGTTTCATTAAACTGGTCATACCTCAATATTGCACGTGTGAACAAAGCTCGGTTATTTCACCTCTAGGACTGACTGAAAGTCGTCTTGTTGATTTTTAGCACCCCGATGGAAAATCATAGTAATAAGTAAAAACGAACAAGCACACAAAGCAAACAAGAACCACCAGGCTCTGCACAGAACCCTCCACTTCAAAAACAATTTTTCCATCAGAAAAACATAAGTTCTTAAAAATCCGGCTGCAGATCAAACCAGGCATTTCCTTAACACTGTACAGCCGGGCGAAAGGCAGACGTGGCTGGAACAAGTGCTCGACAGTGGGCTGATGAGTGCAGGGCCCAACTCTCTGGGTACAGTGCGCTCAGCAGCCCCGGGGCTGGGCACGGCGTCACCGACTCCCGGGGACAGAGGGGACGGAGCGCCGGGCACCCCCTGCTCACTGGCACCGTGCCCTGAGCGGTGCCAGCTGAACGGGTTACAAGCAACCGAGTGTGGCCATTCGTTTCCATGTGGAAAAAATGTTATTACGCCTCCTTCCAGCAACGTGTGCTCTTTTTCCACATTTGGAACAATTCATATGAAAGTTCCTCATGGATACTTTTAAAAGCCTTTTTCTTAAGGGCCCAGGCTCAGAGCTGCATTTAAAAAATCCTCACATCCTCGCACTCGATACTGGTGTATTTATTACGGAGTATGACGACAATGATCAAACGCTTACTCTCCAATCAATCATGTTTTAACTAGCTCACTTCAGCTGATGAGCCTACCCCAAATTTGTGAGCAGAATAGTGCAAGCTTCAATTACACCACTGGTTTTTCATTAGAGAACCCACGTTAAAACATGAGTTTTCCCAAGGGAAAGCTTTGACTCCCTCAGCCGTAGCTCCTTGAAGATCAGAAGTAACGTTCTGGACGCAGGTTATCACTTCCAAGGATGTCGGGAGCAGCGCTACAGTCATAAATACCTCCCCGGAGAGGCCAAGAGGCTGCACTGCAAGACAAGTGTCAAAGCGGAATCTGATGCAATTTCACGGCATATATTGGAAATATCCATCAGAAAAAATGACCTCACTCCTATTGCTGTGGCTCGACACCACCATCCTTTGCTTTGGATGCAGCTTGCCGGGGCAGAGCGCATCTTGCTGTTGTCTTTCTGCACAGCACCCGGCCCCGCGGGCCCCGCTCCCAAACAGGGGCTCCAACACGCTGCCGCAGCACAACAAACCCCAATCGTCTCCTTCCGGAGGGGTTCTACAGCTCCAGCTCCACTCAGCCACGCTGGGCTGAATCCAGGAACGCTCCAGGGATAATTTAAAGATGTTACCAAACAAGATTAGCTACATTTGTTAGGTGTTGTACATGGCGTTTGGCATGTCTATAAAATAAAGGCAGGGGTGAAAAACAAAACTGACTTCCTTGGGGTCTCAGAAAAGATCCAGGTCATTTCCCAGGGTCTGGCTCCTTACCAAACCGATACAAAGGCACTACAAACAAACATCCGCACACCTGCTGGAGGAGGAAACATGAATATTTTCTTACAACTTTCTTCTCCCCAAACACGGCCCCTGATTAATTACAGGTTTCACGTGGGCTCTCGGTATGACTCTGGGTCCGTGATGGCATCTCATGCTCTGCAAGCTCAGGATCAACCCTGCTCCCCTACTATTACCGAAGTACGTGAGACAGGGTACTGGCCATCCTGTGATTTCCTTTTTTGGCATAAAGTTATACGGCAGAGTTGTCTTAAAATAGCTACCTTTCAAACAAAGGATGCGGGCCCTGCCCTTACGGCTCCCAGGAGCTGGGGATGCCCAAGCCGTACCTGGAGCAGCCCGGGTGCTGCCGCCCCAACTCGCCCCAGCCCACGTCCGCTGCTGCCGGGGTGACTGCGAGTGACGTGCCCGTTGGCAGATTCACGTTTCCCGTGCCCGTCAGAGCCTACTGAGGAAGAAAGGCAAGGAAACGTAAGGCAAGATAAACCAGCTTGCCCGAAGTCAGACAGCGAGCAGGTGGCACAGTGGCAAACAAGACAGATGTTCGGGGCCCCGACTCTCCACCACAACCCCCTAATCTTACACGGGTTACAGTAAGCTTCCTTGCCATTTCATTTAACCAGAGCAGAAAAGGAAATAAAATCGTACTTCAAACTTCTGCTGAGTTCTGATACAGCCTTCTTGCCCACAAATCCTGCCCTAACGTTTCCTCTTTTCATAAAATCCAGGTAGAAACCAACATCTAATTTATAACAAAACCACTTCCGCAAAGCATGCGTCTTATTACAGACCACCTAAAAACTGACTTCCTGTGTACAACTTTCCATTGACAATGAAAACACTGACTGCTTTTTAAGCAACGATTGAGATTCTCAGTTTGTTTGAAAAAAAGAAAAAAAAGAAGAAGAAAAGAGCATGCGTGGGAGGGAGAAGAAATAATAAAAAGTGCCTTAGGCCATGAGAGACCACTGTATCCCAGATCCCTTTGTCACATGCCAAAGCAAAAATTTTAAGGAATATTCATTATCCTTTGGAACATCATGGACATAACATTCAAATATAGAAATCCAGAAATACTGGAACTTTAAAGCACAAGCAAAGGGCAGAGGCAGCAGCGTGAGCCAGGCTGAATGCTGCTCCGCGTGCGGTAGCAGAGTAGCTCCCACAAATGGTGGGCTTCGGCGTCCCAAACTTATCAGAAGCTGCAAACAATGACGTATTTGTCTATCGCTCGTTCTGGTTTAAGGAGGTGCAATGATTCACGTTAAGCAACTTCTCCCAAGGTACAGCCAGGTAACTTAAATAACTTTTAGCTCGTTATATTCTTTTTTCTATCTAACACTAGGTCTAGAGCTCAGAATCGCTTCACAAGGCAACAGCGAGGTTAGTGGCAGTTAAAAAGAACGCCAACACATTCTCTGTTTTAGTGCATATTACAAATGCTTCGGAACTCCGGCTATTACAGACTAGAATGTAAATACGAGTCCAAATCTCTCCCTTCATTTCATAAAATGTAACCAATTCACAAATATTGAATCTGGAAATACAGCGCTGAGAAACGTGAAAGGCTAACACAACCTGTCAAATCAAAAAATGACTTTTCTGCAAAGCAAATACTTTAAGAATAGACCATCTATGTATCCTATTGACCATTAAATCTACATATCAATGTCCAACAGATGTAACAATACAATTCAAACTGTATGCCAAGTCTAAATTAACTAAGCTTTCACTTTCATACAAGCAAAATTCCTTGCACCTCCTGACTCCAGCCTTAGCAGCAGCTCCACACAGACTTCCAAATCCCCCCAAAATGAACCCATGGCGAGAAAACCACCTTTTCTCATGCTAACAACTCCATTGTAATAACATCTTCAGAGGCCGTACTCAAGGTCTCAGGGAAAAGTAAACCACTGGAGTGCTTAA
Organism: Grus americana; assembly: GCF_028858705.1. Classification (NCBI taxonomy): domain Eukaryota; kingdom Metazoa; phylum Chordata; class Aves; order Gruiformes; family Gruidae; genus Grus; species Grus americana. Next base: position 11,520,946 of record NC_072870.1, read on the forward strand.
TACTACAACGGCGCATTAACTCGTTCACACCCAGACCGCCTTGCCAAACAAGGAGGAGTTTTCTCTCCTGTTTTCTTGATTTATATTTTCACAGCTGTCAGAGAGGAAAGCATGTAGGAAGCAAGTTACGTAACCCACCCGATTAGGCTGAAATCCTCGGTGCGGATCACACCTCCTTCCCTCTCCCCCTTCCCGGCACACTTACACAGAGAAAGCAGAGGGACTTTTTGTCTGTTACTCACAAAAGATTACTTTTCCAAAGGTTAAACTGGCCATTATGAGCCTCGCTGTCCGTGTTACAACGCATGACATTGCACATCCGAAGGAGGAAACTCTCCTCCTCGGGTTTTGCTGCCCGCAGCCTCGCTGCCTTCAGCTGCGGTTTCCGGCCAGGCAGCGCTGTGGCTCTGCTCAGGTGCGCCCGGAGCAGAGGTGGCCTCTGAGAAGTTACTGTCCTCTCACCTGCCCCGAGACAATAAACCACGGCCACAGCAGGAACAAGTGAGAAAATCACAATCTTTCAAAAGCTCAACAGTTGCACAGAAAAAAACCCAACATCAGAAACTAGATATTCCACTGGTCTGCTTTGCATCTCACAGGAAATAACAAGCGACTGTACAAAACGTTTCGGATCCAGAGAGGTAATTCAGAAATCCTGTCTTGTTCCAAAATTTCCAAACCTTAAAAGCCATTCTTGAGGAGACAACGTATTCCAAGCAACGTTGAGACATGCCTACGATTTGTCTGAGGGACCTCGTGGCAAGCCAGAACAGAAAACAAAATGAATGCATACTGGTCTGTTCCAATTTTCATCTTAAAATTTAAGATGAAAAGCAAATGCCATAGCCCCCTCCCCCAAAAGTAATTTTAGATTGCTGTGAAAGAAAAAAAAAAAAAAACGTAGAGCCAAAGCTCCCGCTTCAAGATTTTTAAAAGTAAAAGAGCTGGGGCCACCAACGCCAGTGCTGCTTTTCTAGCAGTCTGAAATAAGAGTATATAAAAATATTGTTTGTCCACAAAACTATTTCACACATCTCTTTTACAAATCACCATTCTTTTTCAAAAAAAAGTGTAAATTTAAATGTATTCTCTCCCACACAAGAAAACATGATTTTTTTCTACCAGAACAGTCCTATAAAGGCTGATCTGACAGATACCCGAAACGCACCTCTACCATAACCCTGTTCCCACCGTGCTGGAAACGGGGGCTGGAAGGACACAGCGGCCTTTTCCTTCAAAGGGCTGTTCCCACCACAACTGATTATGGTTTTTTTTTTTCCAGTAAAAAGATTTCTACTCAGAATTCTGTTTCGATAATTGGGTCAAAAAGTGTACCTGGAGCCCGAGCACGTTAACGTATCAATTAACGACCACCGCCAACCGCTGAGCACCCGCAAGCCCATCAGGCGGTCCCTCCGAGCCACATCGCGAGCCTGGCTCGCACCGCACCAAAACGGCCTCGGTGCAAAGGGGGAGGACTCGGAGCTGGGGCACCGAAAGGGTTAAAATCCCATGTCAAATAGCAAGTCCTGGCTCCAGACCAGAAGGGACATGGGAACCAGGGCAGCTGAGATATAAAGGCCTTATTGTAGCAGCCCACTGGATTGGAAATGACTTGTAGGCCTAATGAAACAAAACTTTGGCAGTGAAACAGAATGAAAGGAATGAGACAATAAAAGAGAGGAACAAAGGGAGCAGAGTTGTTTCAGCTTAGGAAAATAAGCTCACTTTGTTGTTGGGAAAAGCCAAAGCCGATTAGGATAAACCAATGACTAGGCATAAGTCTTCCAAACTAATTACACAGTTCGCCATGTGAAGTATAATTGCAAGTTGCAAAATAAGGACTCCCCTACTTTCACAGGAGCTCCATAAAGGAAGCATTACCTAGTAAAAACCGAACCCTAAGAAGTCCCTTATCATCAGTTGCGTGCAGCTTAAAAGGTGCAGAACACGCACATCCTGAGAGAAGTGCAATTCATTAGCGTTTGGGGCTTTCTTCTGCTGGTCACACTCCTCCGGGTGAGGCTTTAAGAAGCCATTGCTTTTTTTTTTTTTTTTCCTTTTTTAAATGATACCAGAAGCTTTAAACGCTCCACCATGTCGTGATCTTGGAGCACACCACGTTGCCACGAAAGGGGCAGATCGGCAGCCACAGCCCTGCCGAGGGCCCAGGGCAGCCCCGGCCTCTCCAGAGGGGAGGGACATGCAGCCCCGCCATGCTTCCCTGCGCGTCTCCTCGCCGCCAACGCTTTCTCATTCACATTCTTTTAAAACTTGGTCTTAACGGCCAGCTTTTCACACATCAGCACAAGGGCAACGTTGCAGACCCTGGACGGGTTAACATAGCCAGAGAATTTATTTTGTTTGCAAGAATGTTTGAAACATCTTTGAAATAACAGAAGATCACAGAAACAACTGCACTAGACTATCAGGATTAGGTAGTAAGACAATGGCTTGGGTATTTTTTCTTCGAATTGTAAACGGTTATGGCTTAGCTCGGAGTTTTGTTTTCCCGGCTTAGCCTCCTCGCGTCCTCCTGCGGATCCTGCTCCCTGAAACCGCTGCAAGGAGAAGCCTCAACCCCAAACTCTCGCCCAGATACGTCTCCCACTGGCTGCCAGCCTGGCGCCCGCAACACCCTTATGGGAGGCACTGGGCTGCGCTCCCGGCTGTCTGCACCGAGCCAGCCCTCTCCTCGGCACCCAGACCCCCCTCCTCGGCACCCAGACCCCCTCCAGCCTCCCTGGGGAGCCTCACAACAACAGTACATGCCCAGGTTCAGCGTCACCAGCTCTGAGCATTCAGCAATCCCCAGGCTGTTAATTACACCGCTTCGTGCTCGTTCTGTTAAGCCTTTAGCTTCTCTCAGGTAATTTTTCCCCAGTCCTCCTCCGCAGCTTACAGCAGCTAGGGATGCCCGTCTTCGCAAAATGAAAGCTAGGACTCCTACAGATCCTTGGCTTTACAGAAAGGACAGAAAGACAAAATAATCACTATCAGAAATTTCACAATCTCAGGAGTTATCATTACTACGTATTTTGGTGCTCTGATGGGCAGGCATTTTCACTGGTGGGGTCAGGGAAGAGGGTTTATTAAAGCAGTTCTCTGTTTATTGGAGAGAAAGGCTCCGGCATTTACTTTTCAAAAAGCTGCAGTTTCAAACTCGACACTCGAGGCCCTTTCCCGCCGAGCCCACCTGGCCCCAAAGCTGGTAGCTGTTCTAACCGCGTTGTGTATTTTGAGCGCTACCTCCAGTTACCAAAACAACCTCCCCTGGTTGCAAAGCTCTGCTCTGCAGCAAGTACAAACAGGATTTCAAGAATCACAGCAGTAGGTAAGCGCTTTTTTCCACACCAATAAATGAGCTCAGCATTTCAAAGAGCAAGTCACCTGAGATGCTCTTATCAAATATGGGCGGCTCCTCTATGCATTAACTATGTAATGCAATTTTCTTTATTTTAAGAAAGCGCTAAGTAAATGCAAACCTTGGCAATCGATCATGATGCATTGTTTGCATTGTAATGGCTTGCCTGGAGAGCGAGGCTTGTGTGCTAAGCAGCGCACAGACCTATCACCAGTGCCCGCCACAAAAAGCTTGCAGTCTGAGCAAGCAAGTCAAGGAAAGGCGGGGAAGCGGAATGGAGAAGGAAGCAGCTCCTACAAGGTCCCACAGTGCCAATCCTGGGTCGTTATATCTGAATGCAGCATCCCAACCACTGCAGCGTATTAATGACCTACCCCAGCTCTACTGCCAGAGGAAAGGGTTCCAGCCTTGATCGTAATTCGCGCAATCATTTTCATCACCTTAACTTCTTAGCTTTCAAATTAAGACACTTGAAAAAAAATACTTGATTTTCCAGAAGTATTGCCTTTGGAAAGCCAGACCTCTTTTAAGCTATCTCAAGAAAGGCAGAGCATGAAAGCAGAACTGAAGCGTCCCGAATCACTAGTCACTACTGAAAAACGCAGCCTAGCTCTCTGCATTCTCAGGGACTGTAAAATTGCAAGCATGAAACTACCAGATGGTGAAATTAAAAAGACTATATTAAGACAGCATCCAGACAATATGCAAAGCACTTATATTGAAACTATTATTAACTTCAAAAATACAGGTTAGAGGAGTTCTGCAATTAGAAGTAACTACAGAAGAAACATCCAAAAGCTCATGTAATCCTTTAATAAAAGGCTCAGCAGGCTGTAAAAATCCTGCCGGAATCGAAGATTATTATTGAAAATAAAATGAATGGTTTGCAAAACAACTATCAATCCAGCGTAGGAACAATTTATAAACTCCCCTCCTCAGCCCTCAACAAAATACTGCCTGGCTAAGGCTTTTCAGGGCAGATAAAAGAAACATAAACTAACTACAAGGAACGGGAGCTGCTTCGCTTTGGAACATCCTGCTGCGTCCTCATGCAATCAGCACTTGATGCACTCCAGAAGACAGGAATCGAGCTGTATGGAGCCCCATGGACAGTGGGGCTGACAGGAGTCTCCATGGAAGGTGGCACCATGAACTGCGTCCAAAGCAGACGGCCCTGCAAGCTCTTCACCTCGTCAGACTCCTGACCAAGCATCCAGAAGCCTTGGGGATCCAGGAAGCTCCATGGAAGTCGGTGGCACTAAGCTCCAGCCAGAGCCTGGACTGTGGGGTTTGAGCTTCTCCATCACTGTAAAGACTATTCTGGCAAGGTTCGGGCTTCCTTCCTCGCATAAACTTTTTTTTTTTTTTTTTGTAAATAATGTCAGGACTCTACATATATTTCCAAAGGAACTTGCATAAAGATTTTTTAAATAAGAAATTAAATGGATATTCTAGTGACTTCCCTATTACTCTTGCCATTCACGTGGTTCCTTCAGGCATTTTCACAACTTAATGAGCTCTCTCCAATACGTCTATCTGCTCCTTTCGCCACTGGAATCGGGGGTAAACAGAAGGCTGATTTTAAGGAGTAGACAACTGTGTAATCATTCAGCTAAGGGTCAAATTCTTCCTGAACATACACAAATTCACCTCCCAATGATCCTTTCTTCCTTAAAGAAGGTAAACAGTGTTGGCAATATTGTACACATACACATGCAACAAACAGAAAAGGAATTCCAGAAGTGATTCCAGAGGCTTCGAGAAATTACACAGAGAGGCAAAAATGTGGCCCTCCTTTGAGCATAGGCCTCATTGCACTTCTGTTTTTCAAAACAGACTTTAAAAAAGAAAGGGGGAAAAAAAAAAGGCATTCAAAACACGTCATGCTCACTTGGGCAGGAACTTACCTTGCCAAACTGTTCAAAGTATTGCTTTACGTCTTCCACTACTGTATTAGCCGATAATCCACCTACAAATATTTTCTTTGTTCTTGTGACCATCTGTAAGAAATTACAAGACAAGCATACGGTTTAACCAGATTATTTCAAACAATATGTGGAAAAAAGAAATATTCTTCAGATGCCATCCCTAACCCAGTTAATGAGAATATTTCTTTACAAAAGCAATTCAGATTCTATTTGATTAGATACTTTTTTCTTTGTCTTGTTTTGTTTTTATTTGAGAAATGGCTGAGTAGAGGAACTCAATAACAACTCTAGCCCCCGGATATTTTTTTTTAATAAATGATTTTTATTGTGCTTCTCAATGCAAATATAAGTGAAAAAGGAGTCTAAGTGTCGTATCCTCATAGTTACCATCTCAAAAAGACGTGCCGTTTTCCCCCTTTTTTTCCTAAAGACAGAGTGCATGCTCTTTGCCAGACAAAAGGTAATTACATCGAATCAAGCAATGTGTTATTAAGCTTCTTTCCATGGGTCAGTTTCAAAGGAACTTGCACAGTTACTTTAAAAAAAATAATCGAATTACAAAAGCCAGCTGATGTGCTCCTCTGGCTGCCCCAAGCCCCGTCCCGCACGTCAGACCCACGGTGCTGCCCAAACCGGCGCCGGCCCAGCCGGGCTTCGCTGCGGTGACCAGCCGTGCCGCGCGGCTGCGGGCAAAGCCTTCGCAGGACTGACACCGAACAAAACGCCTGGAGTAGCCCCAAATTCTCTCAGCGTAGAACAAATTAAACATCGCTCCCATCTCCATTGCCATTCAGATTAAGCAGGGCAGATATTTCCCTCAATCAACCCCTAACCATGCTTTACAGAGCTTCACTTTATTATTTTTTTAAGTTAGGAAGAAAAGTGAGGGGAAAAAACAGTGTAAAAATTCAATTATTTTTTCCTGGCTGCAATCTAGGACTCTGAAATTGAAGCCCAAGCATATATTTTTCTGTAGAAAATTGTCATTTACAAATAAAGAATTGGCTAAAGCCGACTTGTAACTAAAGGATTTTGCAGGGCTGTCAAGAGCCCTCTGCCTGCCAGCATCTGATTTAAGATCAGGCCAAGCTTCTGTTGTCATACAAAAGAGGGAGGAAAGCAATTATTCTAAAGCAATATTTGAAATTATCATCATTTTTATATTTGACCAAGAAAGAAAGAAAAAAGAGAGCTACTTCTTTTAGAAGCAAGATTGAAGGTTAAAGGAAAAAAAAAAAGAAAAAAGACTACTTTGTTTCAATAGCTTCAGTCAAAGAAAATATTGGTAATGACAAGCAAATTCACAACATTTTAATGCCTAGAGATGTGTTGCGAGCTGGGAAATGGTTTCAGAAATCAGCTCTTTGGTACAAAAGTGAAGCACAAAATTAAGTCTGCTTTTACAATCTACATTTTCCTGAAGAGATGGTTCAATTGCTTTGTTATACACATTCCCCTCAGGAAAAGAACACAAGTAATGTGTAGCCTCAGCAATTCCTCCCATCCCGGCGTGTCTCAACAGATTTCGTTGCCTTCCTTTCCCCCCTGGCACAAGGTCCCAACGTGAGCCCGTGGCGAGTGTGGGGGAATCTTCTCACCCCCGTCTCCCATGGCCCAAAGATCACCAGCAGCCCAGGAGATACGGTCACGACAGAGGCGTGGGTTTGGAAACCAGCTTTTTCCCCGTAAAGATCTGGACGTGCGCGGCTGAAGCCGGCTCACCGCGGTGCCACGACAGGCTCCCATGGCTGGCGATGAGGCCAGCACCACGCTCGGCTCGGATTTAGCCCGGGATGCCTGGGAGAGCCCCAGCAGATGAGAAAAGCTGCTGTTTGTGCTGGAAGCACCCGTGTCTTTCTCAAACAGTAACACCAGGTAGGCTCTGCTGTACGCAGTCGACTTGTCTGTGCTGGTACAGCCTCCCCAATTTTCAATTATTAGATAACTGCGGCGGGACTCAGACCAACTGGAAACAAAGCCTCCAACTCCTGCTCTAACCTGCAAATCAGCTCTCATTAGCCAAGCAGACGAGTTACGAGGCAAGACTTCATCAGGGTAAAATCCAAAGAGTGCTTGGTCTTGCTCTGCGTGTGGCTCCCGTGGAGCAGCCCGGAGCTTTGCACTGGACCCGCAGCCCGGAGACCCAGCACAGACCATCAGCCTATAGCTAATAGCCAAAGGTTTGCAAACACGTTAACCAAACACGATGGAGCTTTCGAAAGACAAAAAAAAAAAAGTATTCGCTAACTCAGGGATTTCACTACACCAGGGATGCCTTCTGTGTCGATCAGCCACTGAATCACCAATGAAATAGATTTCAAACACATCACATCGCCAGGACCAGGCACATACACACACGAGTTCTGAGAAAACTGATGTTAAGTAGGAAGCCCCCAAAACTCTCACTGCCGACGGCTGCGACAGCACGTGAGGAGACCGCCTTATTTCTCACTCAGGACCCTCAGCCAGCTACAGTCCTGACACCAACGGGCTTCTAGTTCATCCTGGCGAGTGATGTTCGTACTACCTGATGTGATATTCTCCACCATCACCTCCCCACATCTGTGCTTGTTTCAGGGAGGAAAAACAAAGGGTTAAAAAGTATTTAATGAAGTACACTTAGTGCTGTTTAATAAACATTAAAGATCACAAGTGATGAGAGGCACAAAGAACTGAGCCAACTGAAGAGTTTCCATTTTAAAATTTAAGTTTTTAAAATCAAAGTTTCTCATTTGGCTCAGAAAATAAATCAGCATATCTTTAACCAAAAACCCCTACAATTGTATAAAAACATTTATGTATATGTCTAAGAAAAATACTCATTATAAAAAAAATTATTATAACAAAAAGCCCAAAACTAAGAGCCCCCAGCTTGAAGTCCCTCCAGTGAAAGCCACTGAGGATCTCGCTCTCCCTCAGGTGAGTTCAGAGCTGGCTGGCTGGAGATTGCTCCCGATGGAGCACTCCCTGCCCTGGCTTTGGGCTGGGTCCCTCGGGCAGCAGCTCCGTCTCCTCTTCCCTGGGGCGGGAACGGCAGAGTTTGGGTCACGGGGAGCGATTTGTGTGCATCAATCACAAAGCCATGTTTTATGAATGACTCCAAGAGGCCCAGGTCACTCAGAAACCACAATACTTCCAGCCTCATGCCTTTGTTTTGAATTTGCACCATAATATATCTATCATTCGCTCTTGCAGGGCTCTGCAAAATGCAGATATTGAATGTTTTTGGAGCTTTTGTATACTCTATTGTATACTCTGTCGCTGCAGAAGGACTCGACAAGGGAGAGTTAGATCTAACGCTGGTTATAAAGTCCGTTAATTGCAAGTACCTGCAGAATTGCTTTGTTTGTATACTGTGCTAGTGTTGCAGTTAATCAAAACACATGTGACTACTACTGTGAAGAGTCATTCAAGGTTACAATCTCTTTATTGGCTTGGCTTTTGAAAAATGCAGTCACCTTTGTGTTCTGAAACCGAGCAAACAGTTCAGGTGGTGCAGAAGCAGGAAAAAAAGCACCATGCTTGAACAAGACAAGTCGTCTGATTTTATATCATTTTTTGCAAGGTTCAGGACGTAATTAGATCGGTTTGGGGCATTATCAGGTAAATCTTCTCTAAACAACAGGCTGAAGATGCAGTTTCTGGAAACAAAAATCCTGTCCCACTCCAACATGTCAATACGCTACGTGAGCTAAAACCAACCGACTCGCGTAAAATGAAGGACCTGCAGTTTCGCAAAGGCAGAGCCTCTGGCTCAGGGTCTGTTAACGGCCTCGCACGCTCACCTACCAACTCTGCTGTCTTGGTGGTTTTTTCCCCCCCACTGAAAGTCTCTTATTATCACAACTATTAAAATTAATAAAGGGGATTTTAAGCTCATGAAATATTTTGCAGAATTCCCAGAATTTCAAAATCTCAAGCAACAAGTATCCACCACTCTCTTCAGAGGAGCCAAGGGCCAGTCTATGCTTACCACAGGAGTTACGTATTTGACTTCAGGGTGATGGCTTTAGGTCTCATTTCCCTACCATTCTTTACACAGCCTTTTTTTTTTTTTTTGCTGTTCCCCCTCGCTCAGTTTTAGGGAAGAGCTCCTGGCTTAGGAGGCATGGAGGTTGGAAAGGATGAGCGCTCACATCCAGCTAGCACAAAGAGAAGACCGAGTGTGCCACCGGCAGGTCTTGTTGCAAAGTAAAACGTATGTGCTTTGGAACCGGGTTATCCGAAGGTGCAGTTAAAAATGACCTGGGCAAATGTAGATGGGAGCAGAGGCAGAAATGCCAGGATATTCTGCATGCCATCCCATCTTTGCTTGAAACAGGGCCACTTGCTAAATGAGCAGCCACTCTCTAAAGGCAAGAGGCAGAGACAGGTGCTGAAGCAAACCGACACACGTGAGGCTCAAAGAACACCCTGGAAACCGGCGCATGAACTCAGCTCTGGTGCTCGCCTGCGTGGAATTCATTAAGGCTCTGCATCCTCAACTTCTCAATACACTGGAAGTGGACTAGAGTACTAATAGTGAATCTGCATCACAAATTGCTGAAATTAGCATTAATTTCAGATTAAACTAATTATGCATATATAACTGTTTTCCAGAGCACTTTCCTCTTTCTTGTATGATAGCGTGCATGCGTGGGTGCATGCGTATTCCAGCTCGCTCACCTAATCTGCAGTTTGACATTTCATCATTTCTAATGTATCCGCCTTCTAAATAGGTTTATAATTGGAAAAATCATCTTTGGTATATATGTTGAACTGCATTTTATACCCCATTGTGTTGTACATTCAAACTACAGCATTACCTCTAATTAAAAACAACAATAACTCATGTAATAGGGGAAGTGATCTTGTTAACTAAATTGCTAGGCTTCTTTGGCAGAACACAAACCATAAGCAAGAATTCTCCAGGTTTTTCTTTGCCTCCGGGATCCTCACAGCAAGTTCCAAAAAGCTATTAAAAAACCAAACCGAAACACGATGCAAAGCCCAGGATGAAAAAGGCAACGTTTACGGAAAGCTGCCAACCTTCCTCCATTCCCCAAGTAGGAGAACACCCCAGGAACCATCCCCTTCCCCAACACGACTGGACGGTTGACAAACGACGGACATGTTTTGCTGAGCACTGTGTACCATCGGCCAGCAAATATCAGACTCTCAAGCTCCGCAAAAGCAAGAGGAACTGAATCTTGTGCAAAGGCAGCCCGGCTTTATGTGCCACGTACAACACGCTTAAGTATTCAAAATGGGATTTCAGCAAGACTTAAAGAGTGCAAATACCTTGTGCCTGACCCCTGTGTAAGCTAATGTCATCCTGTGAGAACCAACTCAAGCTATAGGAAGGTATGCAGGAATGAAAGAGCTCTTTAATTCAAACAAGCGGCACGGATTCCCAGCGGGGTAAATCAGCTCCCTTGATTTCCGTGGAAAATACAGATGGGTTGTATTCTCCCAATCCATTCATAAATGAAACTGTTAACTTAGTCCCTGCTGTATTCCTAGTTTTTGGCTGTCTTTGGTTCTGCTGTTAACTTTGGGAGGGCCGGGTTTTGGCTGGTGTTTTATTTTCCTCCCTCGATGACTATGGTATCAGCAGGAGGCAGAACACACAAAGTGATTTTTATGTGACAGATTGAATTGGCAGCAATCACCAAAGCCATCCTTGGAGTTTTCACAAGCAAATCCAGTCTGGGTCCAGCAGAGCCCTTCCTGGTCATCTTCCTGACTACGACCCAACTGAACTGTGCCCCCCCGGGAGGACCAGCCCTGTATTCACTTGCAGGTACAGTTAAGCCATGGCAGCCCGTCAGGAGCCACAGCCATGCCCCCAAGAAGGGGCCCTCCCCAGAAGAAGGGCTTGTGCCCAGGCAGGAGCACCCCGTACCCTCCCCAAACCACCCCCTGCTCTCCAGGCTCAGCAGCACCTTGACATGCACCTCAGGAAGAGCTCCCTTCACAGGAGACTCAATCTCCTGAAAATTAGCCCCAGCTGTGAGAGCTCAGCATTTTTGTGAGCAAAATCTGGCTTCAAGCCTCATATCAAAAGATACAGTAAAATTCACCAGAGCCAGACTTCACACCCTCCAGAGAACAGGAATAGATCACAGCCCCACAGCCTCGCTATACCCAGTTATATCCTATCCCTCAGGACTGCTCCCTCCACCGTGCTCCAGTTAACTCTTTTATGGGTTATAGAAGCAAGGTTCAGAGGCAGAAGAGGGGAGCAGAGAGAAAAATCTATTTAAATCCCCCTGGTTGCTTTAGCTTCTCATGCACGGTATGGTAAGGAAGGTAACTCTAAATATTCACTGAGTGCAGACAACTTACCTAACATGCCTCCTGATTACTGTTCAGCAGTGCTTAAAAACTGCATTAACACGTCTAAATGAAGATAATTATTTTTAAAGGAATACATCTCAACCACAAATGGAGATCACAGCCCAATGTGACTATGGACTAGGGGCAGGATTTTTGCAATGCCCATGTAATGTAGGGACAAAGCTCCCAGTGGGAAGCAATTAGGACTCTGGTCCTAAATCTACAGGCTACTGGCAAAACTTCACCATGGGGGTGGGGAGCAGGGAGAAGGGATGGCATTCTGCCCAGGGACCTCACATTTGAAGACATGGCAGCAACATTTGATGGGAACACAGCATTAACGACCATTACGATGTTCATCAATTCCTCTAATATACTGTCTTCTGGAAAGAAACATCACGTGCCATATCCAAAAAGCAAGCAGAAAACTTGCATCCTCCAACGGGACGTACAATTGTGAAAGAACATGTTCAAGGTCAATTTGGAGTAAGGCTCTACAGGTGAAGCAGGGTGGACTAAAGTGGGTCACAAGTGGGAAACCAAGCTAAACGGCTTCCCAAAACATACCCAAGTCCTCATTTTGTAATCTGGAACAATACAAGGAGAAGGCAACCAGCCGTCCCTGCTTCCCAAACCCGGGAGGGGCACGCAGCAGGACAGACACTGCGCGGAGGCTGGACGGAGCAGCGTTTTCTTCTGCCGAAGAGCGGGCTGCCTCGCAAAGGCTGCTCTGCGGCAGATCTGCTGGAGGCAGAGATTCGTGTGGGGCTGCCATGATCAAGAGCAGCTGAGGGCCTGCCCCAGGGGACAGCTGATCGCAAAGGCCAACAACTTCCAAAGCTGTGTGCCTGGAGTTGGATGCCAAAATCCATACTGAGGCACTTAAGTGGCCTAATTTTTCCAGGTCCTGTAGCTCCCATTGACTCACAACCCTCATCCAAGAGTCCTCACAATATTTTTGTGATTTGAGTCATATCAACCCAATTAAAAATCTATAAATCTGTTAGAGCAAAAGCAGTAGGCAAAATTTAGTAAGTACCTTCGATCGTTGCCATATTTGCACACAGCTGCAGTTGCTGCCCGAAGCGTGGCCAGCTCTCGGGCACTGCAGGCACAAGGGGAGATGTTCCCAGTGGCCAACCTCCAGCCAAACGGCTCGTGGAAGCTCAGGCAGAATCGTGTTTAACCCACAGCTGCTGCCGACGTGCTCTCATCCCACGGGCAAAGCCTACCACTTCTTCTTTGGCTGCTCCACGCTTACCTCTGAAGCTAAGAGAGCGCACACCAGCAGTGACTCTGTTCAGCCAGCCATACCTCTTAGCACGCAAGCAGCTTGCTCTGTCAATATGCACGTGGTTCTGCAGCTAGCGTGGCTTTTACGGCGCTGTCAATGAACCTTTCTTTAAGCATGCACTTACAAAAAGGAGAAGGAAGAAATGTATTTGGAGGCGTAACACGGTGTTTACAAAATCCAGTAGCACAGTCCAATTCAAAGACTAGGAAAAGCACGCACTCTGTAAGAGTTTATAAATTCTTCCAGCTCCAAACACTGAGGTCACTCCAAAAAATAAGTTTATTGCCTCTACAGTGCAGAAAGCAGACATAATTTACATACTTCTAAGTTAGTATCAGCTAATTTTTCATGATAACCCTGTCAAATCAGTAATGAGAGCTCTCTGTTGAGATTCTAGATAATGTTCTGCTAAAACAAGAAAAATTCACAGGAAAGGAAAAGAAACGTGTAAAGCAATTTACCTCCCTCCCAACATACTCCAGATGATTTCTCTGAAAAGAACAAATGGAACACTTTAACCCTTAGCCTTGATTAATTTCATCTACATAATATAGATGCACATGGCAATCAGTTACTGATGAGCAAGTTTTACTTCATCTGCTGAGTCAAGCTAACGTCTATGGAACACGCTGCTTGGCTTTTTCACAAGGGTGATCTTCCCCTCTGATGCGAGACCACTGAAATCTTCCAAAATATCCAGATTTGCCTATGACCGCTGTTGAAATACCTTTACAATTTTATGAAGCACCACACTTTCTTTTATCCTCTTCCCCCCACACAAATGGGCTGGTGAATTGCAAGAATTACAGTACTCCCACCTTCATCTCACAAAAGAAAGATGTTTCCCTTGCCAGGGAGGGAACCCACCAGCCATTATGAAAGCAACACAGTTGTCGCTCTAAAGCGGATCAAATAACCCTTGACTAGGAATAAAGGGGCCCCTGAGGAGCGGCATCGAGAATGAAGAGTGGAAGCAAGACAAGAGAAAACATTCACTTTTTCCAAAGGAAGGCAGCACCTCACAGCTACAAGAGCTTGTCTCCCTTGTGTGATGTTTACTCACTTATTGACCACGGGGCAAGTCATTTTAGTCTCCATAGGGCTGATGTATCAAAGAGTCTTGGGAGAAACTCAGCTGGAGACTGCAGGGCTCAGCATTTAAGCATACATTTTAACTCGCAGCATTTGTGGAAGCCTCATTAGGTTGAGTACGTTGCACAATCGAGTGCTATGTGCCTTGATTTCCACGAAAAGAAGAACAAAAATATATCCCCACAGCTCAATGGAGCCTGTGAGGCTTCACTCATTAAATGTCTAACCCGCTGAAAGTCTGATTTGAAGATGCTAGAATAGCGCAAGACATTGTTACTGACATTCTTGTTATTAAAGGAAGAATAAAAAAATATTATTCCTAGCTAGGAAGGTCATACCAAACTACCAAGCAAGAGATAAATCAGCCAAGGTCTCCAAAAAAAGACATTATTTCTCCTTTACTCCAACATCTTAATGTGCATGACTTTTTTTGTGCTGGAAATATATTTCTATAAATCCTCCTCTACAGAAAGCTTTGCTTTCAGAAGGGGAAAAGTAGCAGATAAAATACTACCCATCAAAATGAACTCAAGTCTCTAGTAACATAACTAAATGTGTAATGTTACAGATGTTTTATAGCCAGGATGTCGGATCCATTTAGATCATTTTTACAAACCCGGCAAGAAATATCTCCCCAATGCTCGAAACCACGCTAACAGGTCTTGGACCAATTGTTTATCCAAACAAAGCTGCCGTCAGGGAACAGCAATAACTGCTGACCAAAACTTGGAGGGCTCGTTTCTCAGCCGTGTACCACCAAGACTGAGAGGCAGAAAAGGATGCCAGGTGGGAAGAAGAGCTAGCAGGAAAGGGGGTAAGTGTGGGAAAAAGTGGCAAAGGAGAAGGGGAGGACTGCCAGTAAAAACAGAAGGAAAGCAGGAAGGACCGAGGGCCATCGCTACGCCCCTGAGAGCACCGGAGCGAGCAGGTATCCGCAGCCAGAGTTATCCCCTGCTCCACTCACCACGCACAGCCGTTTCCTCTCCCAGGCTCCGAGTCCCCCACAGCACCACTGAGCAACCGTTTCGTAGCTGACAAACGACCAAATAGATGCAACCACCTTGTTTTCAGAGTGCTCCTCTCCCGAGGCAGGTCGTTACCACCACCCCGCACAGCGGGGCCGGAGCCCCAGCACCGGTGGTGTGAACTGCCCGGGAGTAAGAGCAAAGCTCCCGCTCTTGCGGTACCAGCCAGACACACGTTTTCCTAAGACCACCCTGCAACACTCCTAACGCTGTCAGGTGCCAACCGCAGCTCGTCTGGTGGCAAACACAGTATCACCAGTGTGCTTAAACGGCCGCATCTGGCACCAACGCAAACCCAGCCTGCAAAGGGCTTTCATTCCCGACGGTTCAGCGGCTCCTGCTGCTCCCCCTCGGCAGGACCCAGACCTCCTCCACACAGATGGGCCCCACAGCCGACACACCCCAAAGCCTCTGATGCAAAAAGCAGTCCTTTTCCAGGAGTAAATAAGTAGATCCAACTCCAGCTGCTGCCAAAGAAAACCACAGGAAAATAAGAGACAGCTTGATCTGCCTCAAACTTTATGTAGCCGTTGTTGTACAGCAGCAGAATCAAAATGGTTCATTTATCCACAGCACGTTGAACCCCAGAGCTAACACACTTCTTCCGTTCATTAGAGTAAGGAAACCAATGACCCGCTGCCCTTCTACTGCCATCACCGCTAAAGCAAACAGGTTTCTACATCTGTAAGTCCTGCCCAGACCAAGGTGTGCGGACACACCGTGAAACCACCACGTGCAGCACAGCCCAACGCGCCGCAGCGTGCCCAAACACCAGCACCGGAACAAGCAAGGACTTCGGCACGGCTGTGAGGGGCTGCACCGCACCGCTGCCTCTTGCCGAACACAAACCCATCATCCACCTCCAACACACGCCTGGGTACGCAAACAGAGATCATTAGCGTGCCCCGTTAGTAGCTATTACATTACGCACGCACGCATCGTCTGCGCACGTGCTGCCTGCCCAGGCTGAAGGCACACTTTGACTGACGTACAGTTTTACTTTCAAAGCCCATTAGCAAGTGGTACCCAACACTGAAAGATTTATTACCCAGAATGATAACTGCCTCATGCTGCTTTGTTTGTTAATTGTGACTAGCTTTGCCTTCAGAAGGGTAGGAGCCTAATAAATCAGTTATCTCCAGGAAGAATTTATTTAAAGCTGTTAACATTGTAAACCCGAGTACTTGGCAAGAGATTCTGCGAAAACGGATGTGTTTATACATTGGCATTTGGATGGCAGAACACACAGTGTGACTCAGCACTCGGGCTTTAATGAGACCATCTCTAAGCAAGACCTTGATGGCTTCAGGCAGACTTTTGTCCACCAGAACAGGCCAACTCTCACACTCCTTTCTCACCTCCCACGTGGGGCTGCGCCAGGACCACCAGAACTGCGCACCACCAGCGTACAGCACCCAACTCCCCACAGCGGCTCAGGGGACTTACAAAAGGAAGAGGGAACTAAGCCCGTCCCAACTTCAGGCACGCGTAACTAAGCTTGGGCTCACCCTCGGCCCTCCAGCAGACAGCGAGGCACGCTGCCGAGCTCTGTGCCGCTAACCAGGTTGCAACCATGGTACAGCTGATGCTCAGGATGACCCCATCACAGCTCCCTCTCCGAAGTGGGGGTTTGGGGGAAAGAAACACACGACATGGAAGTGAAGGCTCCAGGACAGGAGGCAGAGAGCCTGCAAACCACACCAGCACTCACAAAGGCCTCCCTGCTCCCTCTCAGCCAAGCGTGCAAACGATCTGAACATCTCACCAGGCAATGCCTCCAGCTCCGAGCCTGCCCGACCCCAGGGGGTCTCGCTTCAGAGACACGCTCATCCACCCTCCAGTAACATCGGCAAGAATGAACTCCCTGCGCACCACGACATCAAAACCACCGGCATTTTTGCACTGGGCCTCTCTCTGTTCTCAAACCCGAGGCTCCCCTTGTTCCAGCACTCACAAGATTTGGCACAGATAGTGGATTAAAAGAAAATCGTTGTCATGTTGACAGTCCTGTCATTTCTTTTTCTCCCTAGGGCTGCAGGACCTGCAGATCTCAAAGAAGTCGCTGAATTATGGCATTTTGGTCACTAGCTTAGCCTCCTACCTACTGGAGGATAAGAAGAGGGGCTGCTGGTTTCCTCCTTCCCCAGCAAGGCTCAGCAGCGCAGCGCTGTGTTGCCTCAGTGTCTTACTGGCTCCCAGAGCAACGCCTGCTATGAAGGGACTCATTCTTACCCAACCTATAATACCAACGGGTCTCTAATAGCAGTTATGTTACTGAAAATAAGCATTTGGCTGGAAATACACTCCTTCCCCATCTTCCCCAGTACAAGAACTCTGCCAGTATCAAAGGCTATCACAGCTCAATACACTTACAGACTTGAAAGTACCTAGATCATTACAACACTGCCAAAAATCTCACATAAAAAGGCCAAGTCACAGAGATGACTGGATTTCCAGGTCTGGCAGGACATGAAAAGCTGGGACAACTTCCCATGAACAGCCACTTGTGTAGTTTGACTCAAGCCAAGTCTGAACACCATCAACATCTGCCTCCTGCCTGATACACGGGGATTGAGCAGGAGACCTCTTACAGCTAGCTTCTGCAGTTTGAGCTTGAAGTATTGCAGGAGAAGAGATACTCAGAGGATACAGTACCAGGAGGAAAGCAGCAACATCCTTGCCACCGGGTCACCTGTCAGGAGGCCGATGTGCTGTCAGCACTGGAGAAACCCATCTCAGCTTCACGTCCCAAACCACATACAAACTGAACACCAATGCCTGCCTGTCTGCAGGGTGGTGGGAGATTTCCTTCCTCCCAAGGAATCACAAGGTCTGTAACTACACTGGAAATTTTAACGTAAGACTAGAAGTTCTGTGCCTCGACTTGCATAGTCAGACACAGGGCAAAAGACCACTCCGCTATTCGTAAGAAATAACCTATGAACGATGTGAGCATCTATAAGGTACACACATGGTGTGGTACATCAAAATAGTTCATACAGGCTAACAATGAAACCTTCCATTGATGTTTACATCCCACCTCTCCAGCCTCATATCTTTAAAGTGATATAAAGTACGTAAATGAGCTGTCCAGACCGAATTAAAGCACAGGAAATGTTTTAACAAAGAGGCCACCACGAGCTGCACCCATGGCCAACATGAAGCTAGCACTAAGTCAGGACCAATTCCATCCTGTCCTCCAACAGAACTTACAGCTCTAATGCAACATCCAAGAACTATATGACAGTCAGACACCTTTCTTGCCTCTCTTTGACAGCCATTTGCTATCCATTTTTATGAACCGCAGTCTGCCAGTCTTTCTAGCTCCAAAGTTCTGCCCTGAAGGCAAATACGCTGCCAGCTGTGGCAAGGTTTTGATGGATCTTCTCCAGGAAAAAGGGGAGAGGAGAAGGCAAAGGGGCTGCAGGTTTGAAAATTTCAGGTTATACATTCAGCTCAAGTTCAGCAATCCTTCATCCATTGTTAAATCACAGACCACATGCTGAGAGTTAAAGACTTATATAGGACTCCAGGGACTAATCGAGGAATGATTTCAGCTTCTAACTGTGCTCTAACCAGGCACTTAGGATGCAAAGCACAAGTTTGTGATACTATTGTACACTGCATCAAAATGACTTTTTGATACATTTCTGCAAATAACTAATAAGGAAAAGAAGAAACCATCACCCTGGCATTTAACATAATTCTTCCCCTCCGTCCCCCATCCTTATATTCACATTTGTGACAAACAGCCTCTGTCTTCAATTAGGTCTACTTTATGCATGCATGAAGCCCCCAAAATATGAAAGAGCTTTTATGCAACACCAGATTATCTAATGTGCACATATTTTGCAAAAGAGCACTTTTAAAATACCTAGTCACAGAGAAGGAGAAAAAAAAAGGCATTCCATTCAGTAAGAGAGAAAGGGAAAAAAACCCCACATAAAAGCTGCAAAAAAGAAACTGAATGCATTTTTATATTAAGCAATCAAGTGCTGTCACACATTGAAAACACAAAGCACTGGAAGTTTAAGTGGGCATACACTAAGGGCCTTACCATGGGACACACTTTTTCAGCAATACAGAAAGAACTCCCTTATCAACGTAGCACAGTAAGAAGCAGGATCTCTGCCTATTTAAAAAAAACCCAGAGAAATAACTTCTCTTGACAGCCTGACAGCTGACATTCTTAACTGAAAAAGCTATGTGCCAAGAATTATCAGGCCTGGCTTTTCTCTCCCTGATAGATGACAGAGCAAAAAACAACAACGGCCACACACATCTCATAAATCACAACTTTTATTGAATGCCTCGCCACATAATAGCAACAGTCAAACTGAATAAAGACGCTTTTCAGTGCTCATCTGTAAAATACTGGGGGAGAATAGAGATCATTTCTAACACTAACGGCCTACCCCAGATAGAACAGGTATTAATATCAGTGTTGCCATATTTCTTACAGAGCTACCTGAAGAGTTCGGAGGATTTTTTTTAATCTTATATTGTTTTTTTAAGGAGCACAAAAGAAAAGTATGCAGAGAAGAAAAACAGCAATTAGGTGCATGAGGGACAGAGGTAGAAGGAAAGACTAAGAGCTCTGAATAGGTAAACAGAGGAAGTCCCGCTGCTGACAGTAACGTCTGTACTGAGAAATAAAATCTGGCCTTCAGGATAAAGTCAGTCCACAGAGACACAACCACTTGTTGCAGAAACTGCTGTCACGTGCCTGGGTTTTTCTCTTTGAAGCACAAGGAATCTGCCTGCAGACTTCCAGGAACTGAAGAGACAGGCGAACAGAGAATACGTGCGTGCTAGATTAGGAGAAACCAAAGGTGGCAGCCCCAATCAAGAAAAATTAGCATGATCTCCCAAGTCAATTAACTGGGAGGAAGACTGAAATGACAGTAAAAGGAGTGGGACTGTGGAGGAATACTAGATGGACCAGGAAAGGGGAGGGGGGAGGCAAAGGATAATTTCCTAAACCAGAAACCTGGATCTGACAGGTCCTGATTTAAGAGCGCAGCCCCCTGACTCCAGCACCAGCCTGAAAAAGCCAAGTTCTTCTGATATTATCTGTCAGGGCATCTCCCAAAGTGAGAAAGCTCTCCAGGCCCCCGCTGTACCTCATAAAGCATCAAAAACAACACAGCTCCCCATCCCAGAAGGGAATTTCTGGGCACTCTGGAAGACAAGAAGCTTAATTAACGGCCCTTTATAGAAAGACATGGACTACAGCAGGTCAAATTTCCTTCTGGCAAAGCCCTGTGGGCTTGGGGTTTGGTTTTTGTTTGGGAGGTTTTGTTTACGCTTTTATGTTTTCTTTTTTCCAAGAAAAAATGTCATTCTTCAAAAGAAATTTTGTGGGAAAGCAACAATAAAAGAAAACCTCATCATGATTTGAAGAAGGAAAAAGGGAAAAGGATGACTAACTTCTGCAACCAGCTGCAGGTTAAATATGTTTCAGATTTGGGATCTTCCGTGCAGACGACAGCTGAGCAGCATCTTGCCGGGTGCCATCCAAAGGAGAACAACTCAGCAAAGAAGATGAAGAGATAGTTAAAGCTAACTCCTCTTAAAAAGTGAGGTACATTGGTTACAGTAGCCCTTTACAGCACATACAAAATAGTTCCAGGTTTAAAGGTATGAAATACTGGTGGTGGGGTTTTTTATTATGTTTTAGTATCAGCTATGAAACGTCTGTTCCTGGAGCAGCTCAATTTTGCTCTCTGACAACAGTCTGACTTTTAGAAGTTTCCACATCTGATGGTGGAAGTACCTGATCAGAAACCACAAAGACTATTACCCAGTGCACTGCCCCTCGAGGGACATCGAGCGTAAAACCTGGTAAATACATCAACTACCAGCAAAAAATTCTGGACGTACCTCAGACGATACATTATCGACAGCGCTAACACCTACTTTGTTCACTTTCCAGCAGCCGCCCCAGACATCACCAGGACAGCTGCGCTCCTGCTTCGGTCTCAGGCGCGGGGAACGGCTACGACATTAACGCCAGGCTGCGTTTCACAAACAGGATGCTACATCCGTGAACTCCTATCGCATGCAGGAGATGAAAATGCTTTATATCCCACTCTAATAAAACACGTGCTGTAACTTCCATGGCAAGGGGACTGTGTTTTGCAACTGGCTGAACCAAAGAGCACTCGGACTTGTTGAGTCACCTCTGACTGCATAAATTCTACCACTAGTGAGTGGTTCCATTAAGCTGCTAATAATAATAATATCATCTACTTTTATCTGAAATAGTGAAATATCAATAGTACCTTTCATTTAAACAGTTTAGAGGCGCTTAACTTTTTTATTTCAAGAAAATCCTAAAAACACATTTATGTGTCCCTCGTAGTCAAAAATTTCTAATACAATCTTTCCAGTACATAAACCAAAGAAAGCAGAGGGGCATTTGTATATTAAATCAATTACCAGAACTTCCCTTCACCCAAGCTAATTAAAATTCCATGTGATCCATACCAATAATAGGATAGAGGATCACAGCTGGTGTTTTCAAAGTCAAATAACAAAATAAAAATACAAGGGGATCTTGGTCTGCAACCTTACTGCTACAAGACAAAAATAGAAACCCAGCTTCTACTGAAATTCAAGTCAGTGCGAGTTTGACACCTAACTCCTTTGAAACTTTAAACTTGAGCATAATTTCAGAGTGCCTCAACCCACTAGACCAGAGTCTACAATTCCCACTACAACGAGGAGCCTCCATGGACCCACGGCCAGGTTTATGCAAGTAATCTGGGCTCCAGGACCCTCCGAGTCTTGTTTCTTTCCTGTATCAGCATTTAAGTGACTGTAACATATACAAGCACAAAATATTTACCAGTAAGTGAAAGTCTGACAGGAAGAGTCTGCTCAAGGCTTAGCAGGAACACCAAGAATCAGCTCAGGCAGAAGATCACTGAGGTTTACCTGGCTTCTCCTCAATGGTAAGTCCCCAGAGGCACATCCCTTTGACATTTGCAAGGGTCTGGCACGCTCGCTGAAACCCGATGGCTTCTATTACAGTACCACGAGATCAACCAGGCTTATAAAGTGACAAGGTTACTTTGATGGGAGGAGGAAACGCAAGGTCAGAGGTGGCCATGACAAAGGATGGGGCTCACGGGTCAGCACGGGAGGGATGCTGCACCCTCAGTGCTCAGCCTTACCTCCACCACCAGGAGGGTATTTCTCCGACGCATTAGCACTGTCGTGCAACTCGGGAAGGAATACGCTGAGCACTGAGTGACACTGGCAACGTGGTATCCGTTACCCACAGCTCACCAGTGGTGACCAATAAGGAGAAGTCCTTAAGCTTGACAAAGTCAGCTGTCTTCCAGTCTGTACGCAAATGTTTACAAAGCAAGCGACCACAAACCGTTTGCCAAGTCCGCAGGGGCTGAGGGTATGGAAAAACACGAGCTGAACCTGCAGTACAGGAGATGCAACTTAGACATGAGGGAAAACTCGTTAAATTGTAAGATTGCTCAGAGAGACTGGGAGACCACTGCAAGCCTCTCCGATCAAGCCGTACAAATAGCTATTGGTTTGATGTTATTATAACTGATCTTACATTTTCTGTGCCTTCTGAAACAAACTTCCAACACAAAATGAGGCAGAACACAGGCGTGTGCCCCCCCGGGGAGACAGCAGCAGGAGCTACGAGAAGGCTCTGCAGCTCCAGCCATGGCTTCCCACCATCCGCAGCTTCGGCTCGGGAAATCTGGGCAGCGTAGTGCAGGTCCCCGTGGGCCATGGAAGAGCCCCTGCACAGCGCTAGCCCACGAGCAAGTGGGGGCAATCACTCCCAGGAACGACCAAACCTTCTGCACAAAACACAGACCGCTCTCCCCTTAGGGTCTGCAAGGCTTTCAGCACAGGATGTCCCAACACGTTATTACAACTCCTCAGCACGACTCGTACAGCCTGGTGATAAGCAAATGGTGGACATCTGGCTTCACTCTCCAAATATTTGTCAGGCTTCAACAGGGAGCACAAAGAACTACTTGTTGGGTTTTCTCCTGCACCCCAGCTTTATTTGGTGCGTGTCCATCCCATGGTGACTTCTGCAGCTGACTGGAGAGTCTTCAACTGGGACACTGAACCAATTCCGTGTTTTTCAAACCAGAGGCCCTGACCTCAAATTTTATTAAGTGCAAACCCCTTTCTGTGTCTGTTTCCAATATCATCTTTTTTGAGAAAACAGACCGAGCATATGTTCCTGAGGCTTTTGCCCACACGGTGGGTGGGTGTTACGATAAACTTCTATGCAAGATGGCTACCAAATGTGTCTAAATACCTAGGGTGAGAGTTGGCTGGTTTGTTCGTTTTGTTAAGTTCAGGATTAACAGAATTAGGCCACTACCAAAGTTAATGAAACAACTTCCAGGCTAAACCTGAGCCCAAATTCCCAGGCGAGCTCATTTTCCCTACGTCAGTCCCAAAGTTACAAAAAGGCACGGCGCTCCTCTCCGTGCCTCTTCCACCGTTGTCAAGGCAGAGCTGCCACAAACACGGCGACCACGCTGCACCCCAGCACTTGCTGCTTTTACAACAGAAACAATTGGGGAAAGTTATGCTGCACACTGGAAGACTTGCAAAGAGAGGCGTTGTGAGAAGCGCTTTTATTTTTCGGAAGAAGCATAAGAAGGCAAAAGGGAGGGGGTGGGGATTTTGTTTCCAATATCCATCTGCTCCTGCTGCTGTTCTGCATGTAAAAATCACACTTCTGAATTTGTGACATCCTGCCTGGTTGCTGTGGAAATAGCTATGCCGTCACCAGCAAAGGCCAGTCCCTTCAGTTTGGGAAGCAGCAGCAACAAAGAGAACGTGTTGGCTTAAGTGTTGCTCTTAAACAACCAACCAGCCAACAAGCCTAGATAAGGGGAAAAAAATTAAGAGAGAAAATGACAACCAGAGCAGATTTGCCTCTAAACCAAATGTTTTCTAAGTTTCCCAGGAAGGCATTAGCATTTCTTTAGTTTCCAGTGTTTTTTCTTTGTTCCATTAAAAACTACAAAATCCACCATTAATGAAAATTCAAAAACGTCTCTGTTCACTAAGCATGTAGCCATAAACATCAGCGCGTATTGTATTATTTCTAATCTGCTTCATGGGAAGAAGACATATATTTGTCTAAAGTGCTTCATCATTCTTTCTATACAAGGGCCCCATTACCAGACTCTACTTATTTGCAAGTCAAATTATGATGCCACTATTTGAATACATTTCCAAGCCCCCAAAAAACAAGCCAGTAGTTTAGGCTATCCACAGCTAACTCAACCTGACAGCCATAGCACTGATGCCTGCCAGTGCTGATTGACTGCTTGGATATATTTAGGCACAGGAGGGGAGAAAGGGGGAAGGGAGCAGAAGCAGACGAGTTACTGAATTCAAGTATAATAATTAATAACCAAATATAACAAGCACTGATTCAGCCACATCACTCAGAACGGATTCAGCTCTATCACGCAGAATCCGGCTAATGGACAATTTACTACCACAAGGGCAAGGCCAAAAAAGACACCTCACACATTCGGAAGAGCAATTAGGGAATCTGTGCCCTTAATTTATAATATAGACAATGAAACGGTCATTTCCCTCTTGCATCCGTCTTCTAATGTTGCGTAAATAAAGAGGAAAATATGAAATTGGAAGGTCAACAATTTTCTTTTTCTTTAGCAAGGGGCAAATGAATATTATATATACTGGCATGTATATATGTATATACTACATATACCTATTACGTAGTCTGATGCTCTTTCTCTCTCGACTCCCATCCTTGTTCAAAACACTTACTTCGAGAGGGAAAGTGCCACTAGCTCAGGGAAAAGGCCCTCTCCAGCATTAAAGGACAACATGCAAAGTGTATTTGAAGAGCTGGATTCAATCTGTTCTGCCCCCTTCTCTAAGTGCTATGCTAAACCTGGAAAAGTGAACCGTATTTACACACGGAAATCAAAAACATACAGAGACAAAATATCCCTGATATATCTTCAGTTTAAAAAGGAGGAGAACAGGGCCAGCCTGTTTGTTTTGCTAAACTTTACAGGCATCTGGAACATCACATGAAGCTTTTCTCATGTCTGCTGCAGGACCCCTGGAGATGTGCTCTGGGTTCCCTCACACCAACACAAAGCGGTGGGAGCTCCCAGCAACACCCAAGCAAGGCGGCAAACATAAAACTAGCCCAGAAGCCACTAAAAAAAGATACACAACACACACAAGTGACGGCAGCAGTAAGACGTTAGTACTGTCCTTCCAGGCTTGGTCCCCTGGGTTGACCAGCCTAGTGCTAGAAAGGACTTGCAAAGCAGGATATCAAGCTCTGAAGGATTTGCATTTGCTGATAATGAGGTCCAAAAGTCGACAAGACAGCTTTAAGGTATAGTCAGGCAAGCTGAAAAGCTTTTAAAAGCTGTGAGAGATTATTTGACTACCTGCCCCAGCACACAGGGGAGGTCCACAGGAGCTGAGCTCCAAATACCCGAGATTCCAGTTAAGTGCCTGACCAACAACACGCCACATCTTTTCCGGAATGAAGCACAGACAAGGAAAACCTAAACCAAACACCTTCTCCATTTAAAACAGAAAGGGTGCATTTCTCAATCCAAAAAACACAAGCCAGCTCGTTATGTTTTCAGAACAGCAATGCAGCCTTAAAATTTTAAGGTTTTGTTTAAGAAAAGAGAACCTTTAAATGTAAGCGGAATCAGGCACCAGAACCTTAATTTATCAATTAGACGCCATCTGTGGATTGTGTTCCTTGAAATAATTGTTGAATCTGACAATGCACTGCTGCTTTACAAAGTTTCTGCCAGCCTTGCTACCATTTAATTAAATTTCTGCACTTAACTTTGATTGCACTGAAAGCACTGCTGGTTTCTGCCGATTGAGTCCCTTAGCCACCTGCTGTGTTAGAACTAACCATGTTTCCACAGTTATATCAAAAATTATGTTTTTTATTTTTAGTCTTCGTCTTTTTTCAGTCTTCACCAAAAGGAAAAATAATAATAATAAAAACCCCAATGATTCTAGCGTGCTAAAGCTGTAATACCCAGTATGTAAAGAAGCAGCAACTTTCCCGTCTCCCAACAAAAGCGAGATGCTTCCCTTTTTATTTTCCACTATGAAACAAGTGTCAGGGCATGACGGCTTAATGTGCTGCATTTTGCTTAAACAAAACGAGCTTCCTGTGCTTCCTCATTATATTTGTATACATCTCTTGTATTTATATCTAGAGATAAAGGCAAACATACTAGTAATTTACATACATAAATATTGCACACACAAATAAAGATCAAGCTGTCATTCTCTCTCTAACCCACAGCACAGTTTGGGAAATGGAACTTCAATAATGTCAAATTAGCAGAATGAAGAGCGCTGAAAGCCTACAAATACCATCAAGTGTACGACTTGCTGCTGTGAGTAACCCCGCCATAAAGAGGAGCCAGGCTGTCAGATCTACCCTTGCTGAGTAGTAAGTACCTCACCCGACACATAGGACAAGAGCTCCCAAGCAATCACAGCTCATCACAAAACACACCCGTTTCTGAAGCTGCGCTTGAATACTGTAATAAACAAAGGACTTCTGCAACTGCTCTGCGCTGCTCTCGGGGACATCCCAGGCAGCCTTGCCATGGTCAGCAAAGTAAGGCATCCCTCAGGATAAAAGGTGATTTAAGTGGATTTAATTGGTGCAGGTTGACTCGGGAAAAAAAATTAAAAATTGTAGGAAATTAATGGTATGCTTGCCCATTTTCTCAGCTATGATGGTTGCTGTGTCAGCCTCTCTCTCTTCCAATTTCTTGTTTGCTGTGTCAATGGGAGAGGTCACACACAATGCAAGAACTGAGGCAGGTGGAAACACGGGTTCTCCTCCCACCCTTCGGGCTGTTAAAATGGGAAAAGCATTTCCTGAACCCTGATGGAGTTCATGCTAAATTAACACATGCTAGATATTTTTAAATCCTTCACTGTAAATGTAGTGGAACTATAAAGATATATTTTACCTTATTAGTGTTAAAAAAAAAATCAGATATAATGGCAAAAGAAATTCAAAGCCAGTAAGAACAAGTCAGTGTTTATGTAGGGCTTTCTGATGGCACACCAAGAGAGGTCACAGAAGTGAACCAAAGCCTGCTTCTGGGCTTTGCTTGGGCCAAGGAGAGCCCGTCATTTAGATATTTAAATTATATTAACAATCCTTCATATAAAGTTATGAAATATTTATTAGCAACCTGTGGGGCTGACTAGCACTGCTCCAAGAAAAATATAGATTTAGGCAATTTCCTAAAGTGCGTATTCTATAACTGGAGAGGCTGGAATAACTCTTTCAAGCCAATATAAGGCATGAATAGGTTTTATGATGCATTTTATAGAAAATTACAATTGCATAATTAAGTCTCAGTAGCAACCCTCCAGTTGCTACCGCTGATTACGACCACACAGCTAACTCAGCGCTGAGAGGCGCAGCCGCACTGCCCTGGCCATAGCCTCGGCCCTGACTTGGAGGGACCGCTCCGAGGGATGAAGGATGCTTGCGGCTCCTTCAGCCCACGGCTTGCAAAAAGACTTGGGAGAGAGGTTCCACTTCACGCTGCTAGGGGAGGAAGGGAACTATGAGGAATATGGCAAAGCCATCTTTTCTCTTCCACAAGGCTGAGACCATCCTGGATCTCTCCTGCCTATGTATTTATACAAAGCTATTCTCTCCAGCTTCATAGTATCAAAGGCTTTTATCAATCTCAGCAGTGACGAGAGCCGTCCTAGGGAAAAATCTTGTTTCCATGACCACAATCTGAATTAATTTGTCATTTTTAATAGCCTGCTATGCCCAAAGTCGGCACGAGACAAGAGTATTCCTGTAAGAGATGAGGCCACAAACCAACTCAGGGCTAAGACTTGGCACAGCCACGAGTTACGCCTTTCAAATCACACCTTGTCCCATGTGGCCAACGGGGACTGGCACCGTCCGGGGACAGCAGTTTTTATGGCTCCCAGTAGCAAAGAAAATGGTTTGCATTCAGGCCCAGAGTGGCCTCGAGGTTCCTCCAGTCCTTACGGCCAGCTACCTGTTTACACCAAGACTAACCAGGGGCAGGCTTTGGCTCTGGACTGGTGCCGAACTCGCTCCTCTAGAGCCGTGCAAAGCCGCCTGCGCCCTTCCTGCCGTGCCCTCCCAAGTAACCTACATCGCCCCGCTTGCTGCCCCAGTCTGGTACCACAAGCTTTGCTTTAGACAAGAACATGCTTTAACAGACCTGCTTTAAAACCCTTGAATATAGCAAGTTCTATTCCGGTTGGGCAAATTCCTTCAGTTGTGTTGGCACCGTGCCCCTGGGCAGTTCGTTTGCACTGCCTGAGTGCCAGATCTTGCAGAGGTATTAGGGGTCAATTACATTACAAGGAGGTAAAGGAAAAGAAAAGACGCTTTTCTTGGTCTTCAGTTCTGCCCTAAATTAACTTTTAATACAGAACAGAATGTCACATTTGCTTCTCCCCATAATCTAAAAATTTCTCCTTATGCAGCAGCAATAAGGAGGGCTTTTAAAAATTAAAAAGACCTGAAAACCACACAAGGGTATATTTCATGGCTATAAAAAAAGCATTTAAAACGTAGAGTTAAAAAGGTGTTTCAAGTGTTTTCATCAAAGGAGGGTGAAAATGGAAGGAAAATAGGATTAAAAAAATGCCCATTTTCTTTAAAATCAGCTTTCATGAGTCAGAGCACGCAGAAACCTTTTTGCTGCTACGAGGATCCTGTATTTAAATCCAGCCAGCACTGCATCCAGTTTGTTTGTTGAGACTAACGTGGCAATTATCAGCGACGCACTGCTCCTACGGCAGAGTCTTTGGGCTCCATTTGCCTGCTCTCCCCCTCTCGGAGGCAGGCGCTCCCTGCTAAAAGCAAGCACGCGGACCGGGTCAAGGCCCTTCCTACGCAAACAAGACAGATGCAAAACCAAAACCCTAGAATAAGCTGGAGAGCTCAATCCAGTTACCAAGCTCACGTTCATAAGCAGCCTCCTAACCCAAGGCGTTGGGGTTTGGATACGTCACAGCAGAGGTTTTGCCTGTGTAATAGCTGCGGAGCTTCGCATTCAGCTTGCCGCTTTCACGTGCAACAAGGCCTGCGGGCAAGAAATTTGCTCCTTGCGTTGTGAGCAGGCAGGTCCGCCTCCGTGTAGCACCTGCCTGGAACTTTTCACTCACCAGCACTGCAAATCATCATCAAACTAAGCATTTTGGTAAGGGAATCGCTCCAGAGCACTCGGGGAGGGGAGCACAAACAAGGACTAAAACACTGCTCTGCACCGTCACCATCTGCAGCCCTTCCTGCACAGTCAAAATTTAATCTGACATCTCTTTGCAGTCCCATTTTATTTTTACGTCCCTTTCCAAACAGCACAAATTAAGAGCATTTCAAAGCAAACAGAGTATTTGCTGTTTCCAAAGTTAGAACCCAGCCCTGTAAAAGCCACGGAGAGCGCTTGGAAAGGATGCTGTGGGCAGCACCCAGAGCCACTTTAGGATTGTTCAGAGGTTTGCTTTGTTCCAGTATGAGGTTCTTTTCTGTCATTAATCCACACTGTAGCTACAAAACACATGGAGAACAGCAACCAGGATATCCCACCAGCTCTGGAAGGGAAAGCCCAAATTCAAAAAGTAATCAGGGAACGCTTTTTCAGGTGAGGCTTCAGAATCATTTGCATCTAACACAACCATGGGTCAGGAGCAGAAACCTCTTACCTGGGCTGGCTCATCTGGGCAGGTCTCAATCTGACAAATTCCAAGAACCTTCCAGCAAGGTGCAAAACTAGCGCAAAGCAAAAAAGATTGTACTCATACACTGCCTGCACGCTGCCTGGTGGGTTCCCCGCTTGCGTGCGTTTTTTAGGCACGCTGGCCCACGACAAGTTGCAGTTGCATCAGTGCAGCTCTACTGTAAAAATGACAAAAAACGCTCCAAGTTCAGACAGGACTCCACTGGCTGCCAACTAGTAGCTGGGAAACAGTAGACTAGAATTTATTGATCTCCACTCCCAGTATCTTTCCCCCTCCAAGCTTGATTTTGTTAAAAAATACAGAAGACTAATGAGCATGATCCGATACCTGGAAACGTGTGTATTTTCAACAAACGAAACCTCTGGGATCTGATGGCAAACCTTTGCAGCTGGCTATCGCAGGCGCTGGCTGCCATGCAGTGGAGTTCTGGAGACGTCGCAGTGTTTGCTAAAGGCTGAAACATCAAATGACACGTCACGCTGCTACTCCACAGCGCGTTGTAGTGTTTCTTCCCTCCCTTTATTATTTTCAGTTAGTGAACCACAAAGTTTATTTTCCTAAGTTTTTGCAACAACTTTTAAAGTCATACCCTTCAGCTCACCAGTTTTTGATCTCATCCTCCAAGCGTCTCAGATCTTTACCACCAAACCTCAAACCAAGATTCCAGCTGTAAATCAAGCAGAGCAAGCTCTGATTTACCTCTCACCTTAAACCAACAGGATATTACAACAAAAATATTCTGATTTGGTTGCCTGAAGGAAGCAAAGTATCCACATTATAATTAGCTGGTACTAGCAACATATGTAAATCAGCATACGCTACCACATGGACCTTCCCTCTCAAACTGAGCAAAGTGCAACTGAGCAGTGCTGAAATGCAAATTACCCGTAAGAGAGTTTGGGGACACGACGGAAACATAAGGACTTGGCATCTGGATGCATTCCAATTTGAGTAGCTGCAAACTAAAACAACACTCAAGAATGCATATGAGGAAGCTTTTATTAAAAAAAAGAATCTGCTCTCTTTAGTTAATAGTGGGAATGATGCAATTACAAGAAGGAGCCAGGATACCCTCAGGCCCCAAATTCTAACTACAGAGAAGGGAGAGCGGAGGAAGCAGAGTTGTTCTGGTCCCTCCTGGAGCACCACGTCCAGCAGAGCTTGACCTTGCAGCGCGAAGGGAAACGACGCTAACACACGGTGAAGGCGTGCTGCAAACAGAAAGGCTCAGTTGTGCTCTTTGATCACGAAGAAACTCCACCAGACAACAGCAATCAGACCCCATAAATCCACGCAGCACAGCCCAATGCCACACGGATGCTCAGAGCTCAGACGCACTAATGTAATTCCAAATGTCTCCACTACCAGTTAATTGATTAAATGGAGAGTTATCTATGGTTTCAGTAGGTTCCTCGACCCAGATTTCTTCATCAGGAAGTGGCTACCAAACTGCCATGTAGGGATGAGTTAAGAACAGGAGAGACTATGATGAACTCTCTGCTGCTTTGAAAGAAATCAGATAAAATTTGCAGCAGAAGGGCTGTCCAAGGAAATGGCGAATCAGGACTACTTCATGCATTAAATATAATGGTAACCATAATTTTTGACCTACACTGAAATGAATTTGCAAATGACTAGTAACACACAAAATGGAAAGATAGGGCCTCAATTGACTGCTAATCTACACTAAATAATTACATTTACATATAAATGTAAACATACATACAAATCTACATCAATAAAAAGCTTTTAACAATACAACTGTAAAGGTCTGTCATTCCTTTTAAAAAATGAAATCAAATTCCTCGTTAAAGAAAAGACTGAATACTGTAGCATGTGTAATACAAACAGTGCAAAGTGACTTCAGCACAGAATATCACTCACTGGAGATTAACACGTATTTTTTTTCCCCCTTTATAAATCATTTGTATTGAGACATGCAGCTAAATCAGCTAAAGCACAGATCTAATTAAAGAACCTGGAAAATGATTACTGAACTATGTAACAGATCAAGGTTTGGGTTTTTTTTTCTTTTTTCTTTTTTTTTCTTTAAGAGAGAGATCTGGTCTGAAATCTTATCAGTTCCACACATGCCCAAATTAGTCCCTGCCTTTGTGTCAGATGGAAACTGTATCTACAAATCGTCAAGCAGAACTCATGCTTGAGATGAACAAAATGCATCTGTCTTAATCTGTTAGATTATATTCTGTGCTTTCCCCTATGAGAGGACAAACTGCAGGTGCAGAGGTCTTCAAAGCCAGACACTAAGAACTAAAATAGAAATACAAGTGGTTAAACTGAAAAAAGTTACATGCCTGTTTCTCTAAGCCAGGTGTGAAGATGTGGGAGCCTCTCTGATGCCATGGCAGGAGCACAGAACGAGACTGTGGCTGGGAAACATCAGAGGTAGCTCGCTCTGCTTCCCTGCTCTTCTGACGCTCCAGGTTTCACAAAGCTGCAGCAGAGCAGAGGTCTCCTGCCCGTGTGCTACCGTGTCCTTGAGCCTGGCCTTTGACAGCTCTTACCCTGGGGGAAGCGCTAAATAAAGTTCCATTCACGCTTGCCTCACCTTAGAAGAGGAGACTTTTATTTTTTGACCTTAACTGCCCAAACTGCCCGGATACCCCACCAGCGCATGCCTGGGGAGGGATTTCAGCTGTAACTTTCACTGCAGGCAGCAGGACCGGAGATGCAGTTGGACCAACGGCCGCTCTTATGGACGGGGGCCAACGCCAGCAGAGCAGATGCTGGCGGGGGGCCGGGGCACAGAGATAGGAACTGACGCGCAGGAGGTTCGCACTTCTGCTGCAACCGTCAACAACTTATTAAAAAGGTAATCAGGAAGATGATGTAGCAGCACTGGCCCCTTCACTGCGCATCCTCCCTGCAGCATCACTGCAGATTTCTTTACGCTTTCCCTCCAGTTCCCGAGGTGCTCAAACTGGGCCATGCTGCCTCACCAGAGGGGGGGCAGTGGGAAGCGCAGAGATTGGAGCCCACGTCCCGCTTTCACCCACTTTGCAGGGTGAATCACCAAATGCTGTTAACTTTTCAGCACCTTCATGCAGCTCCCAGCCTGTACCAAGACAGGCAATTTTCTGTCTCATTCCCAGGAGCCGAAGAGCATCTCGGCCTCTCACACGGCAGACGAGGAGTGGTGGGATGTGCCTGCAAGAAGTCTCAGCAACTTCCCCCCAGAAGCCCAGCAGCGCTACAGGCTTTGTCGTATCAGTGAGCGCAGCGTCAGTTCATCCCACCAAGACCTGGCTTACCGGGGTACCAACCGCCCGATCTACCTCTCCAGCAGAGACCCATTCCCCAGGGGGAAATTCACAGACCTGCGGGAGATGCTCGAGGCATCGCCAACAAGGGCTCAAGCATTTTTGCTTTAGAGTATTAACTGCTGAATAATAAACATATTTGCCATAGCATCAATTTGTTCTGAAGGACTGGAAATAAAGAAACACTCCTGTCGTAGCTACACACAGTCTGCTTCCACGTTCCCCTGCCTCCGGGCTGGAACCACCCACTGGTGACAGACGAAGTTCAGCAGCAGTGCGTGCAAGCCCAGCACCGGAGATCAATAGGATCCAAAGCCCTGCCTGACAAAAGCCCTCCTTCACCCCGCCACTGCTCTTAACTACAGCACCAGGGTGAAGAACCTGTTTGCTTCTGATCAGCGGAAAAAATGAATGGGTTTACAGCCCCTCTCTTTCTCAATTAGATACTTTCGATTCATCTATTCTAGACCGGCTTAGCACAAAAGCTGATGATGATGGCCATTAGGTCAGACACACTTTAACACCATATATTGCTGTTTTAAAACACGTTGGTGCTGCTCTGGAATAACATTTTACACTTACACTCTAATCATCGTTATGGCTTCTGACAGGTTTTAAATACAATAGTATTAACCGCAATTAATTCATTTGAAATTAATGCGGATACTGCAAGCACTTCAGCAAGATCTCCACTGCAATTCACCATTCATTACTGCACCATTATTTTTTAAGTGTTATCCATAAAGCAGGCTGCCAGTGCATTTGCATTTAGGTGACAGAAGCAGGAATATAGAGGAGCAATAAATTAGCACAAAAATTAAGCAGAAGGAGGCAGGAGAATTACCACAGCCCATTGTCTGAAGTTTTAACATTCCTAATGACTTTATGATTCACAGTATCGCAGACCTGCAAGAGCAGGCAGTGGGCTGCACGCCCCTTCCCTCCGCAGCTGGGCACACGCGCCGAGCCCAAAGCTGTTCCACGCTCACACTACTGCTTCAGTGCACTGCACACTTCACCTCGCTGGCTGGAAGATCAGTCATTAGCAGGCAGAAAATAAACAGGGTTTTTTTCCAACACAGCCATTAAAAAAAGCCAGCATATCCGGAAGGTAAGGCAGAAATAAAACGTATTAGACCATTAAATATGGTGCACAGCAGCATTCCTCCTTGGGCAAAAAAATATCTTTGGTGCAGTTAACAGCCATTTTTAGAGCATTAATGACCTCAGGTGAAAACAAACTGGTCATTAAAACCACGTTTTAAGGGGATTAGCTATCATCAGAACATACAAGTTACTTAAACTGAAGTAGTTCCATATGGTTAATTTATAATTTCCAAGGTATTAATCAGCGAACAAATTCTGATGGTTCCTAGATAAAGTGTAAAAGGGGCAGATTCACACGGCTTCCTCGGAGCAATCCTAACTGGAAGTAGCGCTGGCAGACCAGTTTCATTTTTCAATTTGCTAGCTAAACTGAAAACAAAACAGAACCAAAAACCAGGAGGATAAATTTGCCTATGATTAAAAAAACATGTTTTCAGTTTGTTGGCAAAACTTAAAAGAAAAAAAAAATGAAAAATTTCATTTTGAGTCAATCCACAACATCTTGTTTTAACTCTGAACGGAAATACACTGTGGTTGGTTTTTTTTTTTTTTTTCAGTTTATTTAACCCCTTTTAAACCTTTTGTCTTTTAGGCCTAGTATTAAATAAGGAGAACCTGTAAAAAAAAAAAGTAGATGTTTTTTAGAAAATATCAACATTGTAGCCTCCAGTTTATGTCTGGTCTTTCAAGTTTCTCTTCCTACCCTTCTCCTCCAAGCTCCATCTTATGGATCTCCCCCAGTGCACTCGCAGGTGCTGCTGGGTGCCCCGGTCCCCAGGAGCAGGACTGCGGTGCCAGCACGGACCTCCAGACTTCAGCCCACGTGGCGTGCCCACGCAGCAAACCACACCGAGCCACCCGCGTATTGTACACAGCAAAATATAAGAGCGTTTATGTACAACCCAGCTAATTAAACTACTCCATCTTGTTTGGGTTAGTACCGAGCGCTGAACGCCGGGCACACAACTGGAGCAAATGCCCAGGACTACCGCTGCCTGCACCCGGCGTGGCAAGTGCACTACAGCTGACGGCGGCTCCAGATCCGTCAGTCTTTGCCTGCAGCCTGAAAAGCCCCTGGCTGATGGTCCAGAAGGGAATGATTTACTAAACAAGCAA
Source organism: Grus americana (assembly GCF_028858705.1). Lineage (NCBI taxonomy): Eukaryota > Metazoa > Chordata > Aves > Gruiformes > Gruidae > Grus > Grus americana. The sequence goes on from NC_072870.1 coordinate 11,556,267, forward strand.
TAAGAGAGACATGGAGCTGGGAAGGATCTTACGCTGACAGCGCTTCAGCCCAAACGAGCCTCAGTATCTGTTGCTGCCCAGCTGGCAGATGCCTGACATACTGATGTGCACAGATGGAGGAGGAAACAGAGGCTGGTGCTGCAGAAGCAGTCTGCAGCCAGCATTCATGTGTCTGCGTTCGGAAAATTATACTAATAGATAGCTCCCCTCCAGACTGCTCCCTGAACAGGGTTAGCTCTATGGACAGGCGAAACACTGAAGAGCAGAGGTCCAAGGGACACCAGAGTAGACTATTACTCTGAGCAACGCCTTGCATCGGACCTCGCTGGGACACAGATCAGAGGCCATCAGTCCTAACCCAGTACTTTAAGACTTGCAACACAGTTTAGTGTCACCTACTGACATCTAAAGATAAGATATCCAAGACATCTAGTACCTACGGTATCTAAAGATAAAGCCGTAAGACACTAAAGGGCACTGAAGTTCTAGTACAATAAACACACAAACAAATCTTAAAGTGGGATCACAACTTTAATATTGACTTGACATACACTTGTAAGCAGCCAAACAAACACACTGAGAGAAGGCACTTGCCTACCCACCACGAGAAGGGAGAAAGGCATACCTGAAAAGAAAAGCAAACTTTTGTTCATTGCAAGACTGAATCCATTTAAATAACAAATACACTGCTAAATTCATACTCCTCAGAACCTAAAGTCAATTGAAAAAAGTGTTCTTTTTGTCACTGAAACCTTGGGGGAAATTTTAGAAGTTCACTTCATCCTCATAACAACCTCACTCCACTGCAATACTATTAAGATAATGGTATAGGACTCCACAGAGAACCAACAGGTTTGAGACTTCAATTTGTACCACAAAACAGCAGCATTATCAAATAAAACACACAAATTCTATACAGCTGAATCTTTACTGTTAACTTTATCTAAGAAATACATCTTCCTTCACTGAATTTCCTAGTATCTCCACCCACCCTAAATCCATCGTGCGCATTCGAGACACAAATCAGAAGGCCATCCAGCGGGCTTGTCCAACGCAACGACTCCCTCAGCAATTCAAGAGATCCAAAAACTGTTTCTGAAGTTTCAAAGTTTCCAGATCAAAGCGATCCCATTTCGGAATCCATCCCTAATGTCTTCACTGTCAGAGACGGGACTGAAGATGAGCACCAACACTGACCAAAGAAAGCCTCCTGCCTGTTTCCAGACCTGTCTTTTATTCCAGTCTGCTCAAGAACTACATCTGTTTTCATCTTTTTGTGAAAACAAAAACAAAACAAAACGCCAACCAAACAACAACAAAACCTTTCCAAGAATGCAGAAAGGCAGAAATCCAGACCCAGTTTAGCTCAAATCTCTGCTTTACTAAGGTCTGAACTAAGTACTTACTTGGGGAAAGAGGGGCTAATCTCTTTCCAAGGTCATTCCAAGGTTTTCATACCAGCGAGAGAAGAATTGTGCCAATGCATCCTGTGTATTCAACTGGGAAGGTAAATATGGCTTTAATAAATAAAAACCCCCGAAAGAGAAATCCCTGCTCAAAGTGCCTATTTCTGCAGTTAAATGGGAGTACAGGATGTCCATGTCCCAAGAAGGTGTTGTGCCAACATCCCTTAGAGCTACATCAAATATAATTTTCAAACCAATTAGCTCAAAAAGCATCAACACCAAAGCAATGCCTTCCACATTCTAATTACTAGGCAATCCTATTCAATTCTTAATGAGAGAAGAGACAAAGGCAGTATATGTATTAGGGTCTACTTCAAGAATTCTTTTTCTTTTAGCAAACAGATCCTCTTTTGTTCTGGTTAAACACCAATTACTCCGTTCTCTCTAACATGCAAATCAGCTGAAAATAGGGCATGATGTATCTCGATCCTGCACCACTACAAGTTTGAATGAAGGGGGAAAATAAAGCAACCCTCTAGGGGCTTTCAATTCCAAGTACTTTGTACTCTGATAAAGCTCTTTTCAAAGAGCTTTTTGTATTATCTACGGCAGTTCCCATAAGCAGCGATTTTGCCATTATGCCAAAAGAAATAGCACATTTAAGGTGTACAATATAAGCAAGGAAAGTAAAAGTAACCAACAAAGCTGTTTACATGTAGCTTTTAGTTATGTCCCCACTGCAAACAGCAAAACTCGGCAGCATTATGAGCATTACTACACCTAGGGAAAGAGTTATAGCAGAAAGCAGCATAAACATGAAGTCGGAGCCCAGCTTCGCAATGCACTGCATCGTGGAAGATGCCGCACCAACGGCCCTGAAGAGGGGAGTCCTTTCCAGCCAGGCCGTAGGCTCAACCACAGCCTTCCCCCTCCGCCACCTCCTCATCATAGCACCGGGCCTCGCCGGTGTTAACCGCTCTGCTTACGTTTCCCCATCGAAGTTTTAAGATAAGTCTCTGCTATTTTGGAGTCCGTTCATTCAACACGCTCATTGGCTTCCGCAGAGTTCGCACTGAATGGCTGATACCGTAAAGCCTCTGCTGGCAGCAGATGGAAGGCTTCGGCTTCTCCAGAGCTGTCGCTTCCAAACCCAGCAGCCATGCCCAGAGGGTCAACCTGAAGATTTATTTTGGAAACCAAACCGATAACTGTTTTCGCATCTTTTGTCATTGCTCTAGTCATTTCTAATTGATAGTTTTTAAGTGTTGCCCTCTCTTTATAAACACTTTAAGCAGTGTCAACGACAATTTAGGAACTGTTATATACACAGACACACAAAGCATTTCTATACGGGAGGACGTATTTTTAAAAGTAGGAATTTGTAGACCCCTGTAAGATGACCTGAGCAGTTGAGTTGAGGAGTGCAAACTGTGCCAGAGCGTCACTGAAGTGACCAGGGTATGAAGGTTCAAGTCTCTTCCCCTGCAAAACTTCACAGTCTCCATTTAGGACAAAAAGGGGAAAAAAGGGGATCTGTTTTGTGTAACGTGTAGTGCAGCATGCATCACGGGGCAGTGATCACACCACATTCCCAGCTGAGGAGAAAGGGCTTTACAAACTGTTGACTCAAAACAACCTCCCTAGATTAAAAGAAAATGAGCGGGAGCAGTCTAGAGGGTGACTAGAGTAAGAGCCCTCACTTAAAATGCCAGAAACAGCCTAGAAATCAGAGGCAGAAGGCCAAAGCATCAGAGGAGGAAGCAGTGGCTTTAACTGATTATCCCACACTACGTCCTTTGTGGTGTGACTTTGTTACACAGAACACAACCACATAACTAAATTTAAAAAAAAGCATTAAAAGGGGAAGAAACATGTCATAAAGTTTACTGAAGAGCAAACACACACAAAGCCAACTCATTCTGATGCACTTGGCCTGATTACTTCCATCCGGCTGCTCCGAGACACAAGGCAAGCCTCAGAAACTCCTGGCTTTCCTCACAAGTCCCTGCTGCACCTTTCCAAATACTAGATGGTGCAGTTTACCAAAAAAAGGCTGAGCGCATACATACAGCAACATACCTGTTCTAAAGCGTATCTAGAGGCGCGTACCTGCATCAGAGAAATGAATCTACCCAAAAAATTATGTACCGCCAGCCCTGCCGTCAAGAGGACACAGAATTTGTTGGCCGAGATGAAGATATCTAGTGTGCGTTTGCACTACAAAAATAATTTTGTAATTGAATATTCTACATAAAATTGTCATTGAATTTACAGAATGTAGCATATATACTTAACATAAATTACAAACACGCTAATACTTAGAACACACACACACGTCACCTCTGCTGTTGTTTTAACAGACAGATAAATACATAAAAATAGCTCATGTCAAGGAGATGGACTCTAGAGTATTTCACATTTATAAATTCAGCCAAAAACCACAGCACATTAGTCTCTTCTGCCAAACATTATAGACAATCTTCCAAAAAAGTTTTCATCTGTTTTGTTGGCCTTTAATATATTTTTGATTTATGTCATTTTGAATTTTTTTCCCTTCTGTAGCTGAGGAGAAAAAAAGCATTCTTCCGATTCCAAGATTCAGGATTTCTTTAAAGAGAAACCAAAAGTAATAAATCTGAAGTGTCACGCTGCTACTGTATCACACGAGCGAGAAGTATTACAGCATGTGTTGACTATAGCTTCCAAGCAAAGAATGTATTAAGTAACAGTGTTTTCTTACATTACACATTCTTTTTCTTGCCTGAAGAGTGTATTTCTTCAAGTTTGCACACAGATGTTCTTCATACACCAATATTATACACATACAGCAAGTTGCTAAAGCTCAGGCTCTCTCTCATCTCCTCCTTTCCACATAAACAAGTGGTAAAGCTTAGGGGCAAGACACGGTAACCTTGACTGGGGAAGCACTAACAGCTTTGCTCTTATCTGCTTCACGGTTGCCACAACCCAAACAAGCTCCTCGGCGTGCTAGTCTGTGTACAGCTTCTACCCCAAACTTACTGCAAGTTAAGGAGTCCAAGACGAAGAGTGGGAGAGCAATGGGGTACAATTAGTACCTTTAAAATCAGAGAGAAACTAAACTGGCATTAATGCTTTTATGTCTTACAAGTAAGAAAGCCAGCCAGTTTCTTACTGAAAATTATGCCAGTCCAAACCTGAATATATAATATTATATATATTATAGTAATAATGTACCGCTACCTTATCTTTCTGAATGGAGCACAGTGTGTCGCTGTAAACAGATTTATTTGTACAGTATATCAAGTGGGACAACCTCCTCATTGAGAAAAGACTTGGGACATAGCGAGATGAAGACCTGACCAAGCGCATGAGCAGCTCCAAAGTTAGTGGGACTATCCTGAGCTTAAAGCGAGGCATGCACTTACACACTTCTGAGCCAGTGAATTCTCTGCAGACCACACCTTTTCCCTCCCCCGCAAAGGGAACAGGCTTTCTTAGCCACCTCCGATCCTGGCAGCAGGGTAATATGGCAGATGTTGAGTTGTACATACCATGGACAAGTATCAGAACTCAACTGTGTCAAAAATCAGCTGCACTAACTATAATATTCTTCTTTGGGGATCACTATGAAAGGGGAAGGAGAGTAGCCTGAGAGAAGCCTGAAAATGGAAGAAAAAACAAGCAATAAACCATGTAATGTAATAAAAATGGCAGTTAGTCTAGTGAGTACATAGATACCAGGCTTATTTCAGTTTACCACCAAGAACTAAGGATAACTGCAGGGCACTGTAAAACATTCATTCCTTTGCGTTAATTGCTGTTAGAGTCATGGTTTAGTATATTATACCAGCCTCAGCTTGCTCTAATTCCTTATCCTATTTGCTTTGGCCAGGACACTTAAAAAATAAAAGAGAAAAAAGGGGCGGGGGGGGAGGAAAATGCTTTTAATGATTATTCAAGGGGTTATGTGAAAAGGTCCTACTAAGCTGTTCTGGAGACACAAGGACAGTCCTAAAGGCACCCTACGTTCAGTCTGTAAGACACACAGCCAGCAACATCACTTTCACATGTACACAGCAAAGTCGAGAAGAGCCATCTCCCACACACCACAGCTAAAGATGTTTCCACTGACGGGCAAAAGATCTGCAAACCAGCTCTCATGGAAACACAAGCAAGCACATGTTCAAAGCAGTGCCAGAAGAACAGAGCACTGTGCCTGTGCCCCGTGGGACACACTTCTACACCGACGGTTTCCTCTACCCTTGAAAACGCGCACAAGCTTGTACACGCACACCTAAAAACACGCAGAACGGCCAAGTTCCCCGACCACCCTGGGGGCTGAGCACTGCTGAAGGCAGCGGAGGGTTTGGCTCTCCCTGCCAGGAGCAGGGCTGCAGCTCCCCAGAAACGGGGTAAGCTGCAGCCCTCGCTGCCTCGCTGTCCCTGCTGCTCCCCCGAGGCTCGAGACCAGCACTCCCCTCCCAGAAATGGCTTTGCTGAGCTATCAGCAAACTCCTTGACACAGATCCAGAATACATAAAGAAACAATGGCAATTAGGCCCCAAAATGAGTATCTGAATTTAAAAACAAACAAACAAACAGCCTGCACAACAAACCATACTCACACATGCACACAAACCATCCTGAAAATCAGATATAGACAGAGCTGATCATATCATCCCTGGCTTCATAAGTGATTGACACTAATCAAGTCTCGCCAAGTTCCTGGAGAGGAAATACATGACCTGCACGCTCAGAAGAGAAAGCCTAGACACACAAATGCTAAGTAACCTGCTTTAAAAAAAGAAAAATAAAAAAGAAAGCAGAGGCGAATGCCAGCTACTCTTCAATCATGAGTTATGAATACTCAATACAATACATAAGAGCTGGCATGGCTGCTTCCAATCTGGGCTGCCAAACTCCAGCAAGATTCTCATTACCAAATAATTGAAAAACAAAGCTTTGCCATCTTCTCCTCTTTCTCTGAGGTTAGCCCCTTGGCACTAGCACACCTGCCTCCCCCGAGGGTACGGGTTTGGCGCGTGCTTTTATTTGCATCAGTCTTCAGCAGAACAGGAACCCTCTGACCACAGGTCGGGGCGCACACGTGGAATCGTGCCAACGTGTGGCAATCCAGTTTAGCACGCTGCCTACTGCTGAACTTGTGGAAAGAAAAGTCACATTTTCAATACAACCTCATACCTATATTAACGTACATAACTATACAGATTACTTAATAACTGCATCATAAATATATTTACCTACACACAAATCATTAAGAGTCAGAAAAGCACTAAATAAAAAGGTAAGTAAAAGCTTTTACAAAGCCATAAAAGTCACAACTCCACATGGAAGAAGTTTGCTACCTCGAGACTAGAATTACAATGCACATTCATTTTGTATCCTTTTATATGAATGATATCTCCAAATGCTTTATGATGTTAAATAACACACAGCTGCACAATTTAACGAGCAACAGCAAGAGGGAAAAGCTGTATAAGGAAGTAAAAACAAAAGATAGGGAAGCATCTGATTTTCAAGTGAAAGTTACTGAAACGGAACAGCAATGAAGGAAGCATTATACAGGGAAATTGTTCAAGATGGCAGGGTCTTCTAAGGTAAAAGCTCTGGGAGAACAGAGCGACAAAGGAAGCAGATTCACTCACTGGGTGGTTAAAACCAAGAGGGTTTTTGAACTTCCAGTAAAGGATGGCATCTTGGTTAAAGGACTGGATTCTGAAAAACAAGAGTTTCAGACCCCGGCTTCATCACAGACCTCCTGGGTGACCACAGGCAAATTTCTTCACCTTTCCATAGATTCCATCTCTCCCTTTTCTAGGAAAAGATGATCTTGTTGATCCCTTTCCCCAAAACTTTTCCTGCCCATTCCATTTACCTTCAAAACCTCTTTGGCTCTACCAGCAGACACATGGACAATGCGGCTGATACGTACCAGGCAAGAAGACAATGCAAAGGCAACATCTCTTAAGGGCAAAAATGAGCCTCAGGTTTCATCTTAGGGAGTGCTTTTTATGACAGACTTTCAACAGAATATTTACAAATAACAGTAAATTGTGTCAGGGCTCAGCAGTATTACTGGGCTGAACGCTCATTAAGGGTCTCGTTTACAGTATGTAGCTCCGGCACGGCTTACGCCCTGCAAGGAGCTGGAAACTCTAGCATCCACCCTCTACAGTTATTATTCAACAACAAACGAGTACTATATTTAGAACTTTTTCCATGAAGTAGCAGTATCCAAGGGCCATTGAGCCGAGAGGCATTCAAAGGTTAAACAAGTCTATCGGGCTCCCCCTCCACCCCCAAGCTTCTGTATGCAGGTTACATTTCAGTTCTCTCTTACACATGCATCTCAGTTTTACGAAATCTCTTTGATCCAAGGAGTGAGATACTGCACCAACAATTATCCTCTCTGGTGCCTATACCCGGGTAGTGACCTTACAATTACAGGAGCACATATACACAATTACTTTGACTTAATTTAAAAGGCTTTGCTAGCAAAGATTAATTTAACACATTAAACAATCTAGAAAAAAAAATTATAAAAACCCCTACTTTCTTTTCTCTCAGCCACTTTAGTCAATATTTCAGCTTCTCTAGCTGCTCTGAACAACACACATTCTTCGTTCTTTGATTTTCTTCGTATTTTAGGAAACAACTGTTAGATCATGTCGAGATTCAGATTTCATTCTCTGCAAGGAAGTGTGGCCTAGCTACAGAAACAAGCAGAGAACAACTCTTAGCTCCACTGGAGTTATATGTAGTCTTCAGGAAATTAAAACTACCTCCAGCACCAGTCATCAGCAGGGTTTGCAAACTGGGACTCGCAGCTCCTTAACACAATACCCCATCACTTGAGCTAAAAGAGCAGCATGACTACATCGCTGTAGGAGTATGCTGCTGTCCGTGTACAGAAGCCACGTGGAAGGAAGGGGCATAATGCAACACACTTCACAAGTGTGTTACGAGGACAATTTCTCTGTGCATCATTCCTCTACCTCCCCCTCCCTTCAAAAGGATAAGGCTTTGTTACTTTTCTTCCAGAGATCACATGAGGCTTGAACTGTGTTTGTACAGCTCTTTTGCATCCTGCAATAACCAACATAAAGACGTCTAAAAGCTTAAGACAAATGCATAAAAGTGCAACAACAGCTGTGGTCTGCTAAACTGAAGCAACAAATAAACCAGTCCGATCACGTTAATAAAAAACCCATCCACCTTGCTAAGCAGACCAAGATAGAAAAGCAGTCTTGACCATCAGAAACATCAGTGTCTTAAATTGTTGACTGTTTCTTCCCAAGCTCTTACAAAACATGACCAGCGGGGCTGGAAGACTCAGCGTCCAAGGACAAAGAATCAGCAGGCATGTAAGCACCAATATTTATGTAATGTATGTCATGTTCACAGCCACAATGAAATCATTGTCTTCCAAGGGGGTTGGTATGTTTGGAGCATTTGTTTGTTATTTCTAAAGATGCAGGAGGCAAAGCGGTTAAAAATAAAGAGGTCACTGCATGCAAAATTAATCTTTAACTGCCTACACTGCTTTAAATGACTTGTAAGGATTATAGTGCGCTCCCCAAGCTGAGAGTACCTTTGTTAACAAACAACTCCTCAAAAGGTGGTAGAGGGTAGACCACTAATACAAGTCAGCTGGCAAGTTCTGGCAGCTTTATTTACCCCCAGGGGTTACTCTTTCACCGGTTTCATTCGGTGGGAGCTCTGCTCCCACACTGCAGAGAGCACGAGGACGGGTGCACTCTAGGAGACCTTCTAAATGCTGGCACGAGCGGCCTCGCTTGAGAGGCAGACAAGGCAAAGTCTTACCTGGTCTCACAGCCTTGCCTAAGCCCATGCTTAAAATGGAAGGAACAGAGTTTTAAATTAATCTCATTCCTCCTGCAAAAGGACAGCAGAGGATTCCTTTAAAACGCAACCTGTAGCAATGAGAGCTGTTAAATGCTTAACATGGTGTTATGTGCAACACGACTTTAATGCTACACGCATAATCCAACCCTGAAGAAAAGCAAGAGGCACACAGCAGAGATGCTGTTCCTTCCCCCTATAGCAAGAGACGGTTGTTTAGTACTTGGCTGTTGGTAAAGAAGAAACTTCAGTGTTAGTTACCAGGGTGCATCATAAAAATCCAACTTAAGAATTTAAAAACCAAACCTACACTTGGCATCTCAAAAGAGCAGTCGCCCGGCTCCGAGATTCACGACCTGCAGTATAAATCCACAATGGACAGTCTGGAGAACCCTCTTAAAGGGAGGTATTATAAATATATGTTAATATAAACACCGAAGATTGTTTTTAGTCTAAGGCAATCCCTGGATGGACTCTGGCAGTTTTGCACAAGTCACAGTGCCACGTCTCAGTTTACCTGTCTAAGAAACAGGAACAGCACCTTCCTATCTCCCAGCGCCTTCTGAATATTCATGTTTCTAAAAGCACTTCTAAATCAGGACAACCTTCTTCCTGTCACCTTTTCGAGCAGAAAAGAGACAAAGCAGACAACTGCTGCAAAATGCACCGATTCAAAGCAGCCTCATCACAGATGCAACAGTTGGAAACTGATTGTTCCGAGAAACAAGGACTAAGGATACAGCTACCCACTCTGTTCACTAAAAAGTGTCTAAACCATGTCAGCTGTATGTGAAGTGGCTTGCTGCACTCCAGACAACTGGCAGGGTAACAAACTGTCACCTAGGTGACAAAATAATGACCCTTCTGTGAAGCTCTTGCAGCGTCTCCTGGCCATAATTGGACACTGCTGTTCAAAATGCTAAGTGTGGGAGGGAACGAGATGGTACGATCATGGATTTGGAAAGGCTGCAAGCTAACCTTTGGCTCAGCAGGCTACAACAGACTGCTGTACGATGTTGTACTCAAGAGATCACGACGTGGGCGGCGGAGAGCCTTGCTGCGCCAGCAGGTCTGCAAAGTGCTGGGCACAATCAGATGGCGCAGACAGGGCAGGTCTTGCCTCTACCAATTCTCAGGCACCACCAGCCCAGCCTCCTTCTAACCAAAAGGCAATGCTACCCATTGATACACTTGTTATGGCTGCCATTAAAAGACAACGAAAGCATTAAACATGAGACACTATTAAGTGTTTTTCCCGCTCTGTAAAACACTCTTCATGTATTTAGCATCTTGTAAGCTTTAAATCCATCTGGGAATGGCCTACATGAGCTCCACAACAACAGGAATGTTGTTCTGCAAGATCTCAGAAACTGTACAGGCCTATCTCTAAACATAACAGCATGAAAGAGGGGACTAGAGGACTTGAAGAAAGCAATAAAAGCCTTTGAACTCCACAAATTTTTCATTTTCCAGCATACAGTCCTCTAAAAACAGCATAGCTTTAGCTGGCATGACATTAACCACAATGATTTCCATTTAAAGAATGAAGGGCTTTGCCATCAAGCAACAGCCTGAAAGTGCCATCACAAGGAATAAAGGAGCAAGTATTCCCTAAACACTCCTGCCTTGGGCAAGTCGGGGTGTATCCAGTATCAGCAGGTTATACAGAATTGAGCTCTTCAAGAACTTGGAGGAAAAGTATTTGAGAAAGCAGAGACAGAGCAAGCTGACATATCCACGCTCAAAGATCAGCGTAGGTGAAACATAAGTTACAGCCCAGTCTGTGGTGGCAGAGGGTCTTGTGTCTCTGGCCCCAAGGCTGGCTCAAGTCAATGGATTCTAATTCACAGTAAAAGAAACAGCAGTAAGACTTCACGGGTTTTGTTACCAAATGAGCCTTACAGACACACACTCGCTTTTCCTCAGGAATACACAAGTTCAGTCAAGAAGTCAAGAGGCATTAGTGAAGGAGAGGCCACAGACTGCCAAAACCAAGGAAGGAGGCCAACAGGTCTTGCACAAATAACGTCATTCCAAACAAGTTTGGTCTGGAAAGGGTTACAAACCACCTTGCCGCTGTTTGAGAGGCTGCACAGAATCAGCTTACCAGCTACCTACGACTTCCCTGATGCAATGAGAGGAGGAAAACAGAGTATACAGTTCACCTACTTGAAAGAACCAGGTCTAGTTACAGACTTGCTACAACTTCATGTCAAGCATGTCTTCAGGTCAGGTCCGTTAGATTGGTTGTAACATTTTAAAGTGTTGAAGTACCTTTGCTAAAGCCATGTAATGCACATACCTGAACCCCTACTTCCTACAGACCCGGCTCCCTTCCAGCAGCCGGTGCCTGAACTCGTCAGGCTGTCACACTTCATTAGAGTGAACTTAAGAAGATAAGCAACCTGGCTGTAATGACGACAGCTTGGTCAAGTGGGCCAGGCACACTATCCTCATCTGAGGAAGAGCAAGCTTTAGATGAGACACAAAATGAAAGCCCGCAAAATACAACTTTAGGCTCATTAACCTGGAATGCAGCGGAGCAACCATGGCAAGGGACAGGGCCTGCCCCAGAGAGCCCAGGAAAGCCACGTGTCCACCTGGCCCTGGAGCCAGCGGTGGTACACAGCCATGTCAGGTGAGGAGGAGATAGAGAGGAGGGAAGAAAGTGAAAAGTAATAAAACAATACTATACGGTAAAATATTTTAGAATAAAAATGACACTTTCCATGGCTCCACTGAAGTAGCATGTCACGAGTAGGGCTGTTACTTTTCACAACCTTCTGTTGCACATCATGAATCCACAGTAAATATTAGACACATGCAAAGAAAAAGCATTTGTTCAGTGGAAACTCACTGCCATTCAGGATCAGGACAGGCCCAGGAGAAGTCTGACTTAAGTGAACTGAGTACACTCGTATCTGTTCCTCTTGGCTTACTCCTGCACATAAGCTCCTAAACAGCCAGGAATAGTTTCCACTGTATTTCCCCATAAATTCTGCTTTGATCATTCAGATAAACAGTTGTTGCCTTACCCCTGAAACAAGAATAAACTTTTCCATTCAGGCTCATACCAAACCCAAATGTCTGACAAATGAAGGCAAAGAATAGAAAGTCTTTATATACCCAGGAGTAGGTACGGCTCCTCGCAGCCATCAGGGTAATGCAGTAATAGGGGTTACATCAGAAGTTTAAGGAGACAAGTTATAGCTTGAAATGAGCCATAGAAGCCCAGCATAACTCAAGATGAAATGGAAATCACCCTCTGACTAAGAGGTTTAACCAAGATTAAAATGGCAAAATAGAAAAAAAGCATTGCTCAGCTAATCTTGCAACTCTCTTCAAGTCCTATCACATCTGCACTGGCACATTTGCACATACCACTAGACAGGCTCAAGCCAGGTGAGCTAAGGCAAGATAAAAGCAGATGCAGGAGGAAAAAAAAAAAGTCCATGTGTATAAAGACTTCCTGTGCTTAGGTCAAGTGAAGATTAGACGCACAATGCTGGGAGGACTACGCTTCTTTCTATAAAAGGGATATTTCCATAACTAACATTTGAGAAGAGCGTTTTGCTTGTTAGGAGATGACAAAAGGTTGGCTCCTTTTGATCTTGCCCTTTTTCCTCCTCAACAGAATTCTTCAAGTAATTTTCTTTGGTGAGCTACAGATCTAGCTGTGAACTACATTGCTAGGTGTTAGTGTATGAACTCGTATCCTCAATAGGACTAGATAAGATCCAGGTTGGTACAGAGGAGACAGACACTGCATGATGCACAGCATTTCTAAGCCAGGTTGTAGGTAAAAATAATACTAGATGCCTTGTGTTTCCTGTTTCCTTCAAGCAACATTTCCTATGGCTATTGGCAAGTTTAATTGTTTTGTTCTTCTGTGATTACCCAGAAGGTCCTCCTTCCAAAAGGCAGAGCTGGAGACTGTAATCACTAACATCTAACCCAATAGCCATTCTAATGAGAGACAATGAGAAAAAAAAAAAAACAACTAAAGACGACAGGTAAAAAGGTGACGGTGTAGGACTCTGACAGTATTTCTGTCAGTGTCACTAGCTGACAAAGAACAGCCTCCAAAATAATACTGTCTATTCTCCCATCACTGTCGTGGACATTCACACACCGAGAACGTCACTTAGCAGTGAGACAACGGCAGTACGACAGCAGGACGCTCCAACTGCTCGCACAGGACTGTCCCACTGGGGTCCTGCAGCAGGAGTGGGCAGCACAAGTGCTGCTGTCACCAAGAGGAGTGCAGGGGAGGGGAAGTCTCCAAAACAGTTGCTCAAAAAAGCTCCAGAGTAAACATATACAACATGAACAAATGGGTTATCACTAGGTACCTCTAATGCATGACATGCTACTAAATGAAGGATAAGAGACACGTTTATACAGATTTCCTGCCTACCTCCTGTGACAATCCAGTAAACATCAGAAAAATTACATTTAACAAGTCAGCATCTAAATTTTAACCAGAGCAGGTGTTCCAGCCTGTAAGCACTCTCTTGGAAGCCTTACTGAAGGCTTAATCCTTCACGTCATGCTCTCTTGAGGTGATGAGACAGAAGTTTGAGGATTTGGTGTTTAGAAGGTGTGGCAGCAGACGGGGTTAGTTAAACAACCCCTGCGACAGCAGCAGTGATGTGCGTGCACATGTACGCCACAGAACGGGTGATGTTCTGCACCAGGTTCAAGGCACCTCCTTGCTGCCAGTAATTTATTCACACACCCAAGCTCTTAATTTCTAAGGAGGCATCTTTCAAAAAGACTTAGCAATGCCTCAGTTATTTTGAGGCTCAAAAAAAGGAGATTCACTAAAGCAGATAAACCTATTTTGTTTATTTTTAAAAAGCTGTTTTCTTAACCTTGGATTTGAACGGAAGATTTGACTCTTGGAAAGTCTATGAAATGAACACACCCACCACCACCTCCATGTTACAACCAAGTTAGGAGAGCAATAGGTACAATCAAGCCACCTTCAGATGAAAAGCTGCAGGTTCTGAACCACTTGTTCTCACAAACCCCTGCAGTTAACTACTGAAATACAGACATCATCATCATCTCTGGATTCCTCATGGCATCAAAGACTTAGTGCTGATAGAGCCCAACTGGCAGAGTTAGCCAAGTCCTCTGAGCCCCAGAAATCTAATGAGACGGACTAAGACACACAAAAGCCTCAAAATACGCCAGCAAAGGAATTTTAGAAGAACTGTAGTGAAATAAATGATGTATAACCTTTTGGACCCAAACTGTATATCCAAAACTGGATATTTTATTTTTTTTCTTTTTTAACGATCACCAATTAGAAAGTCAACATCCAAGGGCAGGAAGCAGAAAACATCTTTATAACGTTGAGAGAATAAAAACTTTTATTGCACATCTAATGGAGAATCCTCACATTATGAGGTTGCTGATAGAAGGATGCATCTCTCAAATCCCATTTAGAAGCAACATTCACAGCAAGCTGCAGACTCGATCAAATTTTTTCTACTCTTTGCTTTTGGACAAACACTCAGGTTCGAGAACCACAGAAGGACAGTTCTGTCTCCAGTCTTTATCAAGGGCTTGGCAGTCAGATGGTGAGATTTCCCAGAAACTGTTCTACCAGCCAACTGCCCAGCCAAGATCACCGTGATCCCCAGACACCCCTTGTGAGTTTTCCTTAACTCCTCCTGCCCCCAGTTTTTCTGATCTTATCCTAGGGAGGGAAACAGGGGGCAAGAATCCCATTTGCCTGGGGACGCGGAGCAGAGGGATCAATGTCTGCTTCTGCTGCTGGCTGCTTTGTTTCTCCACAGCTACTGAAGAACTGAGCCTTGCCCCAAACGCAGAAGCCATTCCTCTCACAAATTACTGAACAGGAACCACATCAGGGCTAACTGGTAATGGAAACAAGATGGTGGCAGTGCCTAAAGATACTAGCTTAAAAGGTTTCATTATCTTTCAAATTAAGTTTACACAGGAAACCTGACTTTCAATTTCTTTGGAGACCTCCGCTACCCTCTTCAGGAGATGGAAAATAATTCTCTACTCCTACTGACCCGTTCTTCATTCGCTTAGGCAGGCATGGATTTTATCTTCCCTGCATTTTGGAGGAAGCAAGCCAAGAGGGTTTTCACGCGCTCGCTCCCCGCGTGCCAGAACCTCCCAAGGCGTGCAGAAGGGCGAGCTGAGCGCGCAGCAGGGCTGCTCAGGGGGTGCCCGGGGTTTGTCTTCCCAGGGGAGTGATTATCGCCCATCACAGCTAACATAGGTTTCCTTGCTGGCAAAGGATTGGCTCAGATGTTCATTACTTTACAGCCAATTAATGAACCAGGATTTACAGCAACATAAAAATTCACAAGGAAACTTAACAAATCTCAGATAGTGTGTAAATTTACATCCAATATGTTTGGAACATGTCAATAAAATATTTATCGTTACATTGTGCCTCTCCCAACTGTTGTGTTTTCCTCTTGGCAGAGGTTAAAACTCCCCCTCACCATCCTGTGTGTATGTTATAGATACGCTTTCAAAACTGACTGCCAGTGGGGAACAGCAAATTTGGTTCAGGAGCATACTCTTTAAAATTAAACTTTCAGAGAACAATTCAGATTAGGAGAGCAAGACTAAGTGGTTAATCTTCCCCCGCAATTCTCGACAATGTTCCCCTAGGGGGAAGAGAAATGCACGGCAAGTCACTTTTTGTAGTAAGTGTTTCCTATCCCCAAACCCAATTCAGGGCATGGAAACCTGACTGCTGAAATCAGAATCCAGCTGAAGAGTAATGGAAATAGGTATCAGTACAAACCACCTGCACCTCTGTGCAGCATTCCAGGTTTGGCTAGCAGCACTCATCCACCACAGCTTGCTACTTGAAGGCTAAAAACCACTCCGAGAAGAAAGAGGGCATACATACCAGCATCACACTCCCAACACCAACCTCAATGCACCTTAAAACCATCATGCAATGCATTTGTGAAAAAAAAAAAAAGTAGAAAAATACACACAGCCTTACACACACAAAGTATACACACATGCACAAAACCAGAAAATCCTGTTCATTCACGTAGACTTTTAATCCTAAAGGATCTCAGTTGCTTTCCAAAGTGAATAAACTTATCGGCTGCAGCATGATCAGAACTACACAATCATGTCCAAAGCAAAACACAACCACTGCTTTAGTGATAAACCAAACCACCAGAAACAGAGAAAGAAAAAATGAGGAGGAGGAATTCCAGGTAGGCAGATTATTTTATTGAAAAAAAAAAATGAAAGAAGGCCTGAATCTTAAGTGCCAGGGAACTCTCTGCAGCTGGTAGCTTACATCTTAACCTCGGACTTCAGTAGCACCAGAATTAATATTCTTCACTTATATCCTCTGGCTAATGTCAGCAGAAGATGTGCAAAAGGAAAAGGAGGGCACATATCAGCCTCTTTCACCATCACATTTCCCAGCCATGGTTGGCTGTGGGAAGAGACAGATCTCCCGATTTACTTCTCTCTCAAACAAGTCTTATGAGGAAGAAGGAGAGACATAAGTGCCCCATTCAGAAGGAATTCCCCTTATGGGCTTAAAAAAAAAAATTCTGCCTGATACAACTTGAACTTAATTTTCTTTGGGCAATTTTCCTGAAAGAAAATAATAATAATATGGGAGTGTCCTGCTGAGGTTAACCACTAATGCAGTAAAATAAGACAGAAGGCAAATGGTGTAAACCTACTTTGAATTCCGATCAGAAGCTGGGGGAGTATTAGCTGTCAAACAGCCCGTGGCACTTACATTGCTCCCTCCCTTTTTTAACTGCTACCATAAGAGAGCTACAAGCTTTTACTATTCTACACATGGCTTCAAATACATATGTAACAAAGCCTGAAAAATGAGAGGCAGATGAGCTGTCTTAGCCCAAAGGTAGGAGGTTAAAATGACCTCAAATCATGAAGTCTAGTACAATATTTAATCTTTGAAACTAGAAATGTTTAAAAAAAACCAGTCAGTATCGATCAGTTTTTCATGCCAGCATCCCTCCCACCGCAAGGGAGGTGCTTTGCTCCAAAGCAAAACCAATATCAAAGGCTTATCTATGGAAGAGGAGACCGTTGCTTATCGAGACAGAATTTATAAAAGTCAACAAAAGAGCAACACCATCCAAGTTTTCATGACAGAAAAGAAAATATTAGTTTTATAGAGTAGGTAGGAAGATTTGCTTCAATCTCTTCCATTTCATGCTGGTTAGACTTGGCTCTCCACTTCGTTAACAAATATATGCAGTAAGCCATACTCTGGCAGTGCACAATCTCCAGTGCTGAGACTCTGGTGCTGTGCAAAGGAAGTTGGAGCAAGAAGAGCACAATCACACGCTATTTAAACGGCTGAAGATGGAAAGGAACAAGAGCAAGGAGACTCTCTGCACTAAGGCCTTAAAATCAGTTCTCACTGGTCCTGCCACCAAGCTCTTGTATTTTCACTAGCTATCCTATCTAAAGAAAGTGCTAAAGTTGCTCCGCACATTTCATTAAAAGAAGCTCAAGAGAGCTCAAGAAGCTCTTTCAGTAAGAGCTTCCCTTCAAATTTCATTAGTAAGAGATGGCCTTCATGCTGCAACGTGTTTAACAATACTCCCCTCCTGATCCAGGAAGCAAACGTCTCTTTTGGACTACACAGCTCGTGCATCAAGGAACATCCTTAAAAAGTTCGGCTGGATCCTAGAGCTTGTGCTGCAAAGAGCTCGGACAGTGCTTGCTCACTACACAGTCACCATCTCAGCAGAGACCTTGTCCTTCCTGGCTCCTTGAATAAGGGCTCCAAATCCCAAGGTCACTGATGTTTATGTTTTGGCAAATCCTCAGATCTCCCAGCAAACCAGGATTTCAGTAAACATTTAGTTCAAGCATCCATTCTTAAACAAGGAAAAAGCCACAAAAAACAGCAAGCAGAAGTGATTTGCTTAACATCGAACGTACAAAATGGCAAATCTCAGCATCAATGCGCACCTTCCTCCTCCTGAGAGCTCACCCTCCAGCATCCAGCACTGCCGAGCTAAGCTCCCATGTCTGGGACTTAATTCCCTTCCCCCTGCCCTTTTTTTCTTTTTTTTCTATGCACCAAACCCAAAATTCTCTCTTTGGCCTCAGACTGTTATAGGACAGAGTCTCTGAACTTTCTAAACATCAGGGCACATTTGAAGTTTCACAGGTTGAGTTTCCAAAGTTACAGCCACTTAAAAAAAAAAAATCTGCCTGCAGACTTTAGTGACTCTGGAAGCACTTGCCCCTACTCTTCCCAAGACATGACACTTACATGAAATACTTAGCCACGTCAAGAGCACTACACAAACGCAAGCGGAACGGGCCCCGTCTCCACAATCACCACTGCGCAGGGCGCCCAACGGGCCTTGGACCTCACCCACAGGGAAAGAGGAATTCCCAGCGCCTAGAAAAGGGAACACAATTGTGTTTTCCAACAGCAGTCCTGCTGGCTCAAGAAGCAAGTTTTTATCTGTAGGATGGTACCTGCAAGCAATGTTTCAAGATGCAAAGGAATGACAGTGATGGCATTAAAGCTACTTTGCCCCCCAAACTTTAAACTCTGCCAGGGAGGAGACTGGAAGGACAGAAAACAACATTAACAGGCACTTCACATTAATTTTTCAGGGAAAGCAAGCTTCCTCTCCCCTCAATAACACCCAAATATATCAAAGTGATGGAAATGGTATTACGATAGATAGATCAGTCACTATGATATATATGTTTATCATGTAAGTAACTAATTGCAAACATTCCCTTCTCCACCCTTAACTTCCGCTCCTGGATCAACAAGACCCAAGATGACATCAGCAGGTGACCTAAACAAAACCCCAAACCCAAACAAAAACAAACAAAAAACCAAATAAACAAAAAAAGATGTGAATCAAACTATGTACAACCTCTCTCAGCCCCCACCATTTCCATACGGCTGGAATCAGTGCCTCTTCATTGCAGTATTTTTTAAACTCCCTGCCATTTTCCTGCATTATGGATTAAATTGCCTACAATATTTTGCTTTGGCATAAGGGGAATTTGAGTTGCACGTGTGTCAAAAGGCATTTGAGGACACTTTCGTCATCACTGTTATTGTCCCCATGTTATGCCAGCACCCACGGAGGTCCAGAGGAGATCAGGGCCCTACTCCATTAAGGCACTGCACGTAGACAGAGCAAGACTCCCTGCTCCAGAAAGCTCACGACGAGAGCAGACAAGATAAACAGAGACAGGAAAGAACCGGAGGCACCGAGAGGACACGACAAGCCCTAACTCATGCATAGGAAGGAGCTGAGCACAGGTTAGATAACCAGTACAACAGGCTGACCACTGACCCCGGCTGCTTTTTATTGCTCGAGCTCGTCTCTGACAGTCGAGTTGTCTTTGCAAAGTAGTCTGAAATCCCTGGAATTTGAGGCGCTGTACACAGGAAAGGAAAACTCAAAAGTGAAAAGACATGACTATTAAGACACACAATAAACTACAGCAGCTATTCAGCCTGAGAGGGCTTTCACCATCAGAAAGTTTCAGCACATCCCAAAGCACGTCACTGCACCGTACTACCTCACACAGCTGTCACAGCCAGGTTTTCCCAGGGATTTAAAAATACCTACCAAAAATACAGAATTGCACAAATACACTCTCGTGCCCAGTTTTTCCTTCTTGCACGGTAATGTGCACACAGATGATATAAAATCTTGAATCTGGACAACTGGAGGTAACGGGCAGCAGAACACAAGTAAGTTTTATTGTCTAAAATCCCGCTTCGGTCAGTGGAAGCTTAAAATAACCAGTGACTTGTACCCTGCTCAGTGCCCTTGCAAATGGAGTCTGAATGACCTCATGTTTTCTCCCAAGGGATGGGTGAGGCCGGCCAGAAACACCAGCTGGAACCTTCAAAGACACCAAAGACAAAATAGCCTGCAAAACAAAATTTCTGCATCGACTTCAGGGCTCAGCCATTCTCTCAGCTATCAAGCAGCCAGAGAAGTAAGGTCAAACTGGAGATGCCCAATTTATCCCCATCCTGTCAATAAACGAAAAGGTCTTTGGAAAAGGAGACCACCTTTCAGTTTTATGTGTGTTCCTCGCTTAGTGCTGAGTCCGTAAGAGCAGCTCCCTGCCACTACTGCAGTACAAGTAAACGAGGTAAAACTTCCTTCCAGGTTCCCACCCTACTACCAGTGCACTCGGCATTCGTTTCCATCACCAATTTTACACTGCTTCCTGCACACAAAGGATATCAATGTCTTCTGACCCAATGAAAACATGAAAAGGAACATGGAAGAAGAGAAGAAAAAGAGAACTGAAAGATCAGGTGTTGGGGAAGCACACCATTCCTGCAGTTCTCTGCGGAGACGATGGGAAGAAGGCTATCGCATGCTTAATTAGCATAGTAAGACATCTGAATCATCTACCCCTTATTTTTTGCCTTCAGCTCTGACTAAAAATTCATTGCTTCAAAAAAGGCAACTAAAGTTTCATATTACGCACCTATACAATGCCCGTTGATCCATTTCTACAAGAAACTCTCCCTGTTTTCTGCTGTGGAATACTATGTTTTGGCTGCAGCTACCCATCTTGGGATTTTAGCAATTAACATTACATCCTTTAATCCCTCTCTCCGATTATTCTCGTCTTCACAGCTTCCACCCCAGCAACAACCACAACTCTGACTTTCCAATCTACGCCGTACCTCTGCAGCAAGGCAGGCACAATCCTTGTCTCTTAAGATAAAGCTTCTGACTCCAGACATTTATTTTTTTTCTCGTGCTTTTGTAATGACTACAGGAGGGCGAGGCAGGGACCATCAGCGTACCAACATCCCTGTGTTCCACGGCACTTATCCTTCGGCAGCTTAATCGACACTGTCATACATAAATGGCTGCAACTCTGGCCTAGCAACTTCTTGTCAAAGCTGCCTTCCTTCATAGCCCTCAACGAGCAAACGGCTTCTCTAGGTAAAGTTGCAGCAGACACCCTGCATGGTGGAGCACCAACCTCCGAAATTGCAACAGCCGCCTGAAGTTGACACAGCTACGCTCGCACACCCCAGTTAATGATCTCCCTGACTGAGGTGACTTCAGACAGGCCACAGGGATGCCAGAACCACCAGAGCACATCTGCCTAGCAGGACATCTCCCCAGAGAGTCATTTACCAAATCCTCCAGGTGACTCCTTAGAGAGGTCTGAAACCACCTCCAGGCGAGCATGTTGCTAGGGAAAACCATGCAGCATCTCTATTTACCGAACAATAAGCAGTATTCATGCCTTCCCCACGAAAGCTAGTAACAGTCCAAAAACAAGAAAGTAAGACTACAGCATTCCTCAGACATGAAAGGCAACACTGAGAGCAGGAGTGGAAAGACAAAGCAAGAGTGCAAGCTTAAAGCATGCAAAACTCTCACTGTAGCAACCGGATAATAAAAAAAAAAAACAAACCACCCCCAAAAACCCCTAAACCTCATTGAAACATTCACATACGTTTTTAGAAGCAGAATTGGTTCAGTCCGGTAAAGATTAAAACAAAACCAAAAACCCAAAACACACTACCCCACGAGACCAAACCTTTTGTATTTCCAAGATCCCCTACAAGAAATTTTACTTTGTGGGCAATCAATCATTACTGAGCCCTCTAACAAGAAAGCTCCTTTTTAAACAGAAAAACAGCAAGAACAAAGTATGTGGATTATTTATATAGTTTTCTCCCTTTTTCAACTGTAGTCTTCCTCTCTCTCGTCCGCTATCCCTCCAAGTCAACTGAAAAAATTAAAATGATGGCTCTGCATAACACTGCTCCCTCACTAAGCAGAACTGGCAGCGCTTCCCTCCGGAGCTTGCAATGAAAATTCAGGTTGTAAAGAACAGGGCACTGTTCCCTGCATGTCCCTGCCACACGCCCTCCGAAAAAAACAAAACCTCAAAGCACGCACAAAGCAGCGGCCCCCACCCCCTTCGGCAGCCAGCCCTCCCTACGTCACCAGCCATGACAGCAGCGCTGGCGCAAGCGAGCGACACGGTGCCCACGGAGCTCGGTGTGATCTACGAGTAGGAGCCGGCTGGCCCCGGCGGCAGGGCGGTACGGCGGTACGGCCCTCTTCTCCCACTCCCCAGCCCACCCTCCTGCCCACCCCCACCGGTGACCGCCCTGGGAGCGTGGCCAGCCTCAGTGAGGTTGCCCAAACCCACCCAGGACACCACGGGTGCTGTGCTCCCAGCAGAAAGGCTCCGGGGAAGTGACCGGCATGGAGCCAGCTGCCAGCCAGCTCCACGGAGCCCTCCAGCACAACCCCGCGCCTTTTTGCTTTCCTTGTTTTAATTTTTATTTTAAGAGGAAACATTTATGGTAAGTATATTGCTCTCAGTCACAGTGGGAAAAGATTCCAGCTGGCAGAAAACCAAGAGCTGCGACGTTAAAAAACACCACTGCCACTAGTCTTGGCAGCAAAGTACACCCACATCATGGGCTAGAGGATGAGAAGGTTCGACCGGGACTTGGGATCCCTCCCCCAGCTGACGAGCCACAGCAGCTTTGGAAGAGCCACTTCTCCTTCCGTACCCTCACCGGCAGGGAGGCAGAACGGGCAGCGCAGGACAGGCTCCAGCAGCACACGAGCGCAGCCAGAGCCTCCCCAAACCTCCGCTCGCCACAGGCACGTGCAGCTGTGGAGCCAGCACCCTGGGTCCAGCCACCACCACGCTCGTGAAACAACACTGCCCAAGTTCACGCGCCTGTGCTGCTCGCAGCCAAAAAGCCACCCCTTCTCTAGACAACGCTCTGACACAAACTAAGATTAATTGAACAGCTGTCCAAGAAAGTCTGCTTTAAATAACCCAGATGGAAGCTTGTGCAGATAATAAATTAAGAATAATAATCTATCCCTCTATAGCGTGCACAGAAAACGTGCGCGCACCTTTCCTGCACGCCTCTCTGCATGTCTGTGCACACGCTCACAGCCCGGTTCCTAACATCTCTGAAACAGGCCCTTACTTGACAGGGAAGCATTAAAATCTGGTTCTTGATAGTCAGGACTCAATAGGTAGCCTTGAAAGCAAGCCACGTTATTCAGGTGGATCTGCCCCAAATGGCCGTTTTTAAGCTGTGGAAATAGAGACACCTAAAAGAGCTCGTAATTGTCCCCAGAACAAAAACCACCACTACAGTTCAAAGAAATTCAACCACTGCAACAGAATAATCACCAGCCCCAAGTCAAATTGTTATTCTCCTCCCCCACAACATGCATGCTAACTGCCCCCACAAGAGCGTTTACCAGAGGCTCGTATTTGGCAAGTCAGCAAGCAGCCTTGCTACAGTTCGTTAGCTTTCCTCTCCAGACATGTTTGGAAAGGTTCTCTTACTCATTTTGGTGCATGTGGCCATCCTGTCCAAACCCAGTTCTTCAGCAAAAAGAAGTCCTCCCTTTCATGGTATGCTTCACTACCTTAACTTCATCGTCACATCATCTCGAAAAAGAATTTGCAGCATTTGCAAACAACCATTTTGCAGGTTGTTCTCCCTTTGGGGGAAAAGCAAGAATTGGAAAGGGTGGGAAGAGAGCGGATCCTCATTCCAAATTGCTATAATTCAGTTTCAAACTCTGCCATCACCTCCCCCTGGGACAGAGAGAGCACGCTGTATTGCACATGAGGTTTCATGCCGAAGCGGGGTGTGCGCACCTAGCACCTTCCCGGGTAAGGCTTCCACCTCACCATGCGGAAACCCTCCTCGATTGCAGGTCACCAGCAGTACAGCTGAGGGCTGTAATAATCCTGGCAGGAGTCAAACCAACTCGCCGATGGCTTTGGACAAAAGACAAAACACAGCAGAAAATTTCTGTGACGAAGGTCCTGATCCACCCGAGCAACAGAAGTTTAAGCACACGGTTGGACCGACTTCACTGGAACTGCTCAGGCACTGGACTTCTGCACACACAAACCTCGGCAAAACTGGGAACGGTTTTGTATTTGGGGGGGTGGGAGGGTGTTAACAGCAGCTCGCTTCTAACAGAAGTTTTGTTATTTCTGTCAATGTCATCAGAATTGAGTCAAATATCCAAAAGGCATATTTACATGAAATGAATGGACTGAAAGAAGAATAATTCAAATGCTGTTTTAAATAAGCTTGGAAGTACCTATGTAAAGATTTCAAGACTCCATCACGACACTATCCAACAGAGACAAGGGAACAAACGTTAATCTAACACAAGATATATGCACAGCATAAATCTCCACATTCATTGTGCAGAGACAATAATATCTTCCCACAGCTTATAACTGTATTTAAAATTCATTTATGTAAATTACAATAACACACATATGATAAAATTGTTAAAGCAGAATGTGCCCTTTGCTCAAAACAAAAGGGCTGACAAAAAGGTATTTTTAATAGTAATAAAAAAAATATCTATTTCTAGTTCAACTTATTTTAAAGTATATGCTCTCAATCATGCACTATTAAATTCCCCAATTTATTATGAAGCCAAAGGCAACAAATTGCTGTTACAGAAGCAATGACAAAAATCACTGGGTCGGGCGGGGGGGGAAGGCATTAAGCAGGCAGTCAAGTTTGATGAACAAAAAGAATGAAGGAAAAGCCTGTGATTATGTGAACTGGGAAGTGAGAGTTACAGCACTAAAGACAGACAGCAGAAGTGTTTAAAGCCTTCCCATAAGAACAGGCATTGTAAGAGAGACTCTGGGCTTAGGGTAAAAGGTAATTTTAAAACTAATATATTGCCTACCTTGTGGTTAGAGCAGGGGAAAGCAGAACCCTTACATGAACCAGAGAGGGAAGAATGGACTTTATTGTGGGAGATTTCATTCAACTGTGTTTAAAAATGAAAATGCACAAAGCTCTGGAGATAATGCCAAGTTGTATCTGGTTCCAATGAATCTCTAACTCTGAACGCTAAAGCAGATATTACCGTACAATGCACTCACCCACAACATCGAAAATAGAAGCATTACATAATTAGAACATGGTCGCATTGGCTAACCATGTCCGAATGCAGGCAGGACCCTGGTTCCAGCCACTTGAGCAGTTAACTCCTCCCTTAGAGCCAGGAAAGCGGGCTTGGAACCGAGCAGAGCCACTCATTGAGATGTGCGTTTACCAGCATGCAGTGGCTTTGTAAGAGAGACTGACAGGCTTATACAAAAACTAAGCAGCTTTTAGGAAACCCCAGTGGGATTCAGTAAACCTCACTGCAGTTTCTGAAGAGACAGTGTGCATGTGCAACTGCTCATACCAAAATTTTCCCATTGCAGTCCAGATCAGCAAGTACATTAAAAACAACTCTTACAATATTTCATCCACATGGAGCTGCTTCCCTTCAGACTCTTATTTCAATTATTCTGCATACAGTCATGCCCTAAACACAATTTAAAAACATCAAATAAACAACACCCATCAAGTGCTGGAGACAGTGATGGGAAGTGAAAGAACGCCAGCCAAGCCCAGGCTGCTCGCTAACCTTTTCTACAAAGTCGCATCTCTCCGTAGAAGAGGCACAGGGATGTACATGCAACACCTTCCCTTCTTCCCACTGCTACTCTGAAGACAGATTGGCATGGGGCAGATTAATAATGACAATTATGCTCACCAGATGCTAAGGAGACGTGTATCTGAGTCACCAGACATGCTCAAAGACAAACACGTTTCCTGAAGTACCAGCTGAGGGAACATAATCAGAACTACAAGTACAAGAAAAATTAGTACAGCACAGAAGGGCAAATACTGGACCCAGTTAGAACACAGTGTTAATTTTTCCATGGGAAATTAAAATATAAAGTTAGTATTTTCACTCCCAGGGAAATTTTCAGACAATTCTCCCCACCCTGCCCAAACCATAAAAGTAACTGTACAGGTTCCAAAAAGTGCTCCAGTTTTAGGTCCAAGTTCTCAGCTCCCTTCCACATTCTAACACAAAAAGTGAGCACAGAGAAGAGCAAAAGACAGAGGGAAGCAATACATTTTGCAATATTTTATCATCAAACATAATTTGGATTAAAAGTAGTTCTTATGGAAGCTTTCGAGCAGCTTTATCAAATGTGACATTTCAGCCCAGATTTCTCAAAAGCACTTCACAACAGAATCCTTGAGAATTGAGATTGTTACTCTATCCATTAAACAGATAAGAAACTGATGCACGGAGATCTTCATCCAGAAAGCAGAGAGAAAGACAGAACTACACGGAAAAAGAATTTAAAAAAAAAAAAAAAGGAAAAATAAATAAGGAGCTTTCTTTATGATGGAACCATCACATTACCAACAAAGCGGCTGCTTTCATATAGCCAGGCTGTCGGTACTTGTCATCGTCTGACACTAAAGTTTTGACAACCATGTGAAAATACGTCATTTCTAGCCATTTAAAATAAAAATCTGTTTGCATTTACCCATCTCTCCCCATGCAAACACTATGCAAATACCATCAGAGATACAAGACTAGGGGAATTTTCTGTGACACATCCTGGAAAACCCATAGGAGATAGTTTTTGTTTCCTTTTGTTTAGGAATTCTATTCATTTTGGAAAATTTCTTTAAAATAGCACATTTTGCCAATGTGCAGAACAGGTATCTCGGGGGCTTTTCTTCCTCCTACACCTTCATTCACGCTACTGGGCGCTCTTCCGCTGCTCGGCTGCGGCAGCACAGCCAGACGTAACTTGCTCTCTACCTCCAGCCAGCACTGCCACTGTCCTCCACTCTGCCAGGCGGCTGCAGGGACTCGGGGTTACCTGGAACCACATCCCGTTCCCCTCTCAACCTCAGCTCACGCGCTGGTGACCCTGCATCTCTCCACACTTCCCCCACCAGCTTCCGACAACAAATATCTGTTTAAACCTAAAACCGGAAGCCCTAACTGTGACTAACTGAAGTGCTGGACCAAAGCAAACGGACTGGAAAGATTTATGACAAAGAGTTGCTGGACTTCTTCCCAGTGGTGAGGGATAAAAAGGTCAAGTAGATTTTTGATTTGTGCTAGGAGATACCAAGCTTTGCACGCACCCCCCTCCAGTCGTGCCCATGGACACTCCTCACACTCCCCGAGGAGCTAAACAGCAACTTCTTCAGAACAGAGAAACTATAGTATCGAAGAAGAAAAACACACCGAGCTCACTCATCTGTCTCCAGCAAGCGCTGGAAGAGGTTTGTTTAGCACAGCATGCATCAGGATACATGTGCCCACATGAATGCCTGAATTAGAAAAAATTAAGCATTCATATGCATACCCATCTATTCCTAATACATTTGCCTTTGCTGATTACACATTCCAAGTGAAGGCAACAGAGGGAAGAAAAACTTAGAGAAAAATTAATCAATCAGCTACTTGAGCCTTTTACGTTTTCACAAATAATCAAGTAATGGTGGCAAAGTATCATAGAGCATCTTTTCCATTATATGCAGGGAAAAGTATTCAACTCCGCATCATGATGAGCTGAGCAAGGTTGCATTGCAGGGCAAGCTCACCATCCCCTGCTCATGTGAAAATTATAGCAGCAGGGAGCAGAGGAAACAGCTTAAAGCCAGGCTAAAGTTGTATTTTTATGCATACACGCACACAGAGATACCCGCTTCAACTTTTTTACTTTTTTAATTTGAAAGAAGGAGCAGAAGGGGATTTTAAAAAATTAAAAACACAGAAATAGCAAACGTGCAGGCAAGCTATCCCAGAGCATTGCCTGTGTGCACCTATGTACAGGCCCTTCTATGAGAGTGTTTCTTTTAACACAGAGTCCCCTTTTTCAGTCTTGGATGACGGATGAATAGAAGACAACCCACGAGCAAGTGGAGAGGCTCCAGGGAACTATGACTTCTTGTTTGTTATTTGTTCACATCCCCAGGGTAAGATCCCACACCATCAGAGCTCCAACCCTCCTCCCCTGCAAGTCAAGCCATCCCCTGCACAGCATCGCGAAGTTAGCCAAGAAAATAACAAGCTACACATGCTGGTTTATGGAAGCTGCGGCTACACGACAAACCAGAGATGGGAGAACTTGCATCAGTGTATTAAATTGGACTTTGTTACGGCGTAAGTTGACTTAAAGTGGCATTAACGGTTATGGAAAAATACTCCCTCCCCCAAAGACATGGGAGGCTGATCAGACCAACTAGAGCTCTGCTTGTAATGCTGCTTATTTCACGTAAAGCCTTATTACAGTGCCACAGTGCTGTTTCGCTTTTAGAGAGAGGGATGGCTTTACAGCATTAAAAAGGTCTTGTGTTTAATTAAATTAGCTGCACCTGTATATATTATGTGCAATAAATCAACTATAATTTGCTACCATAGGCGGCTATTAATCTTCCCTGTGTTATTTATTGCTCAGCATCATTAGTACGAAGGCTCTTCCAGGATACAGTAAGAAATAGCGGTTTAGGAACCAAAAGCTATAACTCATTTTGCTTTCCCCTCTCCCTTTTTCAGTGATGTCAATCACATTTCTTGTACACTTGAACAAACACGAATATGTAAGAGATTCTGGCATCCATTATATGTGTGTGTTCATACATATATTTACATATAAAATAAAATTAATGTTCCCCACACATCTTGGTCTTGACTTCTATTTGCACATATCTACTAGCAAAATGACACAGCTCAAAATGTTAAGCCCATAAATAAAAAAAATTAAATAAACAAAATAAAACAACAGTCCTGGATTCTTGCTCTTTCACATTATACAGCGAAATAACACTGTAGTACTCCAGCTATGCCATATACCATCCCTGAATACAATTTAGAGACTTACTCACCTAGGGATCATAGACTACCATCCGCCACTTTAGCAAACAGCAGCAGCTGACTGCATTACCAGCACTTTGTGATTTATTTTGGGTTGTTTTAGACATAGAGACACACTACTGGATTTTGCACAATTTGGCTCACAGCCAAGATCATGCTGGCATTATCAGTTTTGCTTCATAATTTACTCACAATCAGTTTAGGAAGTACTAGCGGCTGGCGTACAAGGTGGCAAGGGCAATACTTGCTTACGTTTGCAAAAGAAACTAAACATATCTGTCCTGCACACCTCTCTACCTTTTTGTCCCCTCACCTAGCTCCTGCCTCCCTCCTAGCTAAGCCATCATTTAAAGCAGCAAAAATAAATCGAGGACCCAGGAGATTAAAAGACACCAAGAGCTCAGAATCCTCTACCTTGGTTAAGCATACTAGCAGCATGTTTGCAGAAAGCGGTCTCTGTGCACTGCTCTCTGCTCTTCATGTTTTTATTATTATTATTTTTAAACAGCTGCTACAATGCACGGGTGTTCACAATGCATTAAATACTTTCTCTGCAATATTTTTCAACTGTTTTAACTGACATGAGAATGTTATGCAACAGCTAATGTCAGAGAAGTTGTCTCTGTGAATGCAAAAGCATTTTGAGTGCTTGAGGTTGCTGCTAAATCATAAGTCCACTCTAAACACCCATATTTTGCGGTTTCTATTTGATTCCTGGACTTGAATCTGAAATAACATCTCAGTTCCTCCTCCTCTCTGCAAATGTATGTATATATGTATGCATGTGTTTTTTTAATGATGTTATTCTTTTAAATAAAAATAATGGCTGACATCGACATAGTCAGTGCTAGGGCTTTCAGATAAATGCCAGTCTCGGGACACATACAAGAAATAAGTGACAATCCTAGCAGGAGTGGAGAATAACCGCAAAGGCACCTACTTACGGAGTTAAGGATGAGGGAAAAAGCACTGGCATCCTGAATCTCACAACCCTTCAGCACCCAAAGCCACTGCTGCTCTGTCTGCACAGAACTGCTGGTCTTTACTACATCCACGTGATCAGAGAACAACAGTGAAGAGCCTGAACTTTATTTACAAAAAATCAAAAACCCAATACAGAAACAAAACAGCCCTTTTAGAAACGAGCAAGCTACATTTCAAAAACAAGTTAGTGCAGCTGATAGATTTGTGATTGCAAAGAGCAGGACTCCATCCAGGCGGAGCCAGAGCTGGCCAGCTGTGTCTCTCCCTCTCTCACCTTCACCATGAGCTTCATCACTTTGCCACCCCTGCGCTGGCCTGCGCTCACCAGGCTCTGTTCTCCCACACAGCCTCATGAGCCTCCTTCATGAATGGAAACAGCCAGCTCATCGTGCAAGCTCCGGCCCTGGTCAGCCCTCCCGCTTCCCTCCCCACAACATTTTTTCAAAAACGTCTCTGGAACTAACAAAGAAAACACATGTGAAAAGCTCCGGGCTGGTGGAGGAGCAGGAAGCACAGGCGGTGGAGAGCTCGGAGAGCAGAGGAATGAACTCCGAGGCACGCATACCACACAAAGCCAGGGAGAGAGCACACTACAGTAAGAGAACTATTAATAAAGAGAAAAATTAAAAGGACATTCAGGAGTATTACGAGCCAGATTGGAAGCTGGCGCTGGACGGGGCTCAGGGAGGCCTGACATTAAACCCAAAAGAGATTATGTAACCTAAGCTGTCCAGTGATCATCTGTTCCTCGGGTCTGGCTTTAAAGCGGCAGCGTGGCTGACAACTGGCTCCAGCAGGGACCCAGGCTGGGGACCACTCGCTCAGCGTCCCTCTGCGCTCCCACAACTGTCGTCCTCTTTGTGCATCACAAACACACGCCGCATTATTCCCTTCCCCACTCCAAGATCTGCTAACACGCGTTTTATGCGGCGAGCGACCAAGAAGCACACGTGCAGGGCTGAAGTTGGTTCTGCTCTGCCATTTAAACACTGTATCCTGCTTGTAAATCCCTGCAGCAAGCACTGGTAAAAGGAAACCTGTTTCTCCACCCGAGGCATGCGCTGCCCTGCACGCAGCATCAGCTCCCATCCAGATGGACAAAATGGAAAACCCTCATTATTTTTGCAAAATACCTCAGCCAAGGCAATACGCTCAGCTCCTCCACCTGCAAAGGGGAGTTTAAGAGGATTTGCCCTGCTCTCCTTGACCCAGCAGACCACCGCCTACAAAAAGAAGGCATGTCCACAAGCTAATGGGGTCCTCCTCAGAAAGGCTCTTATTTCCTCCTGGTTTTTTGTGGTCTGGGATCAACTGCTGTTCTACGTAAAGTCATTAGAAAAGCCTGCCAGCCGTTATCACCTCTTGCCCCTCTCTCCACATCCTCAAACCAGCCAAGGAACGGAAAAAGGCCTGTTGCGTGCCGGGTGGCTTGCCGAAGCGGACATGCCGAGAGCACAGAGCATCCACACACAGCCTGCCATGCCGAGGGGACAGGACACTCAAGAAGTCACCACAAGCAGCAGCCTCCTCTCCTCACCTCTCCTGACCGAGCTAAGTGCAGGACGCAGACATTTTCATCAGCCCCTACTTCATTTAAAACATAAACTGCAAGACCTACGGCACACAAACAGCCTCCCTAACTGAATCCAGAAGGGGAAAGAAGCACACCTATAAAAAAAAGAGACAACAACTACTGCGTGTGTTCAGAATAATTTCAACTGCTTAGGACTGCACTAACTTGAGGCAAGCGCTGGGAAAGTCTGTGCCACCGCAGCTCTCCAAGCACCCCCTTCCCCCCCCCCCCCCCGAATCAACCGGCAAGCCCTGACCTTCGTATCTCGTTTTGGCAGGAAAGGTCAGTGGTATAATAGCTCCTTGTTTATCAAGCCTGAATACCAATAACTTCGTCACCTCTGAGAACTAACAACATGAGAGCTCAAAACCCACTTTATTGGTTACGTCAAAGGCTGGAAGACACTGCCCGAATCCTGGCAGAATGGCAGAAAACAAAAGTGGTCTCAGCGTGAGCAGGGACTTGATTATCTGCAATTAGCGAATCGATGATTCTCCAAGACACTGATTTAGGCCAGCACTTCTTATTAGCAACAGCCAAGGAAAGCACAAGGGCAAATTGCATCAGAGCCGAGCCCAGCTCCCAGAGACTGTCTCGTTTAAAAATTTATCTATAATTTTGCAGGGACTCAAATACATACGCACAACAGCATCGCTTAGATCAGCCTGCCACGTACAAGCTGAACCTAACCATCAGACAGGTGGCCCTAGTCACTACCACCATGGAAACAAGTACTTTTATTATTTTGCTCCAAATCCATCGGTATCTCGGGTAGCCAGATGTTAACAGCCCACTCCCGAGGGCACATGCACAGTGAAGTAACTTTGCTGGCGTTACAGGTCCGCACCCGCGCTGCGGGGTGGGAAAGGCTGAACACAAAGCTTAGTGAAGTCCCTGGGAAGACACCCGCTGGTTTTGGATGAGGCCCTTCTGTTTTTAAATACTCGATCTAATTTTGTCTTGTAACATTACACAAGAACACAGCTGTATATTTCATCTCAGAGTTAAACCATTAATTTGCAAGTTACAATTTAGTAATACTCCCTATTAATAATGCCATTACATAGGCTATGTTCATTTTCTATCTGGAAGTTTAAACACAACAGGTCTTGCTCAAACAGCTTAAAATTAAACCATTATGTCCATTTGAGATCAGGCACAAAGACAGGTATGGTGTAAAATATACAACAGCAGACAGCTTGGATATACATTTTACTTTCATTTGTCTATTTGTGCCAAGAATCCACTTGAGCCTGCTCTTCACTCTCTTTTAATACAATTAGTGAGAAAAAATTTGTTTTAAAATGATTAAAAGCATAACACTGCCCAGTGTCAGGCACCCTCCAATAATCTTCAGTTTGTGTGACTGTCTTTGAAACTGTATCAGAGCAGTTTTATCACTCGCAGTGTGTATTTTTGGTTTACTAATCCCTATGCTTCCAGAGGGTTTATTGGAAGAAAAGGAAAAAAACCTTAACTCAATTATTTTAAAATAAAACACAAACAAAAAAAAGCCCAAACATTTAGATATTTTCAGTAAGAATCAGGCAGGCTTGAACCCTGCTGCAGAGCAGCAAGAGACATTCCGATTTACACACTAACATGATAAAATTAAAGAGGCCGAGTCAGATTTCCACCCCGTTACTTAACCAGCTTTCTGCATAAACACCTCAAGAACAATGCAGCAATTTACAGCCTGCTCCCAACAGCTCCGGTGCGGACCCAACAGGCCACGCTGCGCAGAAAGTTGCTTAGTTATGCTTTTATGGAGACAAAAGGACGGGCGCCTTCATTCTTTCCCTTTGCAAGCCCAGATAAATTCCAGCCCTGAAGTACAGGAAATTAAAACAGAATAATAAACTAAAAAGAAATGCTTCCACCGGGGGAGGAAATCCCGATCCAGTGCTCATGCCCTGCAAAGAGTTAAAGCCTGCAGCCCCAGCCGTGCCTCCCCAGTCCCGCTGATTTTAGCACAGCTGCTACCTGCAGCCACGTCCCCTCGGTAGCAACACACAAGGGGAAAGTGCAATTTTGAGCTTCTCTTTTCATCTCTATGGTGACAAAAAGCTCCGCGGAGGGAAATCAGGGTGCCTTCCACTCAAAAGGTTTCTCATTTTCAATGACTGCCTTTCACAATATTTTAATTAAATCTCTGGTGGGGAAGCTTTAAAGAAAAAAATTTTTTTTGCAGATTGTGGGGCTCATTTACAACAACAGTTATAATAAAAAAAAGGGGGGGGGAGTACTTTAAGCATTTTTAAAATAGAAAGATTCTCTGGTTGAAGACACAAGAATAAATCTACCAGCTGCAAAGTTTTACAAAACTAGCATGTGGAGGGGCCAGAAGTCTTTTGATAACAAAAACCATTCTGTTTCATGTAACACATCTCTGAAATTTCAGCAGAGGCTGAAAGACCATGCAGGACCATGCCCTTTCCCAAGGGGGGTGAGTCCAGGTCCAGGCACGAGAGGCATCCACGGGAGGGCAGACTCTGGAGAAGCCCCTTGGTTCCCCTGAAGCAGCAACACCATTGCACTGCACTGGGCGAGTCAGAAGACACAGCAGCCCATTGAACTGATGGGGTTTGAAGACTGCAGCATAAGAGCAAGGTCATGGCATTTATCTCTTTTTAAAAATCTCAGTTCGCTGCTACCAACAAAACACACAGACACTCATAACCTCAAAGGAAGGGGCAAGTCCCTTCCGCAAACCTGCGCACACCACCACTGAAGGACAACATGCACAAAGTGCTTTCAGTTTGTCCCCACAAAACACGTTTATCATCAGTATCTTCTCCCAGCAGGACATCCTACTGAAAGCGGTACGTACGCTCCCCATCCCTAGGCTTGGACCCATCCTTTCCGAGCTGTCCCACTCTGCACCCTGTCCCACGGCATGCACCCTCAGCCCACGGGAGCTGGGGACGCCGGCACCAGCAGAGCTCGGTGCCCTCCCACCACAGCACCCCCGGAGCCGGCAGGGCTGGCACAGGCACTGCGACGGGCCAGCAGCCCTTCCTCCCCGCTGGCACCCAACACCACTGCTAGAAGCCCAGGGCACCGAGCAGGCGGTGCTCTCTTTGCAGAGCAGACCCGCAGCCCCTGCCACCAGGAGCCCGCACTGCGAGCCAAAGCGGGCGAGTGCTCCCCAGGT